>NW_026705985.1:0-329512 GCF_029867415.1 Vicia villosa | reverse complement strand
GAAAATACTGAGAGCAGGATATTATTGGCTGACAATGGAGTCAGATTGCTACCAGTACGCAAAGAGGTGTTACAAATGCCAGATCTACGCCGATAGAATTCATGTGCCACCATCTCTTCTCAACATACTCTCTTCCCCTTGGCCTTTCTCCATGTGGGGAATCGACATGATTGGAATGATCGAACCAAAAGCGTCCAACGGACATCGCTTCATCTTGGTAGCCATAGACTATTTCACCAAATGGGTTGAAGCAGCTTCATATGCAAACGTTACAAGACAAGTTGTCGTCAGGTTTATCAAGAATCACATCATCTGTCGCTACGGCATTCCTAGCAAGATAATCACTGACAATGGGTCAAATTTGAATAACAAAATGATGAAGGAGCTTTGTGAAGAATTCAAGATCGAACATCACAACTCATCTCCTTA
This sequence comes from Vicia villosa, assembly GCF_029867415.1. NCBI lineage: Eukaryota > Viridiplantae > Streptophyta > Magnoliopsida > Fabales > Fabaceae > Vicia > Vicia villosa. Next base: position 329,083 of record NW_026705985.1, on the reverse strand, counting down.
CAGGCCAAAGATGAATGGAGCTGTAGAAGCAGCTAACAAAAACATCAAGAAAATCATTCAGAAGATGGTCATCAGTTACAAAGATTGGCATGAAATGCTCCCGTATGCTCTTCATGGTTACCGTACGTCAGTACGTACTTCGACTGGAGCAACTCCTTTCTCCCTTGTATATGGCATGGAGGCAGTCCTACCTATAGAGGTTGAGATTCCATCAATGAGAGTTTTGATGGAGGCAAAATTAACAGAAGCCGAGTGGTGTCAAAGCAGATTCGATGAATTGAACTTAATCGAAGAAAAGCGCATGACAGCTTTATGCCACGGACAGCTATATCAACAAAGAATGAAGAAAGCTTTCGACAAAAAGGTTCGACCTCGCACAATCAAAGAAGGCGACCTTGTACTCAAAAAGATTCAATCTTTTCTCACAGATTCGAGAGGGAAATGGACTCCCAATTATGACGGCCCCTACGTGGTCAAGAGAGCTTTCTCAGGAGGAGCCTTAATACTCACGACTATGGATGGAGAAGAATTCACCCGTCCTGTGAACGTCGACGCAGTCAAGAAATACTTCGCCTAAATAAACAAAAGAACAGCTCGCTAAGTTGAAAACTCGCAAAGAGCGACTTAGGCAAAAAAGAGCGTCTCGGTGAATCGAAAACCCGAAAGGGCGATTCAGGCAAAAATTAGAGACATAAAAAAAATATATGTATTAATCAATCCCGGTAGACTTAAAACCCGAAAGGGGTAGTTTACGCAAAAGTTAGGGATATATGGCAAGTAACTGTGTTCAGGACAAACTTGATCATTCAAAATCCATAGCAGAGTATTCATCAGCAGTAGGTCATCTTCTACGAAGCACGAATACAGCGCAACTTGGAGTGGAAGGGAAAGATAACGGTCGTCACGTTTCATCGTAGCCCTTTTCCCGAAAATTACCAATTTCCAACTTTGTAAATACTCCATGGAATCAAGCATTTGGCTGATTACCATTCCATATATAATAATTTGAGCCTTGTGCTTTTCCTTTGCAATCTAGTCTTATTCAGTTTCTTGAAATGCATTTTAAGTTTAAACAGTCATTTTCTTGAAACAAATGTTTTCATAAAACAAAAATGAATTTACTTGCCAAAATAAAGGTGAAATTTCTTTCTAAGGTTTACAAACAATAGGAAGAATGCAAACAGTTGCTCCGAGAACGGTTAAGACTCCGGGAACCAAGTTTTCCCCATGAGGTCGCTTTGCGAACATCTCCCGATGACGGATCGTCACTTCAATTCATATTACTTACTTCGGACAGCGGACAACTGATAACCAGATATTTCCAACAGAGTTCGAACTACAAGAAGAGGACATCTTCTGATCAACAAGAATTCAAGTCGTATCATAGGATTTTACATCTGCGACAATTCTATTCACATTCACTTTACATTTTATAATTGTCATAATATTCATGCATACATTACATCATAATTACATAGTCGAATCAGGCTTTGATCCTGTGAATGCCTAAGTCATTGAGGCATGAACTCAAGTTTCCCCTGCGAGTTCCGGAGAAACTTTTTCCTTCGAAACACCAGTTCATACACAAGGATCTCCCCAAGCAAGTCAGCAAATGGTAGTCTCCCTCAAAGAGATAGTTTGTTCACTTTTGGAATTCCTCAGCCGAGATTCTCCTGCAGAGCGACATTCGACAGTCTTCTTCAGATAAGATAGCCTGCTTCGCATTTTGGAATTCCCTACAGGGTTGGTATTTCCCCAGCAAGGTCGAGAGGTGCCACTTCTTGTCAAAGAATAATTCAGAATCTCCCAGCAGATCGACAAATGATTCCCCAGTAGAATCAGTGAATGGTAGTCTTCATCCAGAAGACAGTTCATGATCCCCAGCGGAGTCAACAAATGGTAGTCTTTCCCCAAGGAAAGACAGTTTGTCTGTTAAATACTCAAGAGATCGACAAATGGCAGTTTCTTCAAACAGTTTGTCTGTTTCAGGGATGTTTAGTTCCCCACAGAGTCAATAAATGGTAGTTTTCCCCTTAGGAAAACAGTTTGTTGATTCCCCAGGCACCAGTCGACGAATGGCAGTTTTCACCCCGAAAACAGTTCGTCCGCCTTCAAACAAAGTCATTAGCCCCTCAAAAGAGCGCGGGCCCATATGACAATCTTTCAAAGATGCCAAGTCAAAAGGGAAGATGGTGAAGTTTCTTTATTTACCGTCAAATGGTATCTTACCTCCAAGTGCTGGTAAGAAGTTTGATGAGGAAACAATCCCTTAAAGTTTCTTTATTACCGTCAAATGGTATCTCATCTCCAAGTGCTGATGAGAAGTTTGATGAGGAAACAACCCCTTGAAGTTTCTTTATTTACCGTCAAATGGTATCTCATCTCCAAGTGCTGATGAGAAGTTTGATGAGGAAACAAACCTTTGAAGTTTCTTTATTACCATCAAATGGTATCTTACCTCCAAGTGCTGGTAAGAAGTTTGATGAGGAAACAAAACCTTAAAGTTTCTGTATTACCATCAAATGGTATCTCATCTCCAACTGCTGATGAGAAGTTTGATGAGGAAACAAACCTTTGAAGTTTCTTTATTACCATCAAATGGTATCTCATCTCCAAGTGCTGATGAGAAGTTTGATGAGGAAACAAACCTTTGAAGTTTCTTTATTTACCGTCAAATGGTATCTTACCTCCAAGTGCTGGTAAGAAGTTTGATGAGGAAACAAACCTTTGGAAATTTTCTCTTTATCTGAAATATTGTCTAAACACAACTAAGGCCAGTTTCGAGATATGGACATCCGAAACAAGGAGGAGGTTGTTTACCTTTTTCTAAGTATCAACACTTAGTTAAAGAAGATGGATTGCGCATCCTACATTGCCATCCATTCACCAGAATCCACATCAAGTATTTCTGCAGGAGTTTGTCTCCTCATCCCCCGCCAAGTGCGACAACGGGATCAAATCATGCAAAGATTTTATCATCTCAGGAGCGCCCAAAATTCGGGCATTCTTTGATATTTAAGTCTCTTTTACGCAGAAGAGATCGAGATATCAATCTCTCTCCCTCCAGTTAAAAGAAACTTAAATAGGGGCATCTGTCATACCCTAATTTTTGACCCCCCTGAGATGACATATCTTCAGGATTTTCATCAAGTCAAAGTAAGTACCCAGGGCAGTCTGGCATTCAATCGAGGGTGTTCAAAGACAAGAAAACTCAGGCAAAGGATCAATCAATACAAGGATTAGTCTCTAATACAAGCATAAGACTCAAAATCCTCATTATTACACCTATGATTGATTAAGACACCCAGTTATCTAAGTACAGGATTACTCAGATCAACAGACTAGGGTTTGGAGCCTATCAAGGACTAAAATCAGGGATCACCTTTGGGAAACCCTAAAAAGCCCCAGGGGATCATTCAAAGACATCAATCATCTACAAATAACTCATATGACAAGATCCACTGGACATTACACCTCAGTTCAAAGTCTACACTCATCATTGTCCTCTGGTCGACAATTAGGGTTTTTGACCTAATTCACCAAGATAGTTGACTTTTAATCAGGGCATGGATCCAAAACTCAAGACATGATTCAAGAATCTCTACTACCTCAATGTAATCCATTTACATCATTCATTTGAGGAAAAGATCTTGTTTCTACACAAAAGCCCAAAAATTCACTTTGTCAGGAAAAGTCAACTGTGTGGGATCATCATTGACTTTTAAGATTTTTGGTCAAAAAATGACTTTCAAAGATCAATATCATCAATATATGGATGTCAAAGTCATTTGACCAAAGAAATTCAAAGAAATTCATCAAGGAGCAAAAAGTCGGGAATTAGGGTTTTTGAGGGCATGGTGAGAACTCAAAATTTCACCTACACAACTCAAAAAACTTCCAACATGAAAGTTGTAGATCTTGCAAAATAAAACAACATCTTACAAAGGAACTTTTTTCAAAAGATCAACCATTTAAGGGTTTTGGAGATTTTGAAGTTTTAGGTCATAAACACTTAGAAAATTTTCTAAGTGTTTTAACCTAGTTTTCATCCAACTTTGGGCTCATTTTTCACAAATTTCCCAAATGATTCTGAAGAAGACATAAACTAATGATTTAAAGTAGATGTTTAGGGCTTTCCAAATTGTGTTCAACCTTCTCCAAATTCAATTTGAGCTAAGAGTTATGCTTGTCCAAAGTTGGCCTCATGAAGTAAAATTATAGGTCATGAGCAAATTGGAACTTTGCAATTTTGTGCATTTTTGCTTCACTAATGGATGCTACACGACCCATAACATGTCTGAAACAATACCATGCATTCATTTTCACATGCCATGATAATTGAAGAAGATTCCTAAAACAAGAACATGTGATTATGTAATGATTACTTTTGAGAATTTATGGCAAATTGATGAATCACCCAAGGAATCTTCTCACCAACCAATTAGAGCTCACTTTGCATCTGAATTGTCCCCTAAGATCAGATAGAATCAATGGATAGGGGAGGTGGCTCGAAAATGCAATGATCACACTTGGATATTCTTTGAAATTTCTTCATGGCTAAGAAACCAAACTTGCTTCACTAAGCAAGCTCACTCTCCCACTCAGTACTGAGACATTTGCCTATAAATAGAGGCCTCATTATCATTCAAAAAACACACCAAAGCAACCATATTCCTTGCTTTCTCTTTCTCTTCTCATGTTCATTGTTTTTCAAAGTTCTTTGGCAAGAAGAATCGATTTCTTCAAACCAGAGCTTATCTTTGGAAAGTGAGCATTCTAACATCTCAAGGGAGGTCATTTGAGGTGATCCAAGCACCTGGATCACTTCTGTAAGTAGAGGAACACCATTGTTGCTCTCACTTTGGAGCATTTGCAGTTGGAGGTCCATAGAGTGATTCAGGAGGTTTCAAGTCAAGCCAATCATCCAGGCACACTCCTCAGGTCATAGTGAAGCTAACCAGATGGCTGCAGCTCATCTGTAACTCCAAATTCAACAACCTCCATGTTCACTTGAAGCTGAAATCGAGGGAGGTCCATAGAGCAATTCAGGAGGATTCAAGCTCCAATAAGCATTCAGTTAGCATCATTGAGTCTCAAGGAAGCTATTGAGATCATTCATTCAAACCCAGGTGCTCTCAATCATCCTCACGACCTCCATTTTCAGAGGTAAGTTTCTGAACTTCACCTCTTTAATTTAAGCACTCACTGAGTTAAAGCTCGATTCTATCTTGTTTAGCATCATCAGAGGATTGAAAACCCTCTATCATCTTGCATTTATTCATCTTGTTTGTCATTTAATTTCAAATTTAGGGTTTATATGTTCTTAGAGTTTTCTGAGAAATTAGGTAGCTATAGTTCATATAAATAAATGTTAGTTACATATCTGGATTCGTGAGGAAATTTAGAACAAGATTGATGTTTACACCATGTCATTTAGTTGAGAAACCAGAGAGTTAGGATTTTGAAAATCTTTGAGCTCGAGGAAGAAGATGACTATGGCCATGGCGCGCAAAATTTGAATCTGGGGCCAAAGTTTATTTTATTTTGAATGGTATGCGTTCCTTAAACGACTGAACAAACTTGCCCTAGTGGCCTCCCATACGCCCTTAGTCTCATCATGCCTCAAGTCTGGGGTTCGAATCCCCCTCGCCCCAGACTTTTTTATTCTTTTATTTTTTCAATGATTTACTAGTTGTTTTGAAACATAACCAAATGAATGCAAGTTACTATCACCACACGCGCGTTGGCTCAGTGGTGTTTGTTTTGAGTATGTGACCTAGAGGGCGTGGGTTCAAACCCTCCAAGGGCCAAAACTATTTTTTTAGCACACAAATTCTTTCATTTTCTCACAAACTTCACATATTTATTTAACCTATCAAACTAATTTATTTTCACTTCATTTTTCACACACTTATCATTTAATATACCTATTTTGTGAATAATAAAAAAAATCATAAAAATATTATTTATTTCATATATTTTTATTAGGTTTAAAATAGTATGTTTTAAGTGTTTTTCTTAAATACTTTAAATACATATATTCACTTTGTTTTAACCTAATCATTTTGTAAATAAAGTTTATGATAAAACCCTAATTGTTTAGGTCTTAATTAAGTAAAAATCTTTATTTTTACTTTGATTAAGTTGACTTTTGTCAATATTCAAAACTGTTTTCAATCTCTAATTAAACGGATGATTAAGGTTTTCAAACAACAAAACCTTGTATCATTCCAAATCATTTTCAAATTGCTTTTACACCAGTACTGAAAAGTACTGGGCCTCTAATAGAGTGTAAGTCCCAAAAACCTTCTCTTCTTAGCTTGTTTTCAAAACTGTATTTTCAAAATCTTCTTTCTGTTTTCAAAACATTCTTCTGGTATTTGAAGGGCATTATTCCCGGTGAAACTCTTCAGATACCTATGTGACCTTTGTCCATCTTCACTTCTTCTGTTTTCAAAAACCATTAACTGTTTATCATATATATACTCAACTATTATCAACAAAACAACAAAAATACTGTTGAGGCTCTGTACATACTTCTTCAAAGGCCTCCACTCCATCCAGGTTAGGCTTTACAAGCTTTCAACTTACAGTCTTTATTTAAATTACTGTCAAATATAAACTGTGCATATATATTAGTTTAGAACTACGTTTGAGTATAAACCTTAGGACAGTTAAACTATATATATATTATAGGAATATGGCCTAGGATTGAGAATGTCTTCCCGGTGAAGGCTCTTTCCTAATTAGAGATCTGTAGTTCAAACCCCCAAGATGAATTATTCCCGGTGAAACATCTTGGCAAAAACCTTAGAATCCAAATAATAGGACACATCCACCCAAAGAGGAATTATTCCCGGTGAAACCTCTTACCCATTTGCTTAGAGTTAAAATAAGTTCAAAACTACATAGCTTTCTCTTGTGCTATAACAAGGACCCTCGATTAGCCTCCTCTTGGGCTTTGTACAAGGACCCACAGGCTTCTTAAAAGCATTTCCAGCTTCCTCTTGAGCTTGTATACAAGGACCCATCAGGTTTCTTATAAACATAGGAACAGGTCTTTAGTCACCTTTTAACCTACCCTGGTGAGTTTCTTCCAATTTAAACCAGACTTTAAACAAGCTAAGTTTGTCTCAATTTTGCATTGAGTACACCTTTTGGAATGAGAGACATGGACAGTCTCTATCACCCTTATCTTCATCAATCTTCCTTAGCAGAGTCTAGGATCCATGTTTGATCATCCTCAGCATGTGTCAGCCTTCATCTTGGGCTTTAAACAAGAAGTCTCCATTAGATAATCTTTCTGCCATTTCAATAAATCCCTGGAAAGGGTTAGCTTCCACACATTCTTTCATTTTTAATATAAAACCCCTGGAAAGGGTTAGCCTCCAAAGTCAATTAAAATCAACCTCCATAAATCCCTGGAAAGGGTTAGCTTCCACACATTCCTTCATTTCAATAAAACCCCTGGAAAGGGTTAGCCTCCAAAGTCAATTAATAAATGTCAATAAATAAAGATTCATTTCTCTTAGGAGATAATTTCCCCGAAAGAGTCAAAACCCCTGGAAAGGGTCAGCCTCCAAAAAAACATGATAAAGTCAGTCTTTTAACAGACAAATTCACCAGCTGAGTCAAAATCCCTGGAAAGGGTTAGCTTCCAAAGAAAAACAGTCTTTTAATAAATAAAACCTCCTCAGTAGAGTCAAAACCAACAAAAATAGTTAGCCTCAACCTTGGGCTTCATACAAGGCACCCAAACAATAAAACTCCCCTGTCAAGAGTCAGCCTCAACCTTGGGCATTGTACAAGGCAGATAATAGAGTCTCCCCAATGAGTTCTTCATCATTCAGCAGCCACAACCTTGGGCTTTGTACAAGGCAGATAAACCATATTTTCATGTGTCAAAGATTCCTAACACCTAGGATCTTTTCCCCATAGAGTCATCCATACTCAGTTTATTTAAGAGTCTGCCACAACCTTGGGCTTTGTACAAGGCAGAAAATAATGTTTACCCTAGCTAGAGTCAGCCACAACCTTGGGCTTTGTACAAGGCACATAAAATAGAGTCATTCATTCAATTATCCTCAACAGTTAGCCACAACCTTGGGCTTTGTACAAGGCACATAAATAGAGTCTCCCTAAGTAGAGTCAGCCTCAATTCTGGGCTTTGTACAGAACACAAAAATATCATGTAATTAATCCCCAATGGAGTCATCTCCCAGAGTCAATAATAATTAATTAATCAATCAAAAAGCCTCAAGCTTGGGCCTCATACAAGCCAGCTAAAGTCAAATCTTTTATACAGTTGATAGACATAGCTTATCTCTATAGAGAGATATTTTTACTACTCTACCACATTCAAACAAACAAACATTTCATTTCAATTTTAATCAAGTCTCCCATTTAGGATTTTGAAAGGCATGAGCTGGCAGTAAAACCCAGACATGTGGTAACTTTCCCTAATTTGGATGAGCATCTTTCTTTCATTTAAGAGGCATTTGACTGGTATACTTGCACATACACAAGTAAGGTCCCCCTCTTGAATGAAATGAATTCAGTTATTCTGTCACTCCTTTAAATGTTTGTGGTAGAATAGTACAAATACCTCTCTGTAGAGATGATTTCATGTCTCTTTACTGTAGACAGAGATTTAATTCCAAGCTTCAACCTTGAGCTTCAAACAAGGCACCAAAAAAAAACAAGTAATTTCCCTAGTTAGTTCCCCGAACTACATTAAGCTCTGACTTCCACTAGGGATATGTAGGCATGAGGTTCACAAGGAATCTCAGCGAGCTAATAAAATACCAAAAATAGTCAGTTTGTCTGTCTGTCTTTTAAAATCAATTCAATTCCTTCTCCTAACACAAAGGAGAAACTTTCCCAATCATTAGCAGCAAACACAATCATAATGACACAGAGAAGGTTCCTGTAGAGTACTACAGATATGTAGGGTGTTTAAACACTTCCCTATGTATAACCGACCTCCCGGACTCCAGAATTTCTAGTCTAGGTGAAATCCCCACACTTAGCAAACTCCTAGGGTTTAGTTGAGATCTTTTTTCCCCTTTCCTACTCGTAGGACAAATAAGAAAGTTCGTGTGATATCGTAGGAAGAACTGAAATAAAATTCATCCCACCACGGGTGCATTCTCCTTCCAAATTTCGCGTGAAGGGTTTAGCGTGCCGTCCTCCCAAGTGAAACGGGGAGGTAAAGAAAACGACCACCACAGTAGGTAAAAATATCGAAGTGTGAATTTTGGTTGAAAGAATTGGCCACTATGGTGTTCATTTTGAAGTGTTTAGCGATGTTAAACGTTTGAAATACTTGTTCGATCAGAAAGAGTTGGACACATGAGGCAGAGAAGGATGTTGGAGTTGTTGAAAAACTATGATTTTGATTTGAGTTACCATCCTGGTAAAGCAAATGTAGTGGTTGATGCATTGAGTAGGAAGTCCTTGCATATGTCAATGATGATGGTGCAGGAATTAGAGTTAGTTGAACAATTCCAAAATATTTTTTGGTATGTGAAATAACTCCTGATAGTGTAAATTTAGGAATGTTGAAGTTGACAAGTGGAATTCTTGAAGAGATTTGAGGAGGAAAGAAATTCGACTTGAAATTGGTTGAGAAATTAACATTGATTAACCAAGGTAAAGGAGGTTAATTTCGAGTTGATGATATTTGGGAATAGATTGTGTATTCCATATGTTATAAAACTTAAGAAGAGAATTCTTGAAGAGGGGCATAGAAGTAGTTTGAGTATTCATCCAGGTGCTACGAAGATGTATCAATAATTAAAGAGATTATTTTGGTGTCCGGGTATGAAGAAAGATGTTGCCAAGTTTGTTTATCTTTGCTTAACTTGTCAGAATTCGAAGGTTCAACATCGGAAGCCTTCCGGGTTAATGCAACCATTGAATATTCCAGAATGGAAGTGGGATAATATTTCCATGGATTTTGTAACGGGTTTGTCGAAGACTGCTAAAGGCAATGATTCTATTTAGGTGATTGTGGATAGGATGACTAAGTCGGACCATTTCTTATCGATGAGGATTAACCATCATATTTCTAAGTTAGTTATGATGTATATTGAGGGGTTTGTGAGACTGCACGAAATACCTTTGAGTATTATGTCAGATAGAGATCTGAGGCTTACGACGAGGTTTTGGAAGAGTTTGTAGGATGCTTTGGGTACTACAATGAGGTTGAGTTCGGCGTATCATCCACATATAGATGGTCAGACCGAAAGGACTATTTAATCATTAAAGGATTTTTTAGGGCTTGTGTTTTATACCAAGGAGGAGTTTAGGATAGCCATTTTCCATTGATTGAGCTTATATACAAGAGTTTTCATGCGAGTATCAGTATGGCACCGTATGAAGCATTGTATGGTAGGAGGTGTAAAATTTGGTTGTGTTGGTGCAAATAAGGCGAGAGTATTGTGCTCGGACCTGAGATTATGCAAGAAACACAAAAAAGATAAGCATGATTCATTAGAGGATGGAAGCTTCTTAGAGTCTTCGGAAGAGTTATCATGATAAGAGGAGGAAAGCACTTGAGTCCCAGGTGGATGTTCATGTGTTTATGAGAGTTACTCTGATAACAGGTGTTGTTAGAGCTTTGAAGTCGAGAAAGCTTATGCCATGTTTTATTGGTCCATATCATATTTTAGAAAGGATAGGTGAGGTGGCTTATCGGATTTCTTTTCCGCCGTCGCTTGCGAATCTTCATGATATATTTAATGTTTCTCAATTGAGGAGACATGTTCTGGATCCTTCGCATGTGATTCAAATGGATGATATTCAGGTGAGAGATAATTGTACTATTGAGGCGTCACCGGTGCGAATAGTAGGACAAGAAGTGAAACAATTGTGAGGCAAAGAGATCGCCTTAGTGAAGGTGTTGTGGGGTGGACAAGCAGGTGAAAGTTTGACGTGGGAGTGGAGGACCAGATGAGAGAGTCTAATATGTTGTTGTTTCCGTCAGCTAACTTTCGGGGGCGAAAGTTTTTCTAAGTGGGGGAGAGTTGTAACACCCTGATAATTAGATTTAATTATTTAATTATTTAATTATTATTTGATGTTTTTGAACATGATTATGAGTCACGGTAACATATCGATGAATATGTGTGATGTGTGATGTTATGTTGATGTGTGTGGGGTAATAGAAATAAGGTGTTAGTTAGAATATTAGAATAATATAATTTTAATTAGCATTTTTATATAAATAAAATAAAATAAGAGATATTGTGAGATAAGTTAGTAAGGGCAAATGAGGAAGTTCATAAAAAGGGTCCTAAGGCTAACTAGGTAGAAAGAGAAAATATGAGAGATTGTTCATTCAATGTAGAACAAGGAAAAAACGTGAAAGAAGAGAGAGCTAGGGCAAGAAGAGGAAAAGGAGAAGATCAACCATAGGAATTCGAAAAGAGAATATGTTCAACTAATCATCTAAGATAAGGGGGTTATCGTGATTATTACGTTTGATTTAAGGGGTTGATAAATATATGTTGGGGTTTGGAATAATTTTATGATATTTGATGAAATTGATGAATGATGATGAATTTCTTGAGATAATATGACCACTATGTTATGTGATATTGTTGATTCTTATATTGATGAATGATAACATAATCTAGAGTCAAATCCACCATGTTTAGGGATTTTCAAGGTCTAGCGTTTAATGGAGATTGATGGAGATATGATGAATAATTGTGTTTTTGTGTTAAGAATAATTAATCTATGTTAGAACTAGGTTAATTGACCTTAACTCGCAGAAAAATATTGATTAAAATCAGTTTTTGGGCAAAGATTTGGGTCTAGTTTGATGCAGGTCTTGCAGGAGTTTTCTGCAGAGTTGTAGAGCCCGCTTAGCTCGGTGGAGCCCAGTTAGCATGCTCTGTGAAATAAAATGGGTCTGATTATAGTAGGTAGCTCGCTTAGCGCGATATGGTCGTGCTTAGCGCGGTCTTTGAAATATGAAAATTATTTATTTTTGAAAATTGATTTCAGAATATGGTAACTTATATTTTATTAGAATTTTTGGGAATTTACTATCCATGTTTGGGTAGGTTTAGAGGGCATTTTTTATGAAACCCGACCTTGTGAATTCTTGTGTTCTATACTTTATTTCTAGTGAATGTTGTTGTGTGTATTATAACATGATTATTTGATGATTTGTGTGTGGAGTTGAAAAAGATGTATATGATGTGTATGTTGAGTGTTGATGTGACTTTGATGAATACATGAATGATGATTCTATTTTGACTAGTCGTGATCGTTGATTTTGTCATAAATTTGAAACTGAAATGAAATTTTAGATGTTATAGACTAATTGTTGATTGATTTCTGATTATTAGGTCCTATTGGCAGAAGTTCGAGGTTGGCTTGTGTTTGCTTCTACGATGGTTCAGATGGTAAAGTGTCACAAGTGTGCCAAAGAGTTTTTCTCACCAATTAGTTATAGAATACATAAACGTGCCATTGAATAGTTTAAGTCAGGAGTTTAGTCAATTTGTTGAGCATTTGATTCATTTTTGTTGTTCTTTTAGGAACAAATAAAGATGAAAAATTCTTAAGAGCCAATGGTGCAACTTATTTGAAATTACGCGAACAAACAACAAAGCTACTTAAGAAATTTTAATTTAATAGTAACCTTCAATTAACAAAATGAAGTTTATATGAGATATAATTGTCGCATAACAAATCATATTCAACACTTGCACATTTCAGTTTAGCATTTCTGACATTCGGTACAACCACTCCACACTTTGGTTTAGCATTTCTCACATAGATTATCATTATTTTTAATGATTTTTGTTGTTGATTTTATTAAACTAATGTTTGTTGATTGTTATATCAAACAAGAAAATAATATAATTGGTTTGGACATTTTTTGTTCATTTACGGTAGCTAGAAAATTTTAAGTTATATTTAAAATTTTAACAAGAACTTCTTCCTCAAAAATATACTTTATTTTGGTTCAGATGACATTCAAATAGACAAGATGATGTAACGATGATTGTAAAGCCGAAAATCAGAACAACGGGAGAGATTATGGCTGCTTTTAGAAAAATAGGGGTAATCTCAAGTTGTCCATCATTTTCCACTTTTCAATAAGGTAAGTATCATAGTACTGCTTTCAGATTTTAGGATGCTGGTTCGACTGTTGCACAAATATGAACCAAGCTTATGGAGACACAGGAGAAATTGGAGGTAGAAATTTATAGTCATGCATAGTTCATGATAAATTCATCAAACTCGTCATTTTAGATTGTGCTAAACTTCATTTTTATTGCTTAATTTGATTCAAGAATAAGCTAACACGCCGCAAAGATTCAAAATGGAGATGAAAATTTTGCATCATTACAAGTGAGTTTGTCGAGAACATGGAAACGTGGAAATGGTAGTAAATATAGAGAAACAAAATAGTGAAAACAATGTACGGATGAATTGTTGTATTTACTGTCTAATAGCTACAAGATATCTTTTTTTGTATAGAGGGTTATCATTAGTGCCAATTGCGTAAGTTTGGTGAATTAATTGATTCGGGCCAGTGTGGAGCTTCACCATTAACTACTGTACCTGCGTTACTGGTTATACGTTTCAATGACTAATTGTTTCAACAACTAGCTATTTGTCATATATATAATGCAGGAATGCTACTACACAACTTTTGGTTGAGTTTTTTTATTTGATTGCATCAAAGGGGATTGTAGAAGTCCATGCTGTTGTTGTTGCCTTTGCTAGAAATGCTCATTAAGCATCTTTCATTCTTGTACTTTTAGTATGCACTGGCGTCGGTGTTTAGTTATTAGTTATATAAATCTTAATTTTTTATTTTATCTTGTGTTTTGAAATAAGTTAGAAGGAATTTTGTGCATTCAGCTTAGAAATAAAGGAGAATTGAAAAAATATATCAAAGACCAATAGAGCTTAATGGAATTTGAAATAGAGCTTAAGCACAGGCAAACTCAGAATAACTTCAAAGTTGATTTTTGTAGATTTAGATGTTTAACTTTGAAAATGTAATGGGTGATTTCTGCATATTTTTTAGGGAATTTCTTATTCCACCCCATGATGAAATAAAAGACCCTAAGCATTTCCTAAAATTCCCATCTAAAACCAGAAGTATATTTTCGGTGCACACCTTTTTTAAGTTGCACTTACGAAAAATCGAAAATGCATATTCGAAATGAACCAAATATGTGTTTTCGATTTCTATAAAAAGTAAAAGACCCACCAAACCTAGGGAGCATGCAATGCATTTATGTGAGTATGACCATTCTACAGGAATGGAGACTATTGATGGTTTGAAATGAAGGGATAAGATGAGTTGATGATGAAGTTGGAGTTGAAAATTTTTAAATTGGTTTTGTTGTTGTAGTTGAAAACCATAATCCGTAGTGCATGGCTTGAAGGGACCCTCCCAATTGCAACTTTTCTTCTTTTTTTTTCTTTCTATTTTTGAATTTTGACAATAAAAGAAAGTATAATAATAATAACACTTATAATAACAAAAAAAAATGGTTATTAAGAAAAATAGGAATTGAAAATACATTTTCGATCTTAAACTAGAAGTGCATTTCTGATATCAATTTTACCGTAAAATAGGGTCAATCTCAAAAATGAATGAATTATGTATGTGGAGGTGCGCACGCAAAATATGTTTTTCGGTTTTCAGGGATATATTTTCAATTCCACGTGATGCGCTAGAAAAGCATGAGGTGGAATAAGAAATCTTATGGAATCATTTGTTGTGGTCATTATGTTTAGAAGCCCAAATAGTACTTTTATAAAGTTTATAAAACCAAAAACTTATTTATCGTGTATTAATTAATTTTGAGAACATTATATAAATTCATCCGTTCACCTTGAGAAATACTTGAAAACAAACATAAATTTACATTCTTAGAAACATACAAAAGGAAGAGAGAGAAAATTTTAAATTTATTTAAAATTTAAATTTTTGAAATAAATGCGTGTAACACACCTATAGTCAGTACTTTTAAATTAATGTATGAATTCAAATAGGAGAAATTTGTGTTTTTTTTAAACTATTTATCTTGCTAATATTTTTAATTTGACATTATTTTTAGTTTAAGAAACAACATTTGTTAAGATAATACATGAAAAAAATATATTGATCAAAATATTTTTGTAAATAATGTCAGAATAAAATTAATATTAACATGAGGAAATTATAGGATTGATCCAAATATTTGTTTATGTAAATACTTTATTTATGCTCCAAGTATAAATGAAAAGTAGTGTATTGTTGATATAAATTTTTTTATAAACAGGAAAAGAAAAACCTGTGTACTACACCAGTATCTGTGTGGGCCAACGAATAACCAAATCAAAATAAGTGTGAACGCACGGGTAACACACAAGTACCGTGTGAACGCACAGGTAACCATGCCAAATAATTTGTGAAATACGGATAACCATGCCAAATTTTTTGTGAACACACGGGTAACACGCCAGTATCATGTGAACGCATGGGTAATTAACCACATCAAAATCATTGTGAATGCACCTGTTATTACATTATTTAAAATTAAAGAAAATAAAAATTATGTATGAATTCAAACAAGATAAAAATGTGTCGGTTTTTTTTTCCGATAGGCAATTGATTAATAAGAAATTGCACTAGGGGTGCAACCCTTAAAAAAAACTCTAAGAAGAGTTGAAACAATCCATTGGTCTCTTGTACCAGTTTTAAAAACTAACGGAAGACAAAGGATAGTGTAACACCCTTCTAAATACCCCAAATAACATAGTGCATAATCAGAGTTAAACATGAATTCAAGGGCGTCACAATTTAAAACAATTATACATTCCATGTGTAATCATGCTCTACTGAGTAAACAACATATAATTAATTCAAACTCATGTTTTATCACAGCGGAAAATCAATAATATTTGGATACTCCATGAAATATCATTCATAAGGATCTAAGCCTTTTATTCCAACAAAAGAGAATTATCCAAACTAAATAATAAAGAAATAAAAGAGTGTGACAACTCTAAAAACACGCGTTCCCAGTGTTACAAGTATTCAGAGCATGACACCAACACCTAATTATTAGACTAAAAGCGATAACTCCCTAAAATCCATCCTCACCAAACATCTAAGCCACTTAGCTTCAATCTGAAAAATAAGAGTAAGGGTGAGACTACATCATAAATTAAATAGCATTATAAATCGTCAGATATGGAATTCATAAGAAGTTATCCATCCAACTTAGCATATTCAGATTAATCAATTCATACCAATCACAAGCACAAGTCGAGAGTATGAGCCAATAACACAACACAATCATATCACCGGATTTCATCCTTACATGTCACAATTTATACAAAGACTATGCAAACTCTTATGCACGTGGTACCAACGACAAGTGAACCATGTCACCAACACTGATCCCTCATTTGGATACAGTCTCATCGATTCATCTGCGTCACCATAATAAAATCCAGTCTCACCTCCCATATCCTGGGCTTGGCTATTGACAATACACATCGATTCAACACAATGGGAACTAGTGTCACCAAGATGCATATGCATGCAAACTACCAAACATTCAACATCATTCATCAAAACACATGAAAACAACATTTACCATGAATAACATCCATTACATAACAAGAAGAAGAAATCACATTATAACAACACACATAATTGCATATTGTCATACCCTAATTTTGGCCCCCCTGAGATGTCACACCTCCAGACAGTTCATCAATTCAAGACAAGTACCCAAAACAGTCACTTGTTTATCTAGTACTCAATCGAGGGTGTTCAAGAACAAAGAAGCTCGGACAAAGGATCAATCAATAAGAAAATGACCTCTAATACAATCATAGGACTCAAATGATTCATTTATCCACCTATGTTGATTAGACACCAGTCATTAGGACTCAAGTTTGCCTAGGTCACCAGACTAGGGTTTTGAGCCCATCAAGGACTAAAATTAGGGATCACATCTGGGAAACCCAAAAAAGCTCCAGGGCATCACTCGAAAGGTTTCATACTTGGAAATTTTTCTAAGTGTTTAAAGGTCTTTTTTTCAAAACTTTGGAAAGGAATATCTCAAAATTTCAAGTACAAACTGAAAAAAACATCCAACATTAAAGTTGTAGATTTTGATCCAATGAACAACTTTGTCACATATAACTTTTTGCTAGAAATCAACCATTGAAGAGATATGGAGCTTCAAAGTGACTGCCTTCATAAAACTAGCAAAGAAACCCTAGTTTTCTTCAAACTTTATGGGACTTTTTCACTAATTTCCCTAAGGATTTTGGACAAACACCAAACTAATGAACTGAAGTACATGTCAAGGGCTTTCCAAATTATGTTCAACCATCTTCAAATTCATCATGAGCTAAGAGATATGATTGATCAAAGTAGGGCATTTGAAGTGAAATTATAGGTCATGTCCAAATTTGAATTTTGCAAATTTTGTGCCAATGCCTCTACCAATTGATGCATCCTCATCCAATGATATCAAAAGAGATTTGAAGGAATCAAATGCACTATTTCATCATTTTTGGCCAAGTTGCAAAAATTCATTGCCATGTGATTAAGTAATCATTACAAATTTGGAATCTTGATGAATCACCAAAGAATCTTCTCCTAAGCCAATTAGAGTTCACTTCTGCAACAAAATTGTCCCCTAAGATCATCCAAGATCTATGGCTAGGGAGTTGATCAAGTGGAATCAAAATTGCCATCATTGCATTTTGGATATTTTTGAAATTCCTTCATAACCAAGAAACCAAGTTAACCTCATTAAGCAAAGCTCACTCTCCCTAATTTATTCTGAACCTTTTGCCTATAAATAGAAGGGCATACCTCATTATTAGACACACCAAAGCAACATAAATCTTGCTTCCTCCTTCTATCCCTTATACTTAGGTTTTTCAAAGGTTCTTTGGCAAGAAGACTCAGATTCTTCAAACCAGAGCTCTTCCTTTGAATATAAGTATTCAAACACATCAAAGGGGGTATTTAGAAGTGATATAAACACCTGGAACACTTCTGTAGGTGGAGGATCATCATCTTCACCTCTCACTTGGAGCCACATCAGTTGAGGTCGAGCAAGAAGTTCTGAGGAGTTCTAACTCAAGCCAAGCATCTCAACACCTTCCTGGAGGATCATTGAAGCTATTTGGATCAGTGCAGCAACTCTGTAACATACTTTAATCAGAGCTCGATCTCCATTTTTGAGGTAAGCATCATGAGCTTCAAACTCTATAATTCATGCATGATAAATGAAAAATGAAGTTACCAGTTGGTTTCTGCACCTATGAGGATCATTAACCCTCAATCAATTGCATCATATCATACATATATGTCATTTCATATTAAATTCCAATTTTAGGGTTCTTATGATTTATGCGTGTGAATTTTGAGTTACACTCAAAATAAATGAAATCAAAGACCACCATCAGTTTCCTTGTCCAAAAACGAGTGAGTTTCATGTTTACTTCGTGGCAATTGGTTGAGAAACGAGGGAGATAGAATTTCAAATTCTTGAGTGATGAGAGGTTGAAGATGAAGATGCCCATGGCGCGCCATTTTCTGAACTTAAGGGGAAAGTTTAAAATATATTTAACTGAAGGCGTGTATTAAATGAATACATCGTTTGCCCTAGTGGCCTCCCATGCGCTCTTAGTCTCCTCTTGCCTCAGGTCTGGGGTTCGATCCCCCCTCAGACCTTTTTGTTTTATTTTCATTTTATCACACTTGTTTCACACAAAAGGATTTGGTCTCTTCTATCTATCAGTCCACGCGCGTGGCTCAGTTGGCTTTTGTTTTAAACTCTTCACTTCAAGGGCGTGGGTTCAAACCTTGGTGGAGACAAAACTTTTTTTTACCACTATTTTTCATCATTTTCTTCACAACTTTAATCAATTGGTTCACCCTTCAAAATAAATCATTTTCACTTGATTATTCACATACTTTTCATTCAATATATCTATTTTATGAACAAACCAAAAAAATCACAAAAATATTATTTATTTGATATATTTTTATTAGGTTTAAAATAACATATTTTTAAGTATTTTAAAATAATTTAAATATAGTTTTCACTTGATTTTCAAAACCTGATCTCTTGTAAATATTTTTGTGATAAAACCCTAATCATTTAGGTCTTAATAAGGTATAGACTTTGTCTTTAACGTAATTAAGCTGACTTTTGTCAATTTTCAAACTGTTTTCAAACTTCGATTAAACAGGCGATCAAGGTTTCATGACAACAAAACCTTGTATCATTTCAAATCATTTTCAACTGTTTTTCATAAACAGTAAATACATTTAATTGGGCCTCTAATAGAGTGTAAGACCCGACACCTTTTTATTTTCATAGTTTGTTTTCAAACTCATCTTTTAACAGAAAAATTCCTCATCTATTTTCAAAACATTCTTCTGGTATTTGAAGGGCATTATTCTCGGTGAAACTCTTCAGATACCTATGTGACCTAGTGTCCATCTTCACTTCTTTTGTTTTTAAAATAAAAACATTTCAAAACTGTTTTCAATAAACAATTCAACTATTGCCAATAAACAACCAAGATAATGGTAAAGCTTTGTACATACATCTCTCAAAGGTCTCTCTCTTCTCCATTTACAAGCTTTCATTTAAATTTCTGTCAAATATAATACTGTATATATATTGTTTAGAACTCCGTCTGAGTACAACCTTAGGACAAATAAACTATATATATATATATATTATAGGACTATGGCCTAGGATTGAGAATGTCTTCCTGGTGAAGACTCTTTCCTATTTAGATTTCCTTAGTTCAAACCTCAAGATGAATTATTCTTGGTGAAACATCATGAAAAAAGCCTTAGAACAAAAATAGGGCACATCCGTCCAAGAGGAATTTATCCCGGTGAAACCTCTTACCCATTTGCTTAGAGCCAAAATAAGTTCAAAACCACATAGCTTTTTTTTGTGCTATAACAAGGACCCTCGATTAGCCTCCTCTTGGGCTTACAATACAAGGACCCATAGGCTTCTTAAAAGCATATTGTCAGCTTTCTCTTGAGCTTGTAAACAAGGACCCATCAGGTTTCTTATAAACATGGAACAGGTCTTTAGTTACATTTTAGCCTACCCTAGTGAGAATCTTCTATTCTTCAAACCAAACTTCAAATAAGCTAAGAATGTCTCAATCTCAGTATTGAGTTCACCTTTTGGAATGAGAGACATGGAGAGTCTCTGTCACCTTTATTCTCAATCTCCAATGAGTCTTCTCCTTAGTAGAGTCTAGGTTCCACCTCTGAATATCCTCAGTCAGAGTCAGCCTTAATCTTGGCTTTAAACAAGAAATCTAAAATCTTCTTTTAAAGTCAAAACCCCTGGAAAGGGTTAGTCTCCATCAAATCTTTCAAAGGCAAAACCCCTGGAAAGGGTCAGCCTCCAAAAATCTTCCTTTCAAGTCAAAACCCCTGGAAAGGGTTAGCCTCCACAATCCAATCTTTCAAAGTCAAAACCCCTGGAAAGGGTTAGCCTCCATCAAATATTTCAAAGTCAAAAACCCCTGGAAAGGGTCAGCCTCCACAATCAAATATTTCAAAGTCAAAAATCCCTGGAAAGGGTCAGCCTTCAAAATCAATCCTTCAAATCCAAATTCCCTGGAAAGGGTTAGCTTCCAAAACAACTTTCATTCAAACCTTCAAAACCCCCCAATAGAGTCAACCTAGGGTCAGTATCAATCACTCAAATACATTCCTCAGTAAGGTAAACCTTCAACTATAGGATTTCATTCATCAATCCCTGCTTAATAAGAGCACAATCCCTAGAAGGTTCAACCTTTAGTCTCTAAAACAACAGAGTAATCCTCAGTAGAGTCAGCCTCAACCATGGGCTTTGTACAAGGCAGATACTCCCCTCAGAGTAAAAAATCCTACTCATAGGTATTCCTATCATACCCCAAAATTTACCCTCATACATTTGTAAACGTCATTTTATTTCGAATAAGTGACGTAACACAGTTTGTAAGGATTTGAGGTTAAAAGGTACATGAGCGAGAAGTCCCAGGCTCGAATCTCACTTCTAACATTTTTCCTTTTATATTTATTTTCTAATTTTAATTCTAACTTTATTTCCATTATTCAAAAATCATAAAATGTTGCATTTTTTAATTATTTTAATTTAATTTTCGCACTAATTAAATCGGCATTTTTCAAAATAGTCAATTTTCACTTTTATGCATTTTTTAGTCAAAAAATCACCAAAAATCATAAAATATTCAAAAAATCCAAAAAAGGAAGTTTTTAATTTTATTTGTTCTATTTTTAACACTTTCACAACTTGGGTAACAAGTAAAGATCTTTTTAAGAAAATATTAGTTAATCATTTAAAAGACCACAATCAAATTATTTTTGATTTAAGCTTTTAATGAATAGTTAATATTTGATTTTTTATTCCATATTTGTTGACCTAAGTTACAATATAAATATCAATAATTTTTACACATTATTGACAACAAATTTCTAACCCTTATTCTCACTCTCTCTCTCTCTCTCTCTCTCTCTCTCTCTCTCTCTCTCTCTCTCTCTCTTCTCACAAACACAAAAATTACTTTCTCCTCCTTCTCTCTAAGATCAAACTTCACTTTCTCTCATGAATACCATAACAACTTCATAACTTGTTGAAGAACATCAAGAACACTTTCAAAAAGAAACTCAAGAACTTACATCTTCCTCTCATCGTAGAACCGAGTGGTTCAACGCGCATCTTTCCTCAACAAACCGCCATCGAAACCCTCAGGTGGTGTTGTTTATTTTTTTTATTTTTGTTAGCTTTTTATCGGTTCAATTGATGCCCATGATTATTATTCTGAAAATGTTGTTTTCTTTTGATTTGATTTTGTTTGAATGAATGGAGAAGGGATAATACATATGGGGAAAATATGAAATCACATGGAAAATAATCTACCAAAGACGTAGAAGAGGAAAACAAAAGAGAAGTGGAACTCAGTCAGAACCACCGAATCAACCGGATCCACATCACTCTTTCACGCCTTAACCGCCGACGATCAATCCACTAACACCAAAGGCACACTGGCACAGCTGGTGGCTGTAGCAACCTGCCTAAAATTAAAGATTAGAGAGTCGCCACCTATTCTACCAAGGCGAATAGGAAACCTTACGCAGACGCGAGATTCGGGGTAAGTTATTATAATCAGGCTGAGGGAAGGTGTTAGGCACCCCCAGCCCTTTCCTAAAGGCTAATAATTCAAAGATCAGGGTTTCATGGAAGGGTTCATAAAGAAATGTGGCAAACAGAATTATAATGACATGATTAGAATTTTGAAGAGGGGGACTCGCCTTGTTGCCAAGTGCCTACGTACCTCCTTAGGGAGGATCAGAGTCTACGTAGTTCGGGGGACGGGTTGTACGCCCTTAAGGTTTGAAATTTGATTTGAAGGTTTGAAGGCTTTGAATAGCCTATCGTAGATAAAAATCTGTATTTTGAACTTGAAGTTTGAAAGGTGTTTGAAAAGTGTTTTGAAGTTGTTTTAGATGTTCTGGGCGTACAACCCTGATTTGCAACAATTAACCGCAATGATCAATAGGTTCGATCACCATAGTCAAAAGATTAGGGGTTTTGCATCATTACCAATTCAAATCGATTGATTCGATTATCACTAATAATGAATTACTATGTTTTATTATTTTTTATGAATTTATTTTGTATTGTTACCCCTCATAATCGGTTAATACGATTACAAATAATAACAAATTAAATTTAGAACAAGGACGGATTAATCATCACAATCAATAAGATAATTGCAACCATTTAATCGAATATAATTCAATTGCATTTTAATTAATTAAACATTTTAATTAAAATTATTGTTGACCATAGCGATTAATCGATTTAATCGGCACGAACAACAAATTATCATTTTAATATAATTATCATGTACTAATTTATTTATAAAATAATCATTAATACATAAATAAATATATTAAAAGAAATTAATTAAAACAAATAATTAATAAAAAAAATTTAGTTTATTAGGATTTTGATTCAGTGTGGTTGTTAGTGGAGTGCATGGTATAGGGATTAGACCCTGGGTGTATTGGATCTAAAGGATTCATAATCCTATGGTTGGAACTGAGCGTACACCGTATACTACATGGTAACCACAACATGGGATCAAGAAGCAACATTTGTTTCTTATAAAAATAATAGGGAGCGAGGGATCGAACCCTCGTCCCCTGGACCACACGCGCGCGCTCTTACCACTTCAACCAACCCACTTATTCGTTCAGAATACACCTTCAAACAATAATGTACAAAGTCCAGATCAACAAACCAAAACGCGCGCGAATGTTTGAATGAGCCAGTGGCGTAATGCCACGCAATCGTCATCTCCACCAGACCCTGCTAAATCCCTGAACATTTAGCTACGATTTTGCTACTAATTCGTTCGTAGCAAACCAAACACAAAAATAGCGAACAGGGCGTGGGTGTCTATAAATGTTTCGCGACCCCTGCAAACTCCTCGTTTTAGTCACGCGAATCCAACCATGTCTATGGTTTGGCCTAATTTTATCTCTAACAGAAAGCCCTAAATTTGAGTTCTTTAAAACCCTAACGGCCAACAATGGTGGTTCGTGTTTAAACCATACAAACCCCAATTAAACCACCCAGAAACGTTCAGAGCATCAATAATAACCAGAATACGCACTTAAATTTCAATGGGAACGATTCCTATAGAGGGCGTGGAATGTTTTAAACAAAACTACCTAGAAAGGCTCCTATAAAGGATATGATACGTTTTAAACAAAACTACCTAGAAAGATTCCTATAAAGGGAGCAATACGTTTTAAACAAAACTACCTATAAAGGTTCCTATAAAGGATATGGCATGTTTTAAACAAAACTACCTATAAAGGTTCCTGTAAAGGACATGTAACGTTTTAAACAAAACTAACTAGAAAATGTTCCTATAAAGGACACGAAGGGTCTTAGAGAAGACTGCTTGGAAAGGTTGAAGAAAGACTTGGAATGAGGTATTAGTATTGTATCTATTAAGATTGAATCGTTGATACGATCGTATTTGTACCGTAATCGGATGATAACATCTTTTTGATTATGAAGTGACCTGAAAAGGCAGTGTTAGTTTTATGCAATGTCATGATGCATGTGTCATGTAATGAGATTCTCAAAATAAATGAGGATTATGCATGTATGCCTATCCCACACTGCGGGATGTAAATAGTACGGGCGTGGGAAGATCAATTATGCAACAATGCTCCTAGTGTGACTTCCCGAATATCGGAAATTTTGAAACATGCCCCTTAACCTGAATGAAGGACCTTTCGGGGGAACTCGAATTTCACCATGTCTTGCCTGATATGCATTGCCCCAGTGTTTGAATTCTTGAAAGATATGCCCCCAATCAATAGGATTCTTGATTGTATGCCCCTGTTCTAGGAAAACCCTCTGAACGTGGTTTCCCCATCTAAGGGTCTTTATCAGGAATGATCGTTTTTGATTAGACCAATTTAGAGGTCTCCTTGATGTTAAGTGTTGGTTTGAATATGAAGCAGATGCTGAGTCATGCGTTTCGGTCACGCCTGACGGACAGTGGTTTGCTGAGTACTCAGGATGAGATGATGTTCTTTTTGTGAGACTACCTGGAAGGATCCTCGAGAAAAATGGAAAATTGTCTTAAATAAGACTGTGCTTTAAACAAAGCTCAAAGGGATGTGTTGTGCAGAGGGTCAAAAAGATTCCTATAGAGGATAAAGACAGTTTGTGGGGTTTTAAATAAAACATAGGAAAAACATCTTGAAGAAGATCGCCCTAGAAAGGATGGTGAACTGTCTTAGAGAAGACTCGGTACTCTAAACAAAGTTTGACAAGGTTCTTGAAAGCATAAGAGAAGCCTGAATATGTCTTAAAAGACTAACAGAAACAAAAGTTAGGAGATGTCTTACAGAAGGCTACCTAGAAAAGGTTCTTGGAAAGGAATATGTCTTAGAGAAGACTGTTTGAAAGGGTTTGAAAATAGAAAGGATAAGAAGGTGGGTCTTTAAAAGACTGTCTAAAAGAGGCTCCTAGAAAAGGTAAGGAGTGTTTGAACATGTCTTAAAGAAGATTGCACGGATAGAATGAGAAATATCCTATAAAGGTTCCTGGAAAGGATGTGGGAGTGGTATTGACACCATCTGATACTGAGTGACCTTTGCAACATGCCCCCAGGTAATGGACTTGCCCCATGGGCTATTCAGCGTCCTTGAGAGATTCCATGGATCTTGATTTGATTGCCCCATGTAAATGGGATAATGACGAGTTATGCCCCGTGTGCACCTCAGCTATCTCAGTCATGTGTGAGAGATGCTTCTTCTTTCGACAAGCTTTTAAAAGCTACTTCGTCAGTCGGTAGGATTTTTAGACATTAACCATGCCCCATGCAACTTCTCCCTGATGTTAACATTTAAATCTATATAGACAAGTGTACTTTATACTGAAATGCAAATGCATACGTCTGTCTTGAAAGTTTGAAAACATTTTTTGAGTAAAACAAAGTTTTTTTTTTAGAAAGTGATATCAACTCAAGAGTTATAGTAGACCTTAAGGAGTCGGGATACCTTTGGTAACGATATTCTTTCGAACTAACCATGCTTCAGTTAGGACTTTTAAAGGTTGTAATGTGGCCTGGTTCACGGTTTAAAGAAACAAAAGATAGAGGCTCAAAGTTTATTTGTACCCATCCCAATCTTCGTGATGTTCTCCAGTCCTATGCTCAGTTAGCTATGCATTTAGTCTCCAAAAGAATTTGGGAATTGTGACATTGACATTTATGATGGTTCAAAAACCAAAGGTTTATCTGCAAAGGCAGTCATTCTCCTTTTTTGTAGTATTTTCCTTTTGTCGAAGGTACATAGTAACCTTTTTCTACTTTGTTATCCCTAACTTTTTCTGAACTGTTTGTTTTAAAACTACAGTTAGCGGGATGCCCCAATTTTGCCTAAGTCTCCTTAATAGGTTTTGACTTAGCAGGCTCTTGCATTGCTTTCTTTTCTTTGAGGACATTGACTGCCGGACTTAACGATGATGGGGAACCATCGGTGATTATGTTCGAAGGAACAACTTGGAATAATTAAGTTAACTGAGCAGCTACCCTACCCCAGGTTATATATTAAGGGTTTTATTTTATATGAAGGAAAACTCCTACTTCTTTAGGTTCAAAGGGGTTGACAAGGGATTAACATCCTTATATCTCCACTGTTTGGGAATTGAAACAATGCCTGTACATCGTCAACACGGTCTGTTCGAAAGCATAATGTATGGAATTATGGTATTACTTTCGTCATTCTCCCTCAAGAGGTGTCAAACTTTTCACAAGAGTTGAATATCACAATTAAGAAAACCGAGTAGAAACACAGTTTTAAATACAGTGAGAACACTAGGAATGAATCAAGACAAACGTAAGCAATGCATTAATGATTTTTGAAAAATACATAGCATATGTCGTAAGACTAATGTTTAAACAAACGGAAAGAAATTGCAAATGAAAACAAAACTAATGATCTAGGAAATCCTCATTCTAGCCACCTATGGTATTAGACTTGTGAGGATCTTCGAACTCAACGAGCCCTTCTTCAATCAAATCTTGGATCTTATGCTTTAACGGCCCACAATCCTCTGTATCGTGACCAGGGCTGTCTGAATGATAAGCGCACCTAGCATGATACTTGTACCCAGGGGCGGGGTTAGCTGGAGCTGAGTATGGAGGCAGCAGAGTTATCAAGTTCTGACTGAGTAGACGTTGCAAGGCTTGAGCCAATGGCATGTGCAACGGAGTGAATGATCGTTTTGGCTTGGACCTCCAGGTGCGCTGGCCAACCTGTTGCTTTTGCTGATCCCTTTGTTGTGATACTGGAGTCTGATTACCCATGATTGCCCCCACAATGTTGGATTCCTTCTTTTCGTCATATGACTTCTTTGGATGATAGGAACCTGAGGGTGCCCCTTGTATCTTCCCATTCTTGATTCCATTTTCAATTCTCTCACCATTGACTACCAAGTCCGAGAACCCTGAAGATATGCTTCCGACCATCTTGTCGTAGTACGGTCCTTGCAAGGTGCTCATAAATATGTCCACCAGTTCTTTTTCCATTAGGGGAGGTTGGACTCGAGAAGCCATTTCCCTCCACCTTTGGGCGTACTCCTTGAATGATTCATCCTTCTTCTGTGACATGTTTTGTAATTGCATCCGATTGGGTGCCATGTCCAAGTTGTACTTGTATTGCTTCAAAAATGTGTTAGCTAGATCATTCCAGCTTCTGATATAGGATTTCTCCAGTTGCATATACCAGTCAATAGATGCTCCGCTTAAACTTTCTTGAAAGAAGTGTATCATCAGTTTTTGATCGTAAGCATAAGCAGCCATTTTTCGCACATACATGCGCAAGTGATTCCTCGGACACGTGAGCCCTTTGTATTTCTCGAAGTCGGGAATCTTGAATTTGTGTGGGATAGTCAAGTCTGAGACCAAGCTCATTTCGGAGGTATTCACGTCGAAGACATCGTATCCTTCTACCACTTTTAGTCTCTCTTCTAGCGCCTTGATTTGTTCACTACCCTTGGAGTCTTCCCTAGAGTTAGGAACAGACTGTTGTGTCCGAGGTGCTTGGTCTGAGTTGTCCACCTCTTGCACTCCGTATTGTTGATCCAGGTAATCATCGTCCTTAAAGACATTGCTAGCAGGAATGCGAACTGTGCGGGTTGTCCCTTTTGTTTGTGGAGTGAGGACAAATCCTTCTTGGGAGGCCTCTCCTTTCTCTTGGAATGGGATAGCTCTCCTAACAGATCGGGCCTGAGGTTTGTCCTTATCCGGGCCAAAGCCTGAAACAAATCCTAGCAGCGGGTTTTTGTCGTTAGGGATCTCATCCTGAACCAGGGTATCCCCAGACTGAACCTTTTTTGCTTTGTCTTGTTTGTCTAGGAGGGCCTTCATGACTTCTAGCATCTGAGCCATACCTCCTTTAACCTCTTCCACGCTAACCTTTAGTTGATCCATTTCCTCACGAAGGGCGGCTTGATTCTGTTCCAGCTGATCCATTGATTTCTTCTGCTGAAACCTTGTTTGATAATATGGTCGGGATGTTAGATTATCCTTCCCAATGGTCCTTTATTCTGGAGATAGAAGAGGAATTTTCTCTTAATGTCATGAAAATGATGTGTATGCCATGCATGATATGTATGATATCCTTTTTCTTTCTTCTTTTTTTTTGAACAAAATATGATGCAAGAATGCCCATGATGTATGATGCATGAAAACTCAAAGATGTAGCAACAAACAAAAAACCAAAAACAAATCATATAAGGCAAAGATGCAAATCATATCATAATATTTCAAGAAATCCAGGTTCATAGGTTCGACGTAGCGGCTCTTGGGAGCCAACCTTTTTACAGGGGGTTCTAGAAGGTCTCATGGGGTCGTTCGTAGCCTCCGAGACTTTTTCG
This sequence comes from Vicia villosa, assembly GCF_029867415.1. Classification (NCBI taxonomy): domain Eukaryota; kingdom Viridiplantae; phylum Streptophyta; class Magnoliopsida; order Fabales; family Fabaceae; genus Vicia; species Vicia villosa. Next base: position 300,572 of record NW_026705985.1, on the reverse strand, counting down.
TCTCTTCGGATTTTGGAACAACTCATTTTATCCATGAGGTTCGAATTTTCGGGGTAGGTTCTCGGAGAGATCAGCTAAGTATCCAGTCCAGCCCTCCACAAAGTCAAGCTTCATTTCGGACCTTTCCAAATACCTAACCCACTCCGAGTGGAGTTATCAGTGAGACTCGTAAGGCGATTCGTGTCCCCTTTTGGTCTCAAAGTTAACCCCCACACTTAAGGTTTAACCGACATAAAAATAGAGCAAATGTATAATAATAAAGGCAAATATTTTCAGGCAGACGAAAACATAAAACAAATAAACAAATAAATGATTTAATGTTCATTAAAAGATAAACCTCCCCCAAACCCTAAATGTGGCAATTTGCCAACCCTAAAGTGCGCCACAAACCCTAAACCACAAACCACGAGCCATAAACCTAAACCCACTCAAGCCTTAGGAGCATAATAATTAACTAAAAGTGTCATCCCCAGCAGAGTCGCCAGCTGTAGCAACCTGCCTAAAATTAAAGATTAGAGAGTCGCCACCTATTCTACCAAGGCGAATAGGAAACCTTACGCAGACGCGAGATTCGGGGTAAGTTATTATAATCAGGCTGAGGGAAGGTGTTAGGCACCCCCAGCCCTTTCCTAAAGGCTAATAATTCAAAGATCAGGGTTTCATGGCAGGGTTCATAAAGAAATGTGGCAAACAGAATTATAATGACATGATTAGAATTTTGAAGAGGGGGACTCGCCTTGTTGCCAAGTGCCTACGTACCTCCTTAGGGAGGATCAGAGTCTACGTAGTTCGGGGGACGGGTTGTACGCCCTTAAGGTTTGAAATTTGATTTGAAGGTTTGAAGGCTTTGAATAGCCTATCGTAGATAAAAATCTGTATTTTGAACTTGAAGTTTGAAAGGTGTTTGAAAAGTGTTTTGAAGTTGTTTTAGATGTTCTGGGCGTACAACCCTGATTTGGCACAATTAACCGCAATGATCAATAGGTTCGATCACCATAGTCAAAAGATTAGGGGTTTTGCATCATTACCAATTCAAATCGATTGATTCGATTATCACTAATAATGAATTACTATGTTTTATTATTTTTTATGAATTTATTTTGTATTGTTACCCCTCATAATCGGTTAATACGATTACAAATAATAACAAATTAAATTTAGAACAAGGACGGATTAATCATCACAATCAATAAGATAATTGCAACCATTTAATCGAATATAATTCAATTGCATTTTAATTAATTAAACATTTTAATTAAAATTATTGTTGACCATAGCGATTAATCGATTTAATCGGCACGAACAACAAATTATCATTTTAACATAATTATCATGTACTAATTTATTTATAAAATAATCATTAATACATAAATAAATATATTAAAAGAAATTAATTAAAACAAATAATTAATAAAAAAATTTAGTTTATTAGGATTTTGATTCAGTGTGGTTGTTAGTGGAGTGCATGGTATAGGGATTAGACCCTGGGTGTATTGGATCTAAAGGATTCATAATCCTATGGTTGGAACTGAGCGTACACCGTATACCACATGGTAACCACAACATGGGATCAAGAAGCAACATTTGTTTCTTATAAAAATAATAGGGAGCGAGGGATCGAACCCTCGTCCCCTGGACCACACGCGCGCGCTCTTACCACTTCAACCAACCCACTTATTCGTTCAGAATACACCTTCAAACAATAATGTACAAAGTCCAGATCAACATACCAAAACGCGCGCGAATGTTTGAATGAGCCAGTGGCGTAATGCCACACAATCGTCATCTCCACCAGACCCTGCTAAATCCCTGAACATTTAGCTACGATTTTGCTACTAATTCGTTCGTAGCAAACCAAACACAAAAATAGCGAACAGGGCGTGGGTGTCTATAAATGTTTCGCGACCCCTGCAAACTCCTCGTTTTAGTCACGCGAATCCAACCATGTCTATGGTTTGGCCTAATTTTATCTCTAACAGAAAGCCCTAAATTTGAGTTCTTTAAAACCCTAACGGCCAACAATGGTGGTTCGTGTTTAAACCATACAAACCCCAATTAAACCACCCAGAAACGTTCAGAGCATCAATAATAACCAGAATACGCACTTAAATTTCAATGGGAACGCATGATTTGTTGTCACCGATCCAAAAACAAAAACGACATACCTTGGCTTGTATGGAGGATTTCTGGGGGTGTTGATGCTATGCAAGTGTCCACACACGTTCGGAGTACCTCCACGAAGCTTTTGCAACCTGTGAATCTTATTGAAACGCTTTAATTATCCGAAACCGAATTCAAGTTTCTTGGAGAATTTTTGAGTTCTTGAATATGTTTCTCCGGCCATAATTCCCAACCCCTATTCGTATGCCCCTCTTCACTTACTTATAGGCTTCCATTAGGTCAATAATTGGAGGCCCAAAGCTCTATGAATCCTCTTTTGCCATGTTTGGAAATTTAGACTTTATTCTTGAATGATAAGTTACCAAACTTGGCCTTTTTGTATCAATATTTTCCCCTTTAATTTTCCACGAAAAAAGATTATATTTTAGTATTCATGTTGATTGGAAATCACCAAAATATATTTTCTATCAAGATATTTGATTTTTCCACTTATTTAAATCATTAAAAATCAATTTTAAATGAAATAAAAATTGTATAAAGTCAAACAAAATGATATCATTCATGGCATGTGCTTTGGATAACTTATGGGCCAAGTTTAAGTCATGAAACCATGGGCCTTTTGCAAGAAATCCAATTTGAACCTTCTTTTTTCACATTTTGCCTCCAAAAATCACTCAACTTTGATCAATCATATCTCACTCAATTTTTAAGTTATGAGGGAGTTCTAAGACTTTTTGGAAACCTCAAGAGGTCCTCTATAAGCCACTTTGGAATATATTTTTCATTTGGAGCTTTTATCTTGACCATATCCTCTTTGCGAAAAAACTGCTTTTGAAGGATGCTTGAAAATGACCTGTAATATTTTGCATTGTATCTCTCAAATGAATCATTTTTAGCCCTGGCTTGTGAGAGACAAAGTTGTAGAGAATCCAATTTTCTTTAAAATAGGCTTTGAGTGGGGAATTTTTGATGTTCCATGTGAAAGTTATGCCCAGTCAAAGTTGGGTTGACTTTCTCCTAAGAAACCCTAATTTGAACCTTTTTGTATTCGTTCATCTCTGAGTTTCTATTAATGGAATCATGATCAATCTTTCATCAAATGATGATTATGCTTCACATACTTGATGTTGACCAAAAATTGGGGGCTTTGACTATGCTCTGATTATGGTTGACTTTTTTTAGGTCAAACCAGTTGACTGTGGATCATCTGGACCTTTATAATCTTTGGGACTGGATCTTAAATTTTGAATCATTGCAGATGGAATATGGGAGGGCAAATTTTGGGGTATGACAGTGGCATTCAAGCGCCAATCACCTTCCCAACTCGTATTCGACCCCCAGGTTTACCCTTTATTTTTGTCAAATTTTTCTTCTTTCTTCTTTCTCTACGATTTTCTTTATTTAACCACATAATTAAAATCAACCCATAATTATTTAGGACTAGGATTAGGGTTTAGACTATTAATTATTTTTCTTTCACCTTTTTGTTTAATTAATTTAATTTTAGTAATTAGCTAAGTTAATTCATTTAATTTCCATAAAATCATAAAATCACAAAAATATTTAGTTTTAATAGTTAATTTGCTTTAATTGTCTTAACATTTATTTTAATTGACTATAATTAGGATTAGATTAGATTTTTCAATTAAGACTAAATTTCAATTTAAAATTCAATTAGATTAGATTTAATTTGATTTGATTTAATAATTAGATAATTTCTTCAATAATTGATTAGATTTAGGATATTCATAATTTAATTTAGGATTCAATTAACATTAACTTAAAATATTTTTCTAAACATCAAATATTTTTCATCCTCTTCTTCAAATATTTTCTCGATTTCTCAATTCGTCCACTATTTACTTTCTTGTGTAATTTTTTTTATAATTTATGTAACTGCTCCTGGTTTGTAATAGTAATTAGGATTTTTATTTCCGTATTTTATTTGTTCATAGTTTTTCATATTATGTGACTGCTAAGGGTTGTAATAGTAATTAGGCTTTTTATTTTCCGCATATTTTATTAATTATTATGTAACTGCCCCAAAGCCTTGTAATAGTTGTAGGTTTATTTTCTGCATTTATTTTCTGCCTTTCCCGTTTTGGTTATGTAATCCCCCTCCCCGAAGCCTTATAATAGCGTAGGATATTTACTTTCCGCAATTTATTTTCCTGTAAATATATTAACTGCGTGGTTAGTAAAATAGGGAGTGACAACAGTTAATTGAACCGTTAGCCCACTAATTTCAAGATAAAATATCTGAATCTAATATACTCATTTTAATGTTCACGCACTCACCTTTAGGGTACATCCTCTTATGCTGCCTTTCGATAAAAAATAGACAAGACCCTCGGATGTAGGGATACCTTAGCATATGCTGCCTACGAATTCAAATCATCATAGTCCCTCGGAATAAAAGATCATAGTCCATTCGAGTTGCCTACGAATAAAATGATCTCGTCCCTCGATGCTGCCTCGGAAATAAGATGGTTGTTCCATTGCTAAGGTATCATCGCCTGTTGCCTAAATGACTATTCTATCCTTCCCTAAAGACTACCTACCCTCTATATGGTAGGGACAATTTTATGGCGAATGATACTTCCTTGATGACCCTTTACATCCAATGAAAAGACTTCCTACCCTCCTATGGTAAGGATAGCCCTTTCAAACCGAAAAGCCAAAAGAACAATTTTTCTAACTTAGGGTAGGTGCTCCTGATTGCTTACTCTTTTCAAATCAAAACTCTTTTTCCCACTTATTTTCAAATACTTTCAAATACAAGGCTACGCTTATTTACAAGCTAAAGTCCTTAATAAAGTTTTTCAATTCACACACGACACTTTTCAAACAATTCAAACAAACAAGTGAGCTAAGCAATTAAGAGCCCATGGATAACCATGGATACAAAGGGTGCTTACACCTTCCTTTTGTATAACCTACCCCCCGAACTCAAAATCTTTTTAAAAGATCTTTTCCTGTTCTTTTTAAAAGTCGATGGCGACTCTTGCTATCCGCAACAATTCTAAAAAGTCAGTTCTCCCACCGTATTACAATTCCCCTATCGAGTAGTCAGCCACAACCTTGGGCTTTGTACAAGGCAGATAATAGAGTCTCCACAGTGAGTCCTTCCCCATCAAATAGCCACAACCTTGGGCTTTGTATAAGGCAGATAAACATCATTTCCTGTGTCAAAAGATTCCTAACCTTTAGGATCTTTTCCCCACTAAGTCAGACACAACCTTGGGCTTTGTACAAGGCAGATAAACATCCTCTTCTATGTCAAAAGATTCATACCCTTTAAGTCCTTTCCCTAGAAAGTTAGCCACAACCTTGGGCTTTGTACAAGGCACACAAAATAGAGTCATCCATAGTCTCCAAACTCTGTTTCCTCAGCAGTCAGTCACAACCTTGGGCCTCATACAAGGCAGGAAATAAAGTCCCCTAGGTAGAGTCAGCCACAACTCTGGGCTTTGTACAGAACACTAAAATAAACCCTTCAATTAAAAAACAAAATAAACACTCTCCAACTAGAGTCAGCCTCAATTCTGGGCTTCATACATAACACAAAATCCCTCAGTCAAAGTCAATTCCCAGTGGAGTCATCTCCCAAAGTCAATAAAAATCTTTTAAGCCTCAAGCTTGGGCCTCATACAAGCCAGTCAAATTCAAATCTTTCATACAGTAGATAGATATGACTTATCTCTATAGAGATGTTTCTCCTATTTCACCATATTCAAACAAACAAACAAACAAATAAACATTTCAATTTCAAACATTCTCCCATTTAGGACTCTAAAAGGCGTGCTCCGGCACATCCCCAAACTTGTACAACTTTCCCTAATTTGGTTGAAAATATTTCTTTCATTCAAGAGACACGCGACTGGCATACTTGTACACAACCAAGTAACGTCCCTCTCTTATGAAACAAACTTAGCTTTTCTGTCACTTTAAATGTTTGTGGTGGAATAGTAGAAACACCTCTCTATAAAGATAACTTCATATCTCTTTACTGTAAATAGAGATTTAATTTCAAAGCTACAACCTTGAGCTTCAAGCAGGGCACCAAAAAAATCAATTCATTTCCCTAATTAGTTCCCCGAACTACAAAAAGCTGTGACATCCATTAGGGATATGTAGGCATGAGATTCACAAGGAATCTCAGTGAGCTAATCAAAAATCAAAAACAGTCAGTTCATCTGTCTTGCATTTCAATTTAATTCAATTCTCTCTCCTAAAACAAAGGAGAAACCTTCCCAATCAATTAGCAAACACACACACACATAGACACAGAGAAGGTTCACGTAGAGTACTACGGATATGTAAGGTGCTTAAAACCTTCCCTATGTATAACCGACCTCCCGGACTCCAGAACTTCTGAATAGGTGAAATCCCCACACCTAGAAAACTCTTAGAGTTTATTTGAGATCCTTTTCCCCTTCCTCCTCGTAGGATAATTAAAAAGTTCGTGTGTTATCGTAGGAAGAACTGAAATAAAATTTATCCCACAAGGGCGCCTTTCTCCTTCCAAATTTTGCGTGAAGGGTCCGGCGTTCCGTCCTCCCAATTGAAACGGGGAGGTAAAAAAACGACACCACACATATATTTAATTATGCAAACAACAAACCATTGCACATCATCAATTATTCAAAACAAGAATAAACCATATTTGGAGAAATCGATACTTTTCAAAATAAAATCAAGTTATTGTTGTTTTATTTTTTTATATGGTAGATTATTTAATTTAAGAAACAATGTCCAAAACAACGTCTAAAACGGACTTACGGTTTGAAAATTAGAAGTTTATAAAGTTAAGTAAGATTTAAGAAAAATTTGTGTTACCCGGATCCTCCCTATGTGGGAACCGGTTCCTAAAATCCTTCAGAAACACCTCTCTGGTTTTTATACCAGGAACCGAGTCGTCCCTACATGGGAACCGGTTCCTACGGTTCAGAAAATACACCCTTCCTGGATTTTGTACTAGAACCCGGGTCTTCACCAGACATAACCTGGTTCCTGCGTGAACAGTAGCAGAAAATCCCAATTTTATGACTTTGCTTCATTCCTACTTTCATTATCAACACCAAATACGAACCCACACATTATAGTGACCAATTTTCATCAGTTTTCATGATTCTAATACAACAACAATGCAATATAACTATAATCCATCAATTATAACAAACCAATTGCATCATATTCATCAAATTGGGCATGTCAGTGTCAGAATCTCATAAACCCTAACATCCTAAATAGAGCTTCAAACTCTTAATCTATTCTACCATCATCAAAACTATAATACTAGTTAATAAAGAATAGTCACCCCTTACCTTGATGGAGATTCTTGAATTGATCCTTGAACTTTAGGGTTTTTCCTCCTCCCTTTGCTCTTCTCACTTCTACGATCAAAATATTTTCTCCCAACTCTTCTCTTGTTCCTTTCTTTTCTATTTTCCCAATAATAAAATAATAATAGAATTAGTACTAAGTGTAGAGCTTTTTACTCCATACACCCCCTAATTACCCCTCACACCCCAAAAGTCCAATATTCTCTTTTTATTCATTTATTCCATTATTTTCAAAAATATTCATAAATTAAATTTTAATTAAATAATTAACCAAAATTCAATTTATTTAATAATTTAAAAATACGGGTGTTAAAGATAGCATAAGTTCAACCATCTCCATGAAAATAAAATTACATTGAAAAACACCTCATCATAACTATAAGGTTTGTTGTCAAAAATAATTTTGTCTCTCATACCCCATAAACTCCATAATATTGCTATCCATATAGTTTTAGTCTTAGGCTTGGACTTCTTCAACTTGTCTTGAATAGTATAAAAGTTCCTAAACTCCTCCCAAGATAATTGGAGATCCTCACCCAATCAAAGGTAAATTTTATGCCAAATCTCCTTAGATACAACACAATCAAGATACAACACAATCACTAACTGAATAAATGTAAAAATTCAAATAAATCTACTTCTGTCTTATACTATGCCAAACAACAACTTTTACAGCGCTTTTTTTGGGCTATTAGTGTGCTTAAAAGCGCTGCCATAGCTAATGCTGTCGTAGGTAAAGACATCGCTTTTTGGTACGCCAAAAGCACTCTCGTATCATCCCCTATAGCAACACTTTTTCTAGAAAAGCGCTCTCGTAGAATCCCCTATAGCAGTTCTTTTTCCAGAAAAGCGCTCTCGTAGCATCCCCTATAGCAGCGCTTTTTATAGAGAAGTGCTCTCGTAGCATCCTCTATAGCAGCGCTTTTTATAGAAAATCGCTCTCAAAGCGCTCTCGTAGCATACCCTATAGCAGTGCTTTTTCCAGAAAGCGCTTTCGTAGGTTGCACCTTTTTTATCTCGTATGCTTTTTTTTATCTTAGGCAGCGCTTTTAATTAGAAAGTGCTTTCGTAGGTAGGCCTTTAAGAGCGTTTTTGAAAGCGCTGTCGTTGCTAAACGCAGTATTTTAAATGGGCAACCTGTAATTTAAGCCTCCCAGTTCGACCTGTAATTTATATTTATTTTCAACCTGTAATATTTTCGACCTGTAATTTATATTTATTTTCAACCTGTAATATTTTCGACCTGTAATATATTTTCAACCTGTAATATTTTCAACCTATATTTATTTTCGACTTGTAACATATTTTCAACTTGTAATATTTTCAACCATAGGTAGGACATTATATACCACTATATACCAATATAATACCATTATAATCCAAAATTAAATATATACACCATTATAGATCAATTCTCATGTTTACAACAGATACATATAACTAAATCATCTCTTAAAATAACTAAATCAGAATATAAGCCCGAAATTCTCAAAATCCGACGAGCGCACAGTCCTATGGTCCTGCAAAGTATGAACAGAACAACACGGCCAATTAAACTAACATTGCAGAAACATCAACAATATTATTAACAACAATTTCATGTGATTTGCAACTCAATCCAGTCTCAAATCAAACTATCAGCACCACTTATTTAAGAATCAAACTCAACAACTGTGGTGTCGTTTTCTTTTACCTCCCCGTTTCACTTGGGAGGACGGCACGCTAAACCCTTCACGCGAAATTTGGAAGGAGAATGCGCCCGTGGTGGGATGAATTTTGTTTCAGTTCTTCCTACGATATCACACGAACTTTCTTATTGGTCCTACGAGTAGGAAAGGGAAAAAAAGATCTCAACTAAACCCTAGGAGTTTGCTAAGTGTGGGGATTTCACCTAGACTAGAAATTCTGGAGTCCGGGAGGTCGGTTATACATAGGGAAGTGTTTAAACACCCTACATATCTGTAGTACTCTACAGGAACCTTCTCTGTGTCATTGTGTTTGTGTTTATTGCTAAAGATTGGGAAAGTTTCTCCTTTGTATTAGGAGAAGGAATTGAATTGATTTTAAAAGACAGACAGACAGACAAACTGACTATTTTTGGTATTTTATTAGCTCGCTGAGATTCCTTGTGAACCTCATGCCTACATATCCCTAGTGGAAGTCAGAGCTTAATGTAGTTCGGGGAACTAACTAGGGAAATTAATTGTTTTTGGTGCCTTGCTTAAAGCTCAAGGTTGAAGCTTGGAATTAAATCTCTGTTTACAGTAAAGAGACATGAAATTATCTCTACAGAGAGGTATTTGTACTATTCTACCACAAACATTTAAAGGAGTGACAGAATAACTGAATTCATTTCATTCAAGAGGGGGACCTTACTTGTGTATGTGCAAGTATACCAGTCAAATGCCTCTTAAATGAAAGAAAGATGCTCATCCAAATTAGGGAAAGTTACCACATGTCTGGGTTTTACTGCCAGCTCATGCCTTTCAAAATCCTAAATGGGAGACTTGATTAAAATTGAAATGAAATGTTTGTTTGTTTGAATGTGGTAGAGTAGTAAAAATATCTCTCTATAGAGATAAGCTATGTCTATCTACTGTATAAAAGATTTGACTTTAGCTGGCTTGTATGAGGCCCAAGCTTGAGGCTTTTTGATTGATTAATTGATATTATTGACTCTGGGAGATGACTCCACTGGGGATTAATTACAGGGTATTTTAGTGTTCTGTACAAAGCCCAGAATTGAGGCTGACTCTACTTAGGGAGACTCTATTTATGTGCCTTGTACAAAGCCCAAGGTTGTGGCTGACTGTTGAGGATAATTGAATGAATGACTCTATTTTATGTGCCTTGTACAAAGCCCAAGGTTGTGGCTAACTCTAGCTAGGGAAAACATTATTTTCTGCCTTGTACAAAGCCCAAGGTTGTGGCGGACTCTTAAATGAATTAAGTATGGATGACTATATGGGGAAAGATCCTAAGTGTTAGGAATCTTTGACACATGAAAGATATGGTTTATCTGCCTTGTACAAAGCCCAAGGTTGTGGCTACTGAGTGATGAAGAACTCACTGGGGAGACTCTATTATCTGCCTTGTACAATGCCCAAGGTTGAGGCAGACTCTTGACAGGGGAGTTTTATTGTTTGGGTGCCTTGTATGAAGCCCAAGGTTGAGGCTAACTGTTTTTGTTGGTTTTGACTCTACTGAGGAGGTTTTATTTATTAAAAGACTGTTTTTCTTTGGAAGCTAACCCTTTCCAGGGATTTTGACTCAGCTGGTGAATTTGTCTGTTAAAAGACTGACTTTATCATGTTTTTTTTGGAGGCTGACCCTTTCCAGGGGTTTTGACTCTTTTGGGGAAATTATCTCCTAAGAGAAATGAATCTTTATTTTTTGACATTTTTATTAATTGACTTTGGAGGCTAACCCTTTCCAGGGGTTTTTATTAAAATGAAGGAATGTGTGGAAGCTAACCCTTTCCAGGGATTTGACAATTTAGACAGATGTTGGAGGCTAACCCTTTCCAGGGGATTTTGTTAATATGAATGGCAGAAAGATTATCTAGTGGAGACTTCTTGTTTAAAGCCCAAGATGAAGGCTGACTCAATGCTGAGGATGATCAAACATGGATCCTAGACTCTGCTAAGGAAGATTGATGAAGATAAGGGTGACAGAGACTGTCCATGTCTCTCATTCCAAAAAGTGTACTCAATGCAAAATTGAGACAAACTTAGCTTGTTTAAAGTCTGGTTTAAATTGGAAGAAACTCACCAGGGTAGGCTAAAAGGTGACTAAAGACCTGTTCCTATGTTTATAAGAAACCTGATGGGTCCTTGTATACAAGCTCAAGAGGAAGCTGGAAATGCTTTTAAGAAGCCTGTGGGTCCTTGTACAAAGCCCAAGAGGAGGCTAATCGAGGGTCATCGAGGGTCCTTGTTATAGCACAAGAGAAAGCTATGTGGTTTTTGAACTTATTTTGGCTCTAAGCAAATGGGTAAGAGGTTTCACCGGGAATAATTCCTCTTTGGGTGGATGTGTCCTATATTTTGGATTCTAAGGTTTTTTGGCCAAGATGTTTCACCGGGAATAATTCATCTTGGGGGTTTGAACTACAGATCTCTAATTAGGAAAGAGCCTTCACCGGGAAGACATTCTCAATCCTAGGTCATATTCCTATAATATATATATATAGTTTAACTGTCCTAAGGTTTATACTCAAACGCAGTTCTAAACTAATATATGCACAGTTTATATTTGACAGTAATTTAAATAAAGACTGTAAATTGAAAGCTTGTAAAGCCTAACCTGGATGGAGTGGAGGCCATTGAAGAAGTATGTACAGAGCCTCAACAGTATTTTTGTTGTTTTGTTGATAACAGTTGAATATATATATGATAAACAGTTAATGGTTTTGAAAACAGAAGAAGTGAAGATGGACAAAGGTCACATAGGTATCTGAAGAGTTTCACCGGGAATAATGCCCTTCAAATACCAGAAGAATGTTTTGAAAACAGAAAGAAGATTTTGAAAATACAGTTTTGAAAACAAGCTAAGAAGAGAAGGTTTTTGGGACTTACACTCTATTAGAGGCCCAGTACTTTACAGTACTGGTGTAAAAGCAATTTGAAAATGATTTGGAATGATACAAGGTTTTGTTGTTTGAAAACCTTAACCATTTGATTTTTATCAGAGATTGAAAACAATTTTGAAAATTGACAAAAAAGTCAACTTAATTAGGGTAAAAATAAAGACTTTTTAACTAATTAAGACCTACACAATTAGGGTTTTTTATCAAAAAAATATTTACAAATTGATTAGGTTAAAGTAAAGTGATAATATATATATTTAAAGTATTTAAGAAAACACTTAAAAACATACTATTTTAAACCTAATTAAAATTCAAGAAATACATAATATTTTTATGATTTTTTTGATTATTCACAAAATAGGTATATTAAATGATAAGTGTGTGAAAAATGAAGTGAAAATAAATTAATTTGATAGGTTAAATGAATATGTGAAGTTTTGTGAGAAAATGAAAGAAATTGTGTGTAAAAAAATAGTTTTGGCCCTTGGAGGGTTTGAACCCACGCCCTCTAGGCCATACACTCAAAACAAACACCACTGAGCCAACGCGCGTGTGGTGATAGTGACTTGCCTTCATTTGGTTATGTTTCAAAACAAGTTGTAAATCCTTGAAAAATAAAAGAATCAAAAAGTCTGGGGCGAGGGGGATTCGAACCCCAGACTTGAGGCATGATGATTGATCGGTCACCAATTTCTCTTATACTCCGCGATTTATTTGGTAAAAATCGGTCATTTCGGTAACACTGTGAGTGTTTTGTTCTTTGTTTTTAGTAGTTCTTTCATGTTTTGCTAATCTAATTGTTTTTGATAAATTTTAGTAGAATAGTTGCTTTTGATCACTTTGTTGGTAGTTATTGGTTATTTCAGGTGTAAGGAAGAATCGCCGAAAAAATGGGACGAGAACAGAAGAAAACAAAGCCAAAATTGCGAGGAAAGAAGCTGACGCGGGCGCCAGTGTCGTTTGACACACCCATGTCAGCTGAAAAAGGAGAAAAAATGCTGCTGGGAGCTGACACGGGCGCCAGTGTCATTTGACACGGCCGTGTCAGCTGTTAGATGAAAACAGAGTTTTTTAAGGAGAAAACAGTGGCTGACACGGGCGCCAGTGTCGTTTGACACGGCCGTGTCAGCTGTTGCGGCCAGAAATTGAATTTTTAAGCTGTTTCATTAGTCCAAGTCTCATTAAGGGCGTTTTCGACTTTTTGCATGAATGGAATGTAACCTAACACTACTTAGTCCTAGTTTGAGAGTTTGGAGAGTATCTTGGATCATATTGAAGAATTTTACGGTGAAGAAGAGAAGCTATCAAGGGTTTCGGAGAACGGAGATTTTCAACGGCAATCGCAATTGAAGATCAAAGCTTTCCCTAATTTTTGTAATGTTTATCATCTCTATTTTTATTTCTTCGAATATTATTATGAGTAGCTAAACCCCCCAATGCTAGGGGGGTGTCCCTGAATTGCCATTGTTATGAACTAACTTTCTATCAATTTATGTTATTCAAGTTTTAATGAGTTTATCTTCATTGTGCAAAGTTTTTAATGCCTTTTCTATCGGACAAATAGTTTTTGGATTTACGGTTGAGGTTTAGGTCGGACAAACCACTCAACGCATTTTGCACAATAATACTTCGGTAAAAATTGCTTAGGAATGAGGATTTAACCGTAGTAACCGTTTAATTCTTGATATTCATTATTATAGCACTTGTTGTTATCGTTAATAGCTAAGGAATTAGGATTAAAGATAAACACCAAAGGTTTTCCGTTAAGGAATTAAGGAAAACAACTCTTGAGATTCGGTAGTAGTTCATTATAACTGTATTTCATAAATTGGGGAATAAATTTCATTGCGCGGCAATTTATACACCTAACCTAGCATGCTTTCTCATATTGTCAAGAACGATTATTTTACTTTTGCTTTTATTAGTTATAATTAATATAAATTCTCTACAAACAAACAAATCCCATGATCTTTTGTTCAATTGAATAATTGTGAAACTTATATTTCCTACGCAGTCCGCGAGTTCGATACTGGGTATAAACCTCTTTTTAAAACTACATTGATGAAAAATAGTACACTTGCTAATTTTCCGATCAATGATACTAAGGGCGTATGGGAGGCCACTAGGGCAAGTTTGTTCAGTCGTTAAGGGAACACCTATCATTAAAAATAAAACAAACTTTGCTCAGAGATTTGAAAAATGGCGCCACCCTCCATCTTCGTCTTCAACCTCAAGCTCCATCAATTCAAATTTCTGAACTCTCTCAACTCTCAACCATTTGCAATGATGTAAACATGAAACTTGTTCTAAATTCACTCACGATTCTAAATATGTAACTAACATGAATTAATATTAACTACATCTAACTAATTTACCAGAAATCGTGAAGAACCCTAAAATTTCAAAATCAAATTAAATGACTATACTGCAAGATAAATGGATGATGATAGAGGGTTTTCAATCCTCTGATGATGCTGACCAAGATAGAATCGAGCTATTTCACAAAGAGTACTTAAATTAGAGAAGTGAGGTTCAGGAACTTACCTCTGAAAATGGAGGTCGTGAGGATGATTGAGAGCACCTGGGCTTGAATGAATGATCTCAATAGCTTCCCTGAGACTCAATGATGCTAACTGAATGCTTATTGGAGCTTGAATCCTCCTGAATTGCTCTATGGTCCTCCCTCGATTTCAGCTTCAAGTGAACATGGAGGGTGTTGATTCTTGAGTTACAGATGAGCTGCAGCCATCTGGTTAGCTTCACTATGACCTGAGGAATGTGCCTGGATGATTGGCTTGGCTCAGAACCTCCTGAATTACTCCATGGACCTCCAACTGCAAATGCTCCAAAGTGAGAGCAACAATGGTGTTCCTCCACTTACAGAAGTGATCCAGGTGCTTGGATCACCTCAGATGACCTCCCTTGAGATGTTAGAATGCTTACTTTCCAAAGATGAGCTCTGGTTTGAAGAAAACGATTCTTCTTGCCAAAGAACTTTGAAAAACAATAAGCATGAGAAGAGAAAGAGAAAGCAAGGAATTGAGTTGCTTTGGTGTGTTTTTTGAATGAGAATGAGCCCTCTATTTATAGGCAATTGGATCAGAGTAAGTGTGCATAGTGAGCTTGCTTAATGAGGTGAGTTTGGTTTCTTAGCCATGAAGAAAGTTTGAAAATATTCCAAATGCAATGATGCATTTTCGGGCTAGCTTCCCCAACCATTGATCTTGCATGATCTTAGGGAACATTTCTGATTCAGAGGAGAGTTCTAATTGGCTTAGAGCAAGATTCCTTGATGATTCACCATTTGCCATAAATTCAAAAATGCAGTCATTACATAATCACATGCCTTTGTTTTTGGGAATCTTCTCTAATCCTTATGCAATGATGAATTTGAATGTATGGCATGTCTTCAGATGTATTAGAGGTCGTGTAGCATCATTTAGTGAAGCAAAATGCACAAAATTGCAAAGTTTCAAATTGTACATGACCTATAATTTCACTTCATGAGGCCAACTTTGAACAAGCATAACTCCTAGCTCAAAATGAATTTGGAGAAGGTTGAACACAATTTGGAAAGCCCTAAACATCTACTTCAAATCATTAGTTTGGAGTTTCTTCAGAATCCTTTGGCAAATTTGTGAAAAATGAGGCCAAAGTTGGAAGAAAACTAGGTTAAAACACTTAGAAAAATTTCTAAGTGTTTATGACCTAAACTTCAAAATTTCCAAAACTTCATAAATGGTTGATCTTTTGAAAAAAGTTCCTTTGTAAGATGTTGTTTTATTTTGCAAGATCTACAACTTTCATGTTGGAAGTTTTTTGAGTTGTGTAGGTGAAATTTTGAGTTCTCACCATGCCTTCAAAAACCCTAATTCCCGACTTTTCGCTCCTTGATGAATTTCTTTGACTTTCTTTGGTCAAATGACTTTGACATCCATATATTGATGATATTGATCTTTGAAAGTCATTTTTTGACCAAAAACCTTAAAAGTCAATGATGATCCTTCACAGTTGACTTTTTCCTGACAAAGTGAATTTTTGGGCTTTTGTGTAGAAACAAGATCTTTTCCTCAAATGAATGATGTAAATGGATTATATTGAGGTAGTAGAGATTCTTGAATCATGTCTTGAGTTTTGGATTCATGCCCTGATTAAAAGTCAACTATCTTGGTGAATTAGGTCAAAAACCCTAATTGTCGACCAGAGGACAATGATGACTGAAGACTTTGAACTGAGATGTAATGTCCAGTGGATCTTGTCATATGAGTTATTTGAAGATGATTGATGTCTTTGAATGGTTCCCTGGGGCTTTTTAGGGTTTCCCAAAAGTGATCCCTGATTTTAGTCCTTGATAGGCTCAAAACCCTAGCCTGGTGACCTGAGTAAACCTGTACTCATATGACTGGATGTCTAATCAATCATAGATGAGAAAAGTGAAGTTTTTGAGCCTCATGATTGTATTAGGGACTAATCCTTGTATTGATTGATCCTTTGCCTGAGCTTTCTTGTCTTTGAGCATCCTCGATTGGATACCAGATGGAGAAGTGACTGCTCTGGGAACTTGTCTTGACCTGATGAAAAATCCTGAAGATATGCCATCTCAGGGGGGTCAAAAATTAGGGTATGACAGATGCCCCTATTTAAGTTTCTTTTATCTGGAGGGAGAGATATTGATATCTCGATCTCTCCTGCGTAAAAGAGACATAAATATCAAAGAATGCCCGAATTTTGGGCGCTCCTGAGATGTTGTAACTGACATAGTCTTTGCATGACTTGATCCCGTTGTCGCGCTTGGCGGGGGATGATGAGACAAACTCCTGCATAAATACTTGATGTGGATTCTGGGGAATGGATGGCAATGTAGGATGCGCAATCCATCCTCTTTAACTAAGTGTTGATACTTAGAAAAAGGTAAACAACCTCCCCCTTGTTTCGGATGTCCATATCTCGAAACTGGTCTTAGTTGTGTTTGGACAATATCTCAGATAAAGAGAAAATTTCCAACGGTCTGTTTCCTCGTCAAACTTCTTTCCAGCACTTGGAGGTAAGATACCATTTGACGGTAATAAAGAAACTTCAAAGGATTGTTTCCTCATCAAACTTCTCATCAGCACTTGGAGATGAGATACCATTTGATGGTAAATAAAGAAACTTCAAAGGTTTGTTCCCTCATCAAACTTCTTACCAGCACTTGGAGGTAAGATACCATTTGACGGTAATAAAGAAACTTCAAAGGTTTGTTTCCTCATCAAACTTCTCATCAGCACTTGGAGATGAGATACCATTTGATGGTAATAAAGAAACTTCAAAGGTTTGTTTCCTCATCAAACTTCTTATCAGCACTTGGAGATAAGATACCATTTGATGGTAAATAAAGAAACTTCACCATCTTCCCTTTTGACTTGGCATCTTTGAAAGGTTGTCATATGGGCCCGCGCTCTTTTGAGGGGCTAATGACTTTGTTTGAAGGCGGACGAACTGTTTTCGGGGTGAAAACTGCCATTCGTCGACTGGTGCCTGGGGAATCAACAAACTGTTCTCCTAAGGGGAAAACTATCATTTATCGACTCTGTGGGGAACTAAACATCCCCGAAACAGACAAACTGTTTGAAGAAACTGCCATTTGTCGATCTCTTGAGTATTTAACAGACAAACTGTCTTTCCCTGGGGAAAGACTACCATTTGTTGACTCCGCTGGGGATCATGAACTATCTTCTGGATGAAGACTACCATTCACTGATTCTGCTGAGGATCATGAACTATCTTCTGGATGAAGACTGCCATATATCCCTAACTTTTGCGTAAACTACCCCTTTCGGGTTTTAAGTCTACCGGGATTGATTATTTATTTTTTATGTCTCTAACTTTTGCCTGAATCGCCCTTTCGGGTTTTCGATTCACCGAGACGCTCTTTTTTGCCTAAGCCGCTCTTTGCGAGTTTTCAACTTAGCGAGCTGTTCTTTTAATTATTTAGGCGAAGTATTTCTTGACTGCGTCGACGTTCACAGGACGGGTGAATTCTTCTCCATCCATAGTCGTGAGTATTAAGGCTCCTCCTGAGAAAGCTCTCTTGACCACGTAGGGGCCGTCATAATTGGGAGTCCATTTCCCTCTCGAATCTGTGAGAAAAGATTGAATCTTTTTGAGTACAAGGTCGCCTTCTTTGATTGTGCGAGGTCGAACCTTTTTGTCGAAAGCTTTCTTCATTCTTTGTTGATATAGCTGTCCGTGGCATAAAGCTGTCACGCGCTTTTCTTCGATTAAGTTCAATTCATCGAATCTGCTTTGACACCATTCGGCTTCTGTTAATTTTGCCTCCATCAAAACTCTCATTGATGGAATCTCAACCTCTATAGGTAGGACTGCCTCCATGCCATATACAAGGGAGAAAGGAGTTGCTCCAGTCGAAGTACGTACTGATGTACGGTAACCATGAAGAGCATAAGGGAGCATTTCATGCCAATCTTTGTAAGTAATGACCATCTTCTGAATGATTTTCTTGATGTTTTTGTTAGCTGCTTCTACAGCTCCATTCATCTTTGGTCTGTAAGGAGATGAGTTGTGATGTTCGATCTTGAATTCTTCACAAAGCTCCTTCATCATTTTGTTATTCAAATTTGACCCATTGTCAGTGATTATCTTGCTAGGAACGCCGTAGCGACAGATGATGTGATTCTTGATAAACCTGACAACAACTTGTCTTGTAACGTTTGCATATGAAGCTGCTTCAACCCATTTGGTAAAATAGTCTATGGCTACCAAGATGAAGCGATGTCCGTTGGACGCTTTTGGCTCGATCATTCCAATCATGTCGATTCCCCACATGGAGAAAGGCCAAGGGGAAGAGAGTATGTTGAGAAGAGATGGTGGCGCATGAATTCTATCGGCGTAGATCTGGCATTTGTGACACCTCTTTGCGTACTGGTAGCAATCTGACTCCATCGTCAGCCAATAATATCCTGCTCTCAGTATTTTCCTTGTCATGGTATGTTCATTGGTGTGAGTACCAAAGGAACCTTCATGTATTTCTCTCATGAGTATTTCTGCTTCTTTTCTGTCAACGCATCTGAGCAGAACCATGTCGAAGTTCCTCTTGTACAGAACATCTTCATTCAAGAAGAATCTACAAGCTAACTTTCTCAAAGTCTTTCTATCTTTCTTTGATGCCCCAAGAGGGTACTCTTGCTTTTGAAGAAAGTTCTTGATGTCGTGATACCACGGTTTGTCGTCGATGATTGCTTCTACTGTGAAAACATGAGCGGGCCTATCCAGGCGCATAACATCGATCTGAGGAATGTCATTCCAATGATTTATCCTAATCATGGAAGAGAGTGTGGCTAATGCATCAGCCAAGTTATTTTCTTCACGAGGAATGTGATGAAAATCTACCCTGTCGAAGAATGGTAACAATCTTCTCGCGTAGTCTTTGTAAGGAATTAGCCCTGGTTGGCGTGTTTCCCATTCTCCTTTGATTTGATTGATGACCAAAGCAGAATCTCCGTATACATCCAAGTGTTTGATTCTTAGATCCATGGCTTCTTCGAGACCCATGATGCAAGCTTCATATTCGGCCTCATTGTTTGTGCATTTGAAAGTTAATCTGGCAGTAAATGGAATATGGGTACCCTGAGGTGTAACAATGATTGCCCCAATTCCTCGTCCATAAGCATTGACAGCTCCGTCAAAGATTAAGCCCCACTGGGATCCTATCTCAGGTCCTTCGTCTGGTAGTGGCTCGTCGTAATCTTTCATCTTGAGGTACATGACGTCCTCGTCCGGAAAGTCGAAACTGGTTGATTCATGACCATTGAGTGGATGGTGAGCCAGGTGCTCAGCTAGAATGCTTCCTTTCACGGCTTTCTGTGCGTGATACTCAATGTCATATTCTGATAACAACATCTGCCAACGGGCAATTCTCCCGGTTAAGGCAGGCTTCTCAAAGATGTACTTGATTGGATCCATATGAGAGATCAAACAAGTAGTATGTCGAATCATGTACTGGCGGAGACGCTTGGCAGCCCAGGCCAAAGCACAACACGTCTTCTCGAGCATGGAGTAGCGGGATTCACAGTCAGTGAATTTCTTGCTCAGGTAGTAAATGGCATGCTCTTTTCTCTTTGTCTCGTCTTGCTGTCCAAGGACACAACCCATGGAATCTTCTAAGACGGTTAAGTACATTATCAAAGGTCTTCCTTCCACTGGAGGAGACAAGATGGGTGGTTCGAGCAGATATTCCTTAATGCTGTCGAACGCTTTCTGACAATCGTCTGTCCAGACGCAACTTTGATTTTTCCGTAGAAGTTTGAAAATAGGAGCGCAAGTTGCAGTCATGAGATATATGAATCTCGAGATGTAATTCAGACGTCCAAGAAATCCTCTAACTTGTTTCTCGGTTCTGGGCGAAGGCATTTCTTGAATTGCCTTGACTTTGTCTGGATCTACTTCAATTCCTCGTTTGCTGACAATGAAACCAAGGAGTTTTCCTGAGTAGACACCAAAGGTGCACTTGTTGGGGTTCAGGCGAAGCTGAAACTTCCGTAAGCGTTGAAATAACTTTGTCAGATTCTGTATGTGATCTTCTTCATTTTCTGATTTGGCAATCATGTCGTCCACATAGACTTCCACTTCCTTATGCATCATGTCGTGGAAAAGCGTAGTCATAGCTCTTTGATAAGTTGCCCCTGCGTTCTTTAGTCCAAAAGGCATAACTCGATAGCAGAACGTGCCCCAGGGGGTGATGAAAGCTGTTTTTTCCATGTCTTCAGGTGCCATTTTGATTTGGTTGTATCCTGAAAATCCGTCCATGAATGAGAAAACTTTGGATTTTGCTGTACTGTCTACCAACATATCAATATGTGGTAAGGGAAAATCATCCTTAGGGCTAGCTTTGTTCAAATCTCTGTAGTCGACGCACATGCGGACTTTTCCGTCTTTCTTAGGAACGGGAACAATGTTAGCTAACCACTGAGGGTATTCTGAAGTGACGAGGAAACCTGCGTTGATCTGCTTTTGAACTTCCTCTTTGATTTTCATGGCCATCTCCGGATGAGTTCTTCTTAATTTTTGCTTGACCGGAGGGCATTCTGCTTTTAATGGCAAGTGATGCTCCACTATACTGGTATCCAACCCTGGCATATCTTGATAAGACCAAGCGAAGACATCTGAGAATTCTTTGAGCAGCTGTATCAAACTCTCTCTGATCTCTGAACTGAGCGAAGCTCCAATCTTAACCTCTTTTCTGTTTCCATCGGAACCAAGGTTAATGATCTCTAGAGGCTCATTGTATGGCTGAATGGCCTCTTCCTTTTGTTGAAGTAACCGTGAAATTTCCTTTGATATTTCTTCGTCTTCTTCTTCCTCTGCCTCGAATACAGGAAACTCAAAGCTTGGAGAAGTCATACGGTCGTTCGTTTCAACGGGGTATTTTATGATTAATCTGCATATGTGTGATAAGTTTTATTTAGACAACGAGGGAAGACTCGGTGTATGCAGTTAATGGAATATTTGATGTTTTTTAAGGGTGTTTTTTAGGATTACCAATTTCCGAAAAAAGAAAAGGAAAAACTAAACGAAGGAACAGAATGACATTTTTATTTATGGACAGTCATTTCTTGAAACAAAGACCCTATAAAACAAAACTCTATTGCTTTGGGCGAAGCAAAGAGGGACATTTTCCTAAGAAATAGTAAAATGCAAAGCCCTATGAAACATCTCTTCACCCTGGGCTATGGTGAGAGGACAAAATAACGGTGAAAGTTCCTACTTAGGAGTGCGAACAACAGTTGAAACTTCAACAGCTGTCCAGTAGTGGCGAACCCCATTGTGCACTAAGTAATCTGGAACCTTAGGCTTAAGCTGGCCTGTGGTAGGTCTTGATTTACCAACCACTGTCTTTGCAACACTCAGACGATCTTCTTCTACTTCAGCAGACTGAGCTGTGTGAGCATACCCATTTCCGAGTGGAGTATGTCGGACTTTCTTTTGAGGAAACTTCCAATCTTCTGAATGGAGAGACTCGTTGTCGGAGACACTTTCGAGATCATCCTCTTCTGTATTTTGGTCTTGCTCTTCTCCCAAGATGGCATTGACTAGATATGTGAACTCTAGATCCTTAGCCTCGGAAGGTGACTTGGGGATATAATCCTCAATGATGACTTCACCAGTCGATGATGATGAATAGCAAGGGTTATACATCTCTTTTGGCTGAGAGAGGTACTCATAATCACTGTTCCATCCAGTTGGAACAATGTCTTCAAGAGAGATTCTTGAACTTTCAGGAGCGGAGTATTTCACCATGTAGTCGAATTTTCCGCTTGGTTCTCCTAATGTATCCCAAGTCTCTTCGGGGATAGGAGGAACTTCTTCTGATGAACCATGACTTCTGGTGGTGAAGCTGTCAGTAACTTCATCACTGCTTGGTTGAGTCTTACTTTCAGATCCTTTAGTTGGATAACAGCAAGGTGGATCAGACTCTGGTAGGGAGATATATCCTGCTCTGTTAAGATAGGATAACCATTCCTCTTCATCGGTGTTTTCCGTACCGATGGTATTGACTGTTTGTTGAACAGGTTGAAGAAAACCTCCACTGCAGAAAGTTTCTTGAATGGGGAGAACTACCTCAATTCCTGGGATAGCTTTTGATGATGTTGGAAAGAATCCAATTCCTGTTCTGTTCTTGTTGTTGGTAGGAATATTAATGTGCCCCCAACCACTGGTAGTGCCATCCTTTACAACTTGGATTGCATCTTTGTATGAAGAGATAGACGCTGCTTTCTCCTTTCCTTTGTCCAAGGAAAGTGCTTGGAATTTAGTTCCAACAACTTCTTTTGGTTCTATGTCGGAGAATGATGACAGGTTGCTGACGATCAGAGCTCGTTCTCCACATACGGTTACCAATTTGTCATTTCTTATGAACTTCAGTTTCTGATGAAGTGTTGAAGTAATTGCCCCAGCCTCATGAATCCATGGGCGACCTAGCAAACAACTGTATTGTGCTGGAATATCCATAACTTGGAAAGTGATTTTGAACGTCTGAGGTCCAATAGTTATGGGAAGATCTACTTCTCCGAAAACTGACTTTCTTGATCCATCAAATGCTTTGACGATGACATGACTTTTTCTTAGAGGGTAATCTTCGAAAGATAATCTTGATAATGTTGATTTAGGCATGACGTTGAGAGAGGATCCATTGTCTATTAGGACTCCTGTGAGTGTATCACCCATGCAGCCAACTGAGATGTGAAGTGGAAGATTGTGGTCCACTCCTTCTTCAGGAAGATCTTCGTCACAGAAACTTAGGTTAGTTCCGGCGGAGATGTTGGCAACGATGTTGTTGAATTGGCTTATTGTAACACTTGGTTCTACGAAAGCTTGTTCCAAAACTTTCTGTAGAGCTTCCCTATGAGCTTCAGAACTCAATAGCAGGGAAAGAACAGAAATCCTAGACGGAGTATGTAGTAATTGATCTACAATGTTGTATTCACTCCTCTGGATTAACTTCAAGATCTCATCATTTTCTTTCGCTTGAACAGCATTGGTCGGATGATTGTCTTGCCTATGTGGTACTTCCTCCGAAGGTTTCTCCACATTTTCTGTTGTTCTGTTGAAGACTCGTCCACTTCTGGTGACTCGACTAACATCAGCAATGTTGACAACAGACGGTAATGGTATTTCCTTACCATTTTCAATGAATGTAGCGTTGTACTTGTATGGTATAGCCTTGCTGGACTCATACGGTACAGGACCTGGTAAGTAGATGACTAGTGGTGCAACTGCTGTCTTCCTGCTATCATACTTGACTTGCATAGGTTCAACTTGATTAATTTGAGGAGATACGGTAAAGACTTCATCATCTTCTCTGTTGGCAAGAACAGTAATGGTATTGTCATCCATCAGCTTTTGAATGTCGTTGCGAACACGCAAACATCCTTGTGAATTTCTTCGACAGATTCTGCATCTACTGTAAGCGTGGAAATCTGTTCCAAAGTAGGCAAGTCCATTTAAAGTTTTGTGGAACCTGACTACCGATCCTTCAAGGTCTTCAACTTTGTAGATTTTGTATTCTCCTGGACATCCTTGAACCATGTTGATGTCATGTTCAGTTCTGACTCGGATATGTTGAATCCATCCTAAGTCCATTTGTTCTTGTAATGCAGCTTGAACTACGGCACATCCTTGATTATTCTTTGGACAAATTTCACATGTGAAGTAGTTGTGAGGTGGTACATGACCGTACCCAGCTTGTTTAGCGTGCATCTTGACAAGATTTTCCCCTATCTGACGAATGTCGTAGATTTGAATGACGTTGGGGTGCTGGTCTATCAGATTTACTGAAGCTTCTTTATGCTGCGGCAAAGGATTTGCTTGGACGTTTGGATTAGTATCTTTGAAGGATAGCATTCCGCTCTTCACTAATCGTTGGACGTCAATCTTGAAAGGGAAACAGTTCTCAATATTGTGACCTGGTGCCCCCTGATGATAGGGACAAGATTGGTCAGCCTTATACCATGGTGAGGAACTGTTTGTAGGATTTGGAGGACTCCTTGTCTGAATGAGTCCTTTTGCCAGTAATGTTGGAAACAATTCTGCATACGGCATTGGTACGGGGTCAAAGGCAGGATACCTTGGAGCCCGATTGTTGTAATTTGGAGGTCGAACCTGCTGCTGAGGTTGCTGCGACCTTTGTTGAATTTGTTGTTGCGAGACCTGAGGTTGATAAGCTGGCGCTGAGTTAACAACCGGAGTTATTGTTGCAACTTGAGGTTGGAATTTCTTCTTGATTTTGTGCAAGACATTGCTGACATCTTGATCCTTTTTCTTCTGGAAAGAACTTCCATACTTCCTTGGACCAACAGAAGATTCTGGTTCTTTGTTCAAGCGTCCTTCTCGAACTGCTTCTTCTAAACGTACACCCATGTTTACCATCTCAGTAAAGTCACTTGGTGCACTTGCAACCATTCGTCCGTAGTAAAATGGACTCAAAGTTTTGAGATAGATTTTTGTCATTTCTTTCTCTTCAAGTGGTGGACAAATTTGAGCAGCAACTTCACGCCATCTCTGAGCGTATTCCTTGAAGCTTTCTCTATCCTTTTGAGTCATGGCCCGGAGTTGATCTCTGTCGGGAGCCATATCCAGATTGTACTTATACTGTTTGACGAAGGCCTCTCCGAGGTCTCGAAAAGTACGAATCTCTGAACTGTCCAAGTTCATGTACCATTTGAGTGCAGCACCAGTCAGGCTGTCTTGAAAATAATGAATGAGCAATTGTTGATTATCAGTCTGAGTTGACATTCTTCGAGCGTACATCACAAGATGACTTTGTGGGCATGAATTCCCTTTGTACTTCTCGAATTCTGGTACTTTGAATTTGTGAGGAATCTTAACATTTGGAACCAGACAGAGGTCTGCAGCATTCTTTCCAAATAGATCTTGTCCTCGGAGAGTCTTGAGTTCCTTCTGCATTTGCAGAAACTGTTCTTGGAACTCGTCCAATCTTTCATACACGCCAGCGTCCTCACTGGGAGCGTGATGATATACTTGTCCGCCCTGTGGAGGAAAAGTATGCATAATGGGCTGTGGAGAAGCCATGACAGCAGATCTCGGAATCTCAGCATTCTGTTGTGCGAAACCCATTGCCGTTGCTCTTGGAACTTCAATTTCCAGAGGTTTGTAACCCTCCGGTGGACGCATATCCATGGTGACTTTTGGAGCTTCAGAAGCTGGAGGTATGTACCCTTCTGGAGTAAAGTTATACGGCATGCCCCAAGGTCGATCAGGCGGCATGGTATACTGAGGAATAGGAGTAGAAACAATCTCGGAAACCACAGTCCTTTGTGGTTCTTCTGGCGTTGGTCGATTCTGCGCAACTACCAGGGCTTCTACCATACTATTGAGCCTTTCAACAGTACCTTTGAGAGTATTAATCTCTTCTCTGAGCTCTTCATTCTCTTGCTCAAAGTCTTCCATTCTTTTCTTGCGACTTGAACGAGTGTTGTATGGATGAGACAGCTTGAAAGTCTTGGTTCACCTCCTTCTCCTCCTCTCTTTCTGGAGAAAGGAAAGTGACTATTAGATCCGCGACAATTCTCGTGTCAGTGCGTACGACTAAAGCGATGTATGATATGCAATTAAGTTATTATTTTTCAAGGAAACACCATAATTACGTTATGAAACATCAAACTTTTATTAATTAAGCGAAAACGCCGTTTTACACACTTTGAAAAGGGAAATACAGAGAAACTGAGAGAAAGGACTCTAAAACTTCGACGAAGAGCCGACTTCACGTTCTAACATCTTCTTCTGTTTCTTGAGCTGAGCGTTCTCTGACGTGAGCTGATCGATGATCCAGGAACCAGGAGGGATATGATGAGAAAGTGATGATTGTGTCACTTGTCGATCGAGCACTTCAAGTAACTCATCCTTCCTTCTTAGGATGTTTTGAATCTCAACATTTTCCATGTTGACAATTCGATACTTGTTCCTCCAAGCATTCCTTTCTTGGCATACCTTGTTTAATGCCGCTTGCAGTTTTTCAACATCGGTGGAGAAAAGGTAAATTGGTTCCCTTAGGGGAATAGGTTCTTGATGTTGATATGGCATCCTGAGCTTGAATACTCTGACGCGTACCCATTGAAGGTAAGGATCCAGGGAGATGCGAAGATGTTTTCCTAACAATCTTCTCCCTTTGCTGTGAACAAGACGCCAGGCTTGGACAATTTCCTTCTTCAGCATGTTGCCATGATCGTCGATGTTCTTGAAGAACAGACCCTCCAATTGGATGTTACTTGGTATATTTTTCATGGGATAGCTGTATTGACGACGGGCTAAAGCTGGATTGTAACTGATTCCTCCCTTAGTTCCAATAAGGGGTACGTTGGGAAAACTTCCGCAACTGAAGATGATCTTGGTTTCGTCGTTGTCAGGACTACACCAATCAATGTCTGTATGAGTGAGAGACATGATTTTCTGTGACCAGTAAAGGCCATCCCTCATGTTCCAGAAAGTGCTAGACTTTGGCAGGTGTGAAACGAACCATTCGTATAACAACGGTACGCAGCATGTGATTAATCCTCCTCGCTGCAGGTTTCTTGAATGCAAAGAGTGATAAGCATCCGCAAGCAAGGTTGGAACTGGATTTCCAATTAAGAAGATCTTAATTGCGTTGATGTCGATGAAATCGTTAATGTTAGGGAACAAAAACAATCCGTAGATAAGTAAAGCCAAGATTTCCTCAAAAGCGCTCATATCTTGGATGCTGACGAAGTACCGAGCTTGATCAAACAGGAATTTGGAGGGCAATCCTTGAATTCCTCCTCTACTCACCATATGAGTTCTAATGTCGACTACGTTCAAAGGAGTAGTTGCAGCAATGATAATGTCGTCAGGATTCTTTTCCAAACCGGAGTACGGATCTTGCGCGTACACGGGTATTCCAATCAGACGAGAGTACTCCTCCAACGTAGGCATGAGCTGATAATCTGGAAAGGTGAAACAGTGATACGTCGGGTCGTAAAACTGTACCAAGGTGGGAAGGATCCCAACCACCATGTTGGTATTGAGCAAAGGCAGAAGTTTTCCATACTTCTCCTTAAAAGCGCTGCCATAGCTAATGCTGTCGTAGGTAAAGACATCGCTTTTTGGTACGCCAAAAGCGCTCTCGTATCATCCCCTATAGCAACACTTTTTCTAGAAAAGCGCTCTCGTAGAATCCCCTATAGCAGTTCTTTTTCCAGAAAAGCGCTCTCGTAGCATCCCCTATAGCAGCGCTTTTTATAGAGAAGTGCTCTCGTAGCATCCTCTATAGCAGCGCTTTTTATAGAAAATCGCTCTCAAAGCGCTCTCGTAGCATACCCTATAGCAGTGCTTTTTCCAGAAAGCGCTTTCGTAGGTTGCACCTTTTTTATCTCGTATGCTTTTTTTTATCTTAGGCAGCGCTTTTAATTAGAAAGTGCTTTCGTAGGTAGGCCTTTAAGAGCGTTTTTGAAAGCGCTGTCGTTGCTAAACGCAGTATTTTAAATGGGCAACCTGTAATTTAAGCCTCCCAGTTCGACCTGTAATTTATATTTATTTTCAACCTGTAATATTTTCGACCTGTAATTTATATTTATTTTCAACCTGTAATATATTTTCAACCTGTAATATTTTCAACCTATATTTATTTTCGACTTGTAACATATTTTCAACTTGTAATATTTTCAACCATAGGTAGGACATTATATACCACTATATACCAATATAATACCATTATAATCCAAAATTAAATATATACACCATTATAGATCAATTCTCATGTTTACAACAGATACATATAACTAAATCATCTCTTAAAATAACTAAATCAGAATATAAGCCCGAAATTCTCAAAATCCGACGAGCGCACAGTCCTATGGTCCTGCAAAGTATGAACAGAACAACACGGCCAATTAAACTAACATTGCAGAAACATCATCAATATTATTAACAACAATTTCATGTGATTTGCAACTCAATCCAGTCTCAAATCAAACTATCAGCACCACTTATTTAAGAATCAAACTCAACAACTGTGGTGTCGTTTTCTTTTACCTCCCCGTTTCACTTGGAAGGAGAATGCGCCCGTGGTGGGATGAATTTTGTTTCAGTTCTTCCTACGATATCACACGAACTTTCTTATTGGTCCTACGAGTAGGAAAGGGAAAAAAAGATCTCAACTAAACCCTAGGAGTTTGCTAAGTGTGGGGATTTCACCTAGACTAGAAATTCTGGAGTCCGGGAGGTCGGTTATACATAGGGAAGTGTTTAAACACCCTACATATCTGTAGTACTCTACAGGAACCTTCTCTGTGTCATTGTGTTTGTGTTTATTGCTAAAGATTGGGAAAGTTTCTCCTTTGTATTAGGAGAAGGAATTGAATTGATTTTAAAAGACAGACAGACAGACAAACTGACTATTTTTGGTATTTTATTAGCTCGCTGAGATTCCTTGTGAACCTCATGCCTACATATCCCTAGTGGAAGTCAGAGCTTAATGTAGTTCGGGGAACTAACTAGGGAAATTAATTGTTTTTGGTGCCTTGCTTAAAGCTCAAGGTTGAAGCTTGGAATTAAATCTCTGTTTACAGTAAAGAGACATGAAATTATCTCTACAGAGAGGTATTTGTACTATTCTACCACAAACATTTAAAGGAGTGACAGAATAACTGAATTCATTTCATTCAAGAGGGGGACCTTACTTGTGTATGTGCAAGTATACCAGTCAAATGCCTCTTAAATGAAAGAAAGATGCTCATCCAAATTAGGGAAAGTTACCACATGTCTGGGTTTTACTGCCAGCTCATGCCTTTCAAAATCCTAAATGGGAGACTTGATTAAAATTGAAATGAAATGTTTGTTTGTTTGAATGTGGTAGAGTAGTAAAAATATCTCTCTATAGAGATAAGCTATGTCTATCTACTGTATAAAAGATTTGACTTTAGCTGGCTTGTATGAGGCCCAAGCTTGAGGCTTTTTGATTGATTAATTGATATTATTGACTCTGGGAGATGACTCCACTGGGGATTAATTACAGGGTATTTTAGTGTTCTGTACAAAGCCCAGAATTGAGGCTGACTCTACTTAGGGAGACTCTATTTATGTGCCTTGTACAAAGCCCAAGGTTGTGGCTGACTGTTGAGGATAATTGAATGAATGACTCTATTTTATGTGCCTTGTACAAAGCCCAAGGTTGTGGCTAACTCTAGCTAGGGAAAACATTATTTTCTGCCTTGTACAAAGCCCAAGGTTGTGGCGGACTCTTAAATGAATTAAGTATGGATGACTATATGGGGAAAGATCCTAAGTGTTAGGAATCTTTGACACATGAAAGATATGGTTTATCTGCCTTGTACAAAGCCCAAGGTTGTGGCTACTGAGTGATGAAGAACTCACTGGGGAGACTCTATTATCTGCCTTGTACAATGCCCAAGGTTGAGGCAGACTCTTGACAGGGGAGTTTTATTGTTTGGGTGCCTTGTATGAAGCCCAAGGTTGAGGCTAACTGTTTTTGTTGGTTTTGACTCTACTGAGGAGGTTTTATTTATTAAAAGACTGTTTTTCTTTGGAAGCTAACCCTTTCCAGGGATTTTGACTCAGCTGGTGAATTTGTCTGTTAAAAGACTGACTTTATCATGTTTTTTTTGGAGGCTGACCCTTTCCAGGGGTTTTGACTCTTTTGGGGAAATTATCTCCTAAGAGAAATGAATCTTTATTTTTTGACATTTTTATTAATTGACTTTGGAGGCTAACCCTTTCCAGGGGTTTTTATTAAAATGAAGGAATGTGTGGAAGCTAACCCTTTCCAGGGATTTGACAATTTAGACAGATGTTGGAGGCTAACCCTTTCCAGGGGATTTTGTTAATATGAATGGCAGAAAGATTATCTAGTGGAGACTTCTTGTTTAAAGCCCAAGATGAAGGCTGACTCAATGCTGAGGATGATCAAACATGGATCCTAGACTCTGCTAAGGAAGATTGATGAAGATAAGGGTGACAGAGACTGTCCATGTCTCTCATTCCAAAAAGTGTACTCAATGCAAAATTGAGACAAACTTAGCTTGTTTAAAGTCTGGTTTAAATTGGAAGAAACTCACCAGGGTAGGCTAAAAGGTGACTAAAGACCTGTTCCTATGTTTATAAGAAACCTGATGGGTCCTTGTATACAAGCTCAAGAGGAAGCTGGAAATGCTTTTAAGAAGCCTGTGGGTCCTTGTACAAAGCCCAAGAGGAGGCTAATCGAGGGTCATCGAGGGTCCTTGTTATAGCACAAGAGAAAGCTATGTGGTTTTTGAACTTATTTTGGCTCTAAGCAAATGGGTAAGAGGTTTCACCGGGAATAATTCCTCTTTGGGTGGATGTGTCCTATATTTTGGATTCTAAGGTTTTTTGGCCAAGATGTTTCACCGGGAATAATTCATCTTGGGGGTTTGAACTACAGATCTCTAATTAGGAAAGAGCCTTCACCGGGAAGACATTCTCAATCCTAGGTCATATTCCTATAATATATATATAGTTTAACTGTCCTAAGGTTTATACTCAAACGCAGTTCTAAACTAATATATGCACAGTTTATATTTGACAGTAATTTAAATAAAGACTGTAAATTGAAAGCTTGTAAAGCCTAACCTGGATGGAGTGGAGGCCATTGAAGAAGTATGTACAGAGCCTCAACAGTATTTTTGTTGTTTTGTTGATAACAGTTGAATATATATATATGATAAACAGTTAATGGTTTTGAAAACAGAAGAAGTGAAGATGGACAAAGGTCACATAGGTATCTGAAGAGTTTCACCGGGAATAATGCCCTTCAAATACCAGAAGAATGTTTTGAAAACAGAAAGAAGATTTTGAAAATACAGTTTTGAAAACAAGCTAAGAAGAGAAGGTTTTTGGGACTTACACTCTATTAGAGGCCCAGTACTTTACAGTACTGGTGTAAAAGCAATTTGAAAATGATTTGGAATGATACAAGGTTTTGTTGTTTGAAAACCTTAACCATTTGATTTTTATCAGAGATTGAAAACAATTTTGAAAATTGACAAAAAAGTCAACTTAATTAGGGTAAAAATAAAGACTTTTTAACTAATTAAGACCTACACAATTAGGGTTTTTTATCAAAAAAATATTTACAAATTGATTAGGTTAAAGTAAAGTGATAATATATATATTTAAAGTATTTAAGAAAACACTTAAAAACATACTATTTTAAACCTAATTAAAATTCAAGAAATACATAATATTTTTATGATTTTTTTTATTATTCACAAAATAGGTATATTAAATGATAAGTGTGTGAAAAATGAAGTGAAAATAAATTAATTTGATAGGTTAAATGAATATGTGAAGTTTTGTGAGAAAATGAAAGAAATTGTGTGTAAAAAAATAGTTTTGGCCCTTGGAGGGTTTGAACCCACGCCCTCTAGGCCATACACTCAAAACAAACACCACTGAGCCAACGCGCGTGTGGTGATAGTGACTTGCCTTCATTTGGTTATGTTTCAAAACAAGTTGTAAATCCTTGAAAAATAAAAGAATCAAAAAGTCTGGGGCGAGGGGGATTCGAACCCCAGACTTGAGGCATGATGATACTAAGGGCGTATGGGAGGCCACTAGGGCAAGTTTGTTCAGTCGTTAAGGGAACGCCTATCATTAAAAATAAAACAAACTTTGCTCAGAGATTTGAAAAATGGCGCCACCCTCCATCTTCGTCTTCAACCTCAAGCTCCATCAATTCAAATTTCTGAACTCTCTCAACTCTCAACCATTTGCAATGATGTAAACATGAAACTTGTTCTAAATTCACTCACGATTCTAAATATGTAACTAACATGAATTAATATTAACTACATCTAACTAATTTACCAGAAATCGTGAAGAACCCTAAAATTTCAAAATCAAATTAAATGACTATACTGCAAGATAAATGGATGATGATAGAGGGTTTTCAATCCTCTGATGATGCTGACCAAGATAGAATCGAGCTATTTCACAAAGAGTACTTAAATTAGAGAAGTGAGGTTCAGGAACTTACCTCTGAAAATGGAGGTCGTGAGGATGATTGAGAGCACCTGGGCTTGAATGAATGATCTCAATAGCTTCCCTGAGACTCAATGATGCTAACTGAATGCTTATTGGAGCTTGAATCCTCCTGAATTGCTCTATGGTCCTCCCTCGATTTCAGCTTCAAGTGAACATGGAGGGTGTTGATTCTTGAGTTACAGATGAGCTGCAGCCATCTGGTTAGCTTCACTATGACCTGAGGAATGTGCCTGGATGATTGGCTTGGCTCAGAACCTCCTGAATTACTCCATGGACCTCCAACTGCAAATGCTCCAAAGTGAGAGCAACAATGGTGTTCCTCCACTTACAGAAGTGATCCAGGTGCTTGGATCACCTCAGATGACCTCCCTTGAGATGTTAGAATGCTTACTTTCCAAAGATGAGCTCTGGTTTGAAGAAAACGATTCTTCTTGCCAAAGAACTTTGAAAAACAATAAGCATGAGAAGAGAAAGAGAAAGCAAGGAATTGAGTTGCTTTGGTGTGTTTTTTGAATGAGAATGAGCCCTCTATTTATAGGCAATTGGATCAGAGTAAGTGTGCATAGTGAGCTTGCTTAATGAGGTGAGTTTGGTTTCTTAGCCATGAAGAAAGTTTGAAAATATTCCAAATGCAATGATGCATTTTCGGGCTAGCTTCCCCAACCATTGATCTTGCATGATCTTAGGGAACATTTCTGATTCAGAGGAGAGTTCTAATTGGCTTAGAGCAAGATTCCTTGATGATTCACCATTTGCCATAAATTCAAAAATGCAGTCATTACATAATCACATGCCTTTGTTTTTGGGAATCTTCTCTAATCCTTATGCAATGATGATTTTGAATGTATGGCATGTCTTCAGATGTATTAGAGGTCGTGTAGCATCATTTAGTGAAGCAAAATGCACAAAATTGCAAAGTTTCAAATTGTACATGACCTATAATTTCACTTCATGAGGCCAACTTTGAACAAGCATAACTCCTAGCTCAAAATGAATTTGGAGAAGGTTGAACACAATTTGGAAAGCCCTAAACATCTACTTCAAATCATTAGTTTGGAGTTTCTTCAGAATCCTTTGGCAAATTTGTGAAAAATGAGGCCAAAGTTGGAAGAAAACTAGGTTAAAACACTTAGAAAAATTTCTAAGTGTTTATGACCTAAACTTCAAAATTTCCAAAACTTCATAAATGGTTGATCTTTTGAAAATAGTTCCTTTGTAAGATGTTGTTTTATTTTGCAAGATCTACAACTTTCATGTTGGAAGTTTTTTGAGTTGTGTAGGTGAAATTTTGAGTTCTCACCATGCCTTCAAAAACCCTAATTCCCGACTTTTCGCTCCTTGATGAATTTCTTTGAATTTCTTTGGTCAAATGACTTTGACATCCATATATTGATGATATTGATCTTTGAAAGTCATTTTTTGACCAAAAACCTTAAAAGTCAATGATGATCCTTCATAGTTGACTTTTTCCTGACAAAGTGAATTTTTGGGCTTTTGTGTAGAAACAAGATCTTTTCCTCAAATGAATGATGTAAATGGATTATATTGAGGTAGTAGAGATTCTTGAATCATGTCTTGAGTTTTGGATTCATGCCCTGATTAAAAGTCAACTATCTTGGTGAATTAGGTCAAAAACCCTAATTGTCGACCAGAGGACAATGATGACTGTAGACTTTGAACTGAGATGTAATGTCCAGTGGATCTTGTCATATGAGTTATTTGAAGATGATTGATGTCTTTGAATGGTTCCCTGGGGCTTTTTAGGGTTTCCCAAAAGTGATCCCTGATTTTAGTCCTTGATAGGCTCAAAACCCTAGCCTGGTGACCTGAGTAAACCTGTACTCATATGACTGGATGTCTAATCAATCATAGATGAGAAAAGTGAAGTTTTTGAGCCTCATGATTGTATTAGGGACTAATCCTTGTATTGATTGATCCTTTGCCTGAGCTTTCTTGTCTTTGAGCATCCTCGATTGGATACCAGATGGAGAAGTGACTGCTCTGGGAACTTGTCTTGACCTGATGAAAAATCCTGAAGATATGCCATCTCAGGGGGGTCAAAAATTAGGGTATGACAACAACAACAAAAACAAAGTTCAACACTCTTATTCATCAAACAACAAACTTGATTCACATAACAACATCATCATCGTCAATTAATATTAATCAAAATGAACCAACATCCACCAAAGAAACTAAAACACAAAGTCATTATCAAAATCCGTCACACAGTAATGTATTCATACCTATATGAATAGTCGCTGAATATAAAATTGACACAATTCCTCTTTGATTTCTTCCAACTTAAGTCTCGTGTAAGAAGCAGCATAGAAGTCGTCAAAGTACTACATAACAAAAACATAATATGCATGATTTAGTTAAATGTAATAAATTATAATAAATTATCCTAAGTTATAAATCCATACCGTGATTGGAATCTCTAATTGATTTGTTTGAAGAATTTCTTTCAAAAACCTCAAAACAAAGTATCCGCGATCATAACTGTTTCGCTGTTGCAGACACTACATAGAAAAACAAATAAGATTTTATAGTTTTCTTGTTTTATCAAGTAGCATAACTATTATAAGCAAAATTATGAAAATTAATGTACCTGCACTTTGATTCAAGTAATGTTGTTTGATTTAGTCCGGGATACTTGTGCGTCTCTTTGACATCGGAACACTTGTATTGATATAACAAAAATATAAAAGCATATATTTAGATCAATCTCACAAATAATTAAATATATAAATATACACGAATATTTAGAACGGTCTCACTTACCTATCAATCGTTGACTACATAGCCGAATAGTTGGTCCACTCACCATCTACCGAATTCAGAAAATATACCACTTCTTTTATATGGTTGATAGCAAGCAACAACCAGTGTGCTCCATAAATTAAAACAAAAGTTTATATGAAAATTTTTCTATGCAAAAGAAACAAAGATTAGATGAACCAAGAATGAAAAACTAACCCTACTGGTCGGGTATTATACGCCCAAAGAAGCAGGCTTTCTATATTGCCAGTGGTTATGAATCTATCAACTAAGCGTTGTCTAACTGAATCCGGTTCTGTAGCAATTGTCTGTCCACTGTAATGGGCGGAAGACACGAAATGGAATCTGTTTGACAATTCAGCCCCGCGCAACACTTTGTCATACAACAACCTTAAATAAAAACATAATAAACATTAGATTATTTTTATTGAAATGTGTAAATAAATTGTTCAACTAATTAAATAATATATTCATCAGATTACCGGATGTATGAGTGAATATTACTGACGCCTAATTGGCCATGTGTAAAAATCTCTTTCATGTCATCTAGTGCAACATTTTCGAGGAATTCAATACCAAAGACAACTTCATCCATATTAGTTTCATGGAAAGCACCTGACGTCAAATCTGACATATCAACAAGTGTTCCGAGCGTCTGCCGGTATTGAGGCACAAATGCACCACTTTTTGCCTCGGCCTTCGGAGGACCCTTTTCCTTGGGTGGTACGCTACGATCATGCTGCGTCACTTGTTGTGACCCTCGAGCAGATACCTAAAAATCATATAACTTATGTAAATTATAAAATCATGCAGCTTTAGATTCAGATCATATATTAACACTTTAAATGTACCTCTTTTAGTGATGCAACAGACTCGTCCTCCTGCAAAATCCCTTTACCCTTAATTGTGGGTTTTGTAGGAGCCGTCTAAAATTATCATGTAAAACATAATTAAGGTAACGATTCCGAATTGACATTCAAAAACTAAATGAGTCATAATGGTTTTCAACATACCTCATCACCAATGAAAATGAGGTCCGAAGGCCATGCAACAAATGACCCTATTGCATCTCGCAACAATATTGTCTCTGAGACCATGTTAGGTACCGGTAGCACCGCATCATGATCTAATACAACGTCAACTGATACTTTTAGGTGTCCATCCGGGAGAGGTCTATGGTGAAGTAAATCACCCAAAGTGTTGTGGACTTTTCCCTTGCCAACTAGGCAATAATCCGGTGACGATAAGTATAGTTGGCAAGATAAAATGCCCTAAGCCAATAATATATATAGAGTCATTATCACTACAGAAATAGAACAAATGTAAGAAAAAAGAATTTATAATTACCTCGGGAAATTTTCTTTGACAGTTGATACTAGCTTTATCATTAGTTTCTTTCACCGATGAAGTATTGCACTTTTCTCTCATATATATCTCTTTATCTCTTTGCAATTCAGAGACTTGTGCTTGTAATTCCTGCAATTTTTGCAACACTTCTTCATTGGTAGGATTTCTTCTCCTAGAATGCTTATAAAAAGAGGTTGGAGTCACATCATGACCTTACCCCTCCCCCGACTGGGATACTCAGGAACATCTAGTGCTCTAATAAGTACGCTTCTATTATCCTGGTCCTAACCGGTGGATACCGATTACGACATGGTCTCCTGTAATTCATTTACATTTCAAAAATTATTAGTGGAGATAAAAAATCAATTATATATTAATAAACATTTGATTCAATTAAAGAAATAGTGTTATACTTACACATTCATCATAAACGTTTTGAACATCGGGATCAACAGCTCGATTCTTGCCCACACGAGCTTCCTTCCGCAACACATGTACTGGAAGTGAGGTTTCCTCAATTTTCGTCTCCTCTAACTATGCATTGACACAAGTGATAAAATTGTCAATTACAACACATTTAGACAATTAATAAGAATGTAGCATTTCTATTTACTTACAATTTTTTTCTCTAAGCGTGCATATCCCAGACACCCTTTTTTGTATGGATACGCGGGTTTTGATGCTCTTGCCCTATTTATGGCCCTCCTTTTTCGGAAAGCTTCATCTCTTTGATTTACAAACTCAACCCAATCTTCTTCTTTAAGGAAGATTTCATACTTTTTTGGATGTCCCGGGGCCTCTTCAAGAAAGTTTCCACCCTCTGTATCTTTTTTCGGCCAAACCAAGTATGTAGCGTTTACGCTCATCTGGTATGTTAAAAGACCTCTGCGAAAAAACATATGCAAAGAGTTTGTTAGTATAAGTAATTTAAACAAATTATCGTCAAGATAATAACAACAACCATATATGATACTTGAAGCTCATCTCAAAGCATATATTTTTTATCGTCCAATGGTTTTCTTTTCATATTCCATTTAGATACGGAGATTGGAATATGCATATGAACAAGTGTACCAATATAGCTTGTCAACTTTGCAGCATTCGTACCAATTGCTTGGTTATCAGAATTCCATTCTAAATTATATATTAATCCTTTTTCTCCATCTTGAATGATTCCCTTCATAATGGTGATGCCTCGTGCAACTTCTGTTGCTGATGTATCTGATGGAGGATTTGTATCTGGAGCATCTCTATCTTGTGAGTTTTCTTGATTACTAGCCATTTGACCTGTATCAAAAAAACTAAAGCACATTAGTACACTATTAATATTTAAAAATGTATACAAGTTAAATGGAAGTCAAAGTAACTATGTACAAGTAAATCAGAATCGAAATCGGTGAAATCAAAATAAGTGTCAAAAAAAGAAAGTTGTCGGAATTGAACGAAATTTAGATGACTATGGTAAAACGTACTCCCCGACTCAAAAATGAAGTCGGTTTTCTGAAATTCAGACCCTAAGCCTGACTTTTGATTATGGACAGAAGAAAAACCGAAAAAAACAGTCCCGAAATGCAAAGATAAGTGCATGAGCAGCTCCGGAATTGTCAAAATAGTATAGTTACATGTAAATAAGTCGACAAACGGATACATGGTTCAAAACTTATGTACAAAACGAAAATATGCACCAAAATCAGATGACAACTATTGTAACAATCGACGCAGAATTGAAAAAAACTATACAAATTTAATATATATATATATATATATATATATATATATATATATATATATATATATATATATATATATATATAAACTAAAGCACATTAGTACTTGTGTTAAAAAAAATAAACTTGTCGGAATTGAATATATATAGTACTATTATCTTTTTCACTAACATCTCTTTCTTTTCTTGGTAGGAATATGTTCTACGCGTCTCTTAACAATGCGGACGATTGGATTGATCCAAATATCCTCA
Source organism: Vicia villosa (assembly GCF_029867415.1). Lineage (NCBI taxonomy): Eukaryota > Viridiplantae > Streptophyta > Magnoliopsida > Fabales > Fabaceae > Vicia > Vicia villosa. The sequence continues at coordinate 261,862 of NW_026705985.1, read as the reverse complement.
TTATGATCATTTCTAGTACAAGATTCATTCTCATTTTGATCGTTTCTTGTACAAGATTCAATGCCAACACCAATATCACCTTGATCTCCAATGCTTTCATCAATTATTTTGTTATATAAAAGCATTATAGACCATTTCGTACTTGTCGGATCATTGACATAGAACACTTGTTTAGCTTGAGAGGCTAGAATGAAAGGCTCATCTTTGTACCCCACCCTATTGAGATCCACTTGTAAAAATCCTGACTTATACATTCGTATGCCATTTTTATTTTCAACCCATTTGCAACCAAATACAAGAATCTGAAACTTCGCGTAATCAAACACCAAAATGCGCTCGATAACCCCAAAATATGACAAATTTGCAAATTTTGGATTTAAGTCATTCACACTTGATATATGCATTGCTTCAGCTACCAAGGTAACACCACTATTTGGCATAATAATTTTATCATCCTGTTCTTTGGTATAAAATGTGTATCCATTAATTGCGTATGCGCTATAAGAAAACACAACTATACTTGGACCATATGCTATATATCTCAATCTTTCTGTTACTGAAGCAGGATCAGAACGATACTTTGAATAAACATGTTCCTTAAACCACGGTATGAAACTTCGATCGTGCTCTCGTACTATCCAATTCGCATTTCTATTCGTATTTAAACCTCGGAGAACACCCTTGTGCATTTCAACATACGGCTCAACCTCAATCTCATTATGTAGAACATACAAATGCACTTGATCCCGTTTGCCATTGATACTGTCGCAACTTTATTTCCAATTAGCCTTTTTCCTTCTTTTTTTCCAACAATATGAGATTTGGGGAGTCCAATTGATTGAACATTTGACAGATATTCATTACAAAACTCAACCGCTTCTTCAACAATGTATCGTTCAGCAATACAACCCTCCGGTCGACTTCTGTTTTTCACGTACCCTTTTAATATTTTCATATAATGTTCAGCAGGGTATATCCATTCCGCACAATTGTGTCTCTTTCACAAGATGAACGACTAGATGAACCATTCTGTCAAAAAAAGAGGGAGGAAAATACATTTCAATATCACATAAAGTAACAACTATCTCTTTTTGCAATGTTGATAAGATCGCGGGATCGATCACCTTACTGCAAATTGACCTGAAGAAAAAATACAATTTAGTTATTACGTTTCTTACTTTTTCTTGCAGAATAGAATGTATACCTATTGGTAGAAAATGTTCCATTATAACATGGCAATCATGCGTCTTTAAACTCTCTAACTTGAAGTCTTTCATAGACACAAGTCTTCTAATATCTGATGAGTAGCCTTCTAGAACTTTAACTTCACTGAAAAACTTATACAATGTTTTATTCTCCTTTCTATTGAATGCTTTTCTCCACCCACGGTAGTAATGATTAGAATTTAATAATCTAAGGTGACCGATGTCGCACGCTCGCGAAAAATGAACAGAGTCGCCACCAATATATTTATCCCATAAGGGAAAGGAATATCAGAAAACCTAACAAAGGAAGGAACAAGGTCTTGCGACCAGAGAATCAAGGTACGGAAGTCGGTTACGCAAGGGGAAGGTATTAGCACCCCTCGCGCCCATCGTACTCGATGGTATCCACCTATGTTTGTTTCTATCTAAAGGGTGTATCTATGTCTATGTCTACATGCGAATGAATGCAAAAGAAATACGGGGAAAAGAAGGAATATTTACAAATGTGCTCGTTCAATCCCTGCGACTTGATGCCTACGTATCCTTTTCAGGAATCAGAGCGCCGTAGTTCGGCTCCATATTTTCTGTTTGTTTTTGTGTTTTTTAGTTGGGCGGCGTTAACGCTCGCGCTCTTGCATAAGGGGACAGCCTAGGATGCAATAGAGCGGAGATAACAATGCCCTTAAGAAAGGAGGTGAGAGAGTGATTGTGAGCGTTTCGAGGAAATCCCTTAAGCAAGGGAAACTCGAGTTACTCTTTGGTTTGTATTTTTTAGAAGTTGGGAACTTATGCCTGAATGGGACCCTTAAGCAAGGGAGATCCAAGCACTCGAACATTCCCTTAAGCAAGGGATGTTTCAAGCTTCCATTCCCTTTTTAAGAATTTTCACTTTGATTATAAGTGTTTTAAGTATTTTCTTGGTGTTTTTTAATGGGAGTTTATTTGAATATTTTTAGATGTTTTATGTTGTAAAAGAAAAAGAATGAGAAGAGGGAACTAGCCCTAATTTCTAATCTATGTTATTATAAACCTAAAAGAAAGGGAGGAAAGTCTATTTAAGTATTTCACAATATATTGAAAATATTCACAAAGAGAAAAGAATTAAAGTCTAGACTATTCATGAGAATATTCACAAGCGATGGTATTTTTATTCATGTGAGAAACGAATTTGAATTAACAAAGAAACTATTTATTTATATGGTTTATCAACCAATCACAAATCAAAGAAATCACACAATTAAAATTTCAATTAAAAGAGAATAATATTCTAAAAAATCTAATTGGTTAGAAAAATGTTTTTGTTATTTTTATTTAAGAAAAAGAATTATTAATTGCAAGGAATTTAAAAAGTATAAAAAGAAAAATCAATTTTATTATTGTTTTTATTATGCAAAGGGGGTGTAAAAGCAGTTTTAAAATGAGCTACAAAACAGTTAGAAGTAAAACTGGGCCAAAAAAGGGGGTGGAGACAGCATCTTGCGCTAGGCCCAGACTCATAAGGCGCGTGGTGCATTAGTAATGGGAATGTATGGTTTAGAAAAGGGGTCCAGGCCCAAATGCGTGGCCCAGCGCATCACCACCTGGCTTCATCCAATTATTTCCATTTCATTTGGTTTTATTTATTATGCAGCATGTTATTTGCATGTGTATATTATGTGGTAAAAAAATGAACGTGACATGAAATCAATTGGGCAGACTCACTTAAAAGACTAACAAACAAAATGCAATCTGAACGAATCACAGTGTGCCACGTCAAAAATTTAAAAAAAAATAGGGGAGGCGCCAATGTTCATTGGCTTTCTTCCACCTCTCCCTCCGGCCACCGTCTGCCACCATGAGTGGCGGCGGAATTTTCCAGAAACACATAAGAGACGCATCATCCTCTTCGCCTTAACACACCGATCCCAAATATGGAACTAGTTTTGCCTCATTCTACACATAACGCCTGAATCGAACAGAATATGTCAAGAACCCTAACTATTGATTCTGAAATTAAATCCTTAATACTCATGATTAATGACTAAAAGCATAGGGTTAATGATCAGCAAGAAGTCACGCACAAGATAGCATCGAGAATCAATGAAAACGATGATGATTTCATGTAGTTCGAGGTCGAGGCTTACCTCTTGATCGGAGTACCTTGAAGGAGCCTTTAACGGATGAATTGAGATGTGCTAAGAATCCAGACAGCTTCAGAAAACTTCGATTGATCAAGATAAGTGCTCAATTACTCTTGTGACTTACTCCAACGCATCATCCGTGTCAATCCACTTCGCGACGAAGATGAAGATCAAACTCTTCAGAGAAGCGATTACAGAAGCAAAATCACGTTTCCAATAGCTCCGGTATGATGATTAAGACGTGATAGAGTCCTCATTTCCAAAACATACGCATTAGACGCGAAAACCACGATTTCACCATTGATGGAGAAAGTGAGCTTCTGGTTTTGGCTCACTGAAGAGAACGCTTTGTTTCTTGCTTACAGAAGAAGGCATTGGTGGATTGATGATGATAGAAGAAGGTGAGGCTAAGAAGAAGATGGTTTGGAGCTCGAAGCTTAGCTCCAATGGAGTTTGCAATCGGTTACAAGTTTGTAACAAACTTTGTAACTGAAAAATGGAAAGAAGGAAGAATGAAGAGTGAGAAATGAGGAGAGTGGGAGAATGAATAGGAAGAGGAGAAATTGAGAAGTGAGTGAGTGGAGAGAATGGTGTGAAGCTGAATCTGAGAAAGTGAGGTCCTTGAGAAGTGAAGCGTGTGGAGTTTATATAGTGGCAATGGTGAGTATCTTTTATGGTGGATATGTGAAGTGGGGCTCATAATCTGGGCACTTTTTGCAGCAAACTCAATGAGCAAAGGAGCAGCTTCTCCCTTTTGGTTTATGCAGTCCCTATCCCACATTTGCACATCCAAAAACCTAACTCGAGTGCCTCCTTAACAAGTGATTTAAACACGATACCGATCCCCAATTGATTCAAACTTGAGGCCAACATGGAGAGGACATTGAGTACAAGAAGTTTGGTGTAGAAAGTCCCTCGAGAGAATGCCTGGAAGTATGAGCAAAACAGACTCAATCATGTTGTGTCGTGACTGAAGCATCGCGCGCGTAAAACCCTGCCGGGATACCAACCTAATGCAGTTTCGAGACCGTGACTTTAAGGCTCAATAGATTAGCAACCAAACATCCAAATTGCGTGTTTCTTTTCTTAATAGAAAGAGGGCATGGCATAGGACATGTCGATGCTTCATTATGATCCTGAAGGTGTTCATAGAGTCAAGAAAAATGGTTTGAAAACGGCATACCACGTGCTCGATATATTGCTTGCGTGTGGCCTGGAGTCTTGCTCATGCATCTGGCAATGCTTAATCTCATGAGGGGTTGACTTTGAGCCTTCTTAATTTGTTCAATTCATGGTCAAATATTATGATCCTTGGCCCTTTGGAAAGAGAACATGGGAGAGGACATTTTTATGTTGAGCTCGAGCCAAATGGGTGTTTGTAATTTTCTATAATCATCTATGAAAATGGCGCGCCGATTGTTTGTGAAAATGCATGCGTTTGGACCAGGATTGGCATGTAGCATGACTTGAACCAAATGAAAACTACCAACTTCAAACCATTACATCTCTTCAACCAAGCTTCAAATGAAATAATTTCCAACTACAAAGTTGTGGAGGACCATTAGATGAGCATTTCCTATGTTGAGCTTGTCTTGAAATTTTTCCATCTGCCACGTGTAAATTGGTGCTGAAGTGGACTGCTCACCCAAACAAAAACTCCAAAATATTTTCTAAGTTTAAACTTTCCATTTTTGGAATGTTCTATTTTAACCAACTTCCAAAAATGGCAACTTTTGATTATTTCTTGATTTTCCACATTTCTTTGACTTTTCTGATTTTATTTTCAACCAAAAGTCAATATCTGACAGTTGACTTTGACTTTGCCCTCAAAATTCAGTTTTCCTGATTTTCTAATTCCAGATGAATTTCCCGATTAAACCGTTTCTGATTCAGCTCTCAATCAGTTTTCAACCAAAGAAACTCCAGTGAATGATATTTCTTCAAGACAACCATATTTTCGCATCCACAGTCATCTCCTGATTAAATTTTGACCAAAGATATCTCCACACATAAGCCTTTTTTTCAATTTTCTTGAACAGTAACTATGATATGAATGAATGTATTAGATGAATGACCTAAATGATGTATGTACATGAATTATAAGCCAGATGAATAGGGTAGGACAAATTTGGGGTATGACAGCTGCCCCTATTTAATCGTCTTATACCTGAGGGTGAGCTTGGCGTTAGCCTTTCGAACATTCAAGGTAGAAGAAGATTAAATATCAAGACCAGAAATTTGTCCTGAAATGATGGTGGAAGTGTTATCTTGTTTTTCTTTGATATCTGCTGGGGAAAGAGAAAATTCTTTTTTTTGGTGGAAATATTTACAGTGAGTAATGGATGTTATGGTTGAATGGGGAAAGAGGATAATGACTTGCTGGGGACGGGGAATTGGTTTTACGATAAGAAATTAGGGATAAATGGTGGTTGTCAGGCGGGAACTGACTTCACCTAGGATATCAGACGAGGACTGAAAATGAAAGAAATGATTTTCCAGGGCGAGGACTGGACTTTGAAAAGTGTTTGCCAAGGCGAGAATTGGACTTTGAAGGAAAAGTTTGCCAAGGCGAGAATTGGGCTTTGAAAGAAAGTTTGCCAATGCAAGAATTGGGCTTTGAAGAAAGGTTTGCCAAGGCGAGAATTGGGCTTTTGAAGAATGATTACCAGGACGGGAACTGGTTTTTGGAAAATGATTACCAGGACGTGAACTGGATTTTGAAATGATTACCAGGACGGGAACTGGGTTTTGAAAGATTTGCCAGGGCGAGAACCAGGGCTTTGACTTGATTTGCCAGGGCGAGAACTGGGCTTTGAAATTGTTCGAAGGTTGGAATGTAAAGGATTCATAACACGGGGGTTAGATGCAAAAAGTTTTCCGTACGCGGGGAGAGATCACGGTGACTAGTGACGACTAGACTCGATCAAAAGACATCGGTAAATATTGAAGAATTACGAAGATGTTGATGCTGGCGTAGCATAAGAATTACATTAATCCCTCAGGCCAAAGGCGGGGTGTAACTCTTCAAGAGTGGCAATCGTTCGAATTGCCACACACCTAGTATGGTTATTCAAATGATTGAAAAATGAGATGGGTTGATTGCCCACCCTCATTCGCACTCTAATCTGCACGCAACACACGGGAAATAACCTTGGGGACAACGATTCTGATGAAGAAAGACATTGTGTCTGATCCACACTGGAGAGAGAGGATGACACTTCTTCCGGGGATATGTATTACTTCGTACCTTTTGGGCGTATACAAACTGGCTTATGCATTGATGCATGTTTGAATTTTTATATGGCGTAATGATCCGCATTTATGGATATGCTACGCTTTTGAGGATGTAATGTTTTATGCAATGAAAACTATATGCAAAGTGCCAAATAAAGGCCTCGGTGAGATAGAGAAGCAGGATCATTGAGGTCCATTGCTTGCAGTCTTGAGCTACCAGTATGAATCGGTGTTGGAAACCCCGCAGTGCCAAAGATCATTGGAAACTGCACTGAGGGTTGAAATGTAGCTTTGTTGGGGAGGAAGTGACTTCATCTGACTTTCCCTACACCTTGAACTGCTTGGGGATGGTGAGTTTGAGGAGATTCCCTCGATTCACCATGTTCAGGATAAGAAATTCAGACAAGGAGACTAGGTTGGGGGAGTGGAACAACTTCCATGAGAAATAAACTCATGTGTTTGAGGAGAGACCAAAGTTCCAGGAGAAATAAACTCCTATGATTGGGGAGAAGGCAATAAAACTCAGAAGATTGTGCCCCAAGCTTCATGAACTACGAGGGAATTTGCCCCAAAGAATCCTTGGAGAGATTTGTTGAATCTCGACGTAACTGCCCCAGATTGGTCGAACTCAAGAGAGATTCCTCGACTTGATTGCCCCAGATTGATGGAAGCTTGAATGGATGCCTCAGTTGACAGAGTCTTCACACAACTTGCCCCTTGGAGTAGTCAGCCTTTGAAGTGAATGGCTCATAGAATCGATCAACTCTTTCTGCAGTTGTTCATTGTTTGATCTTCCTTGATGTCAAGTGTTTGTTCACGAGTAAAAGATATTTGTTTTGAAGATGATAATCCTAATGCAATGCTTATGCTAGCTTCGAGATCAAGATTATTAAAACAAAGTTGTGACATTCAGTGTTTGAATTATTTGTCATATCGATATCAACATAAATGGTAAGCACACATCTAGGAGTCAGTTTTACACAACTTGCTTTTGAAATAAACCCTGCTTCAATTAGGTCTTTTAAGGGTTGTAACGTGGCCTGGTTCACGGTTTCAAAAAGAAAGGATTTAAGGCTCAAAATCTAACCTAACCCACCCATTCTTCGTGATGTTCTTCAGTCCTAAGTTCAACTTAACCTGATATGAACGTTCATCCTTCAATAGGAGTTTGAGATGATTGAGAAACCAATGAAGTTCTTGGACATGGCAGCCATTTACCTTTTGTTTTTGGTGTCTAATCACGCGACTTTGCTCTTTTGAGGAGGATCTTTGTTTTGTAATCCTCGTTTTTCGCTTCTGCCTTTTTGTTTCCCTAACTTTTGCCTGGACAAACTCTTTTGAATTTTATTTTGGAGTCCAGCGGGATGCCTTAATTTTTGCCTAAGTCACTTGTTTTCAAGTTGTTGACTTAGCGGCCTTTTCTTTTGTATTCAATCTTTTTTTTTTGAACAAGTCGTGTGATCCTGAATCTCTGATTTGTTGGAGGTAATTGTGACTGCCTCATTCTTTGATTGATGACGGATTATCATTGTGGTATTCACTTTCCTCAACCTTTTTAAAGACAACCATTGTTGTGTCCTTGGATGCACACTCCTGATGAATTTTTATTGCTCGATCAGGTTAATTGAACGCTACCCTGCCCCTGGGTTAAATGTGAGGGTTTTTTTGAATAGAAAAGAAACTCCTACTTCAAGGCTCAAAGGGGTTAACGAGGGTTTATCTCCCTTATATCTCCAGTGTTTGGGGATTTGAAACAATGCCTGTACATCCTCAGCGGGGTTTTATTCAAAAGCACACAATTAGAGATTTTGCGTTTTTATTATTTTTCATCATTCTCCTTTTGATATTTTTTGCTTAATCAAGAGTTTGATATCGATAGACAGAAAGATATGAGTGAACACGAATGGATTGATTCGAAACTAGCATATGTAATGCATTTTTATTATTATAAAAAACAAACAAGTTTTACATGGAAGAAACATTTAACAAAACAAGGAAAATTACAAATGAAATGCAGAAATGAATTGATGATTGCCATAGTTGAGGAGGCTTGACTCCGTCTGGACTTGTTGAGCTTGAATACTTTCTGTAGTTCCTTCCGATCACTTCAGATTACTTCCAAAGAAAACTCCAACGAAGTCACCCAAGAGTTGTAAATTTTTGTCTTACTTTAGGGATTCGAGCAATGCGAGTGATGCAATGCTCAAGATAAGAGTACGTCTTGCTTATCCCTCGTGCGGGAGCCCCAAGCTTAGATGTTGGAGAGATATTCACCATCAAACACGGAGGAACCTTGCATGGTCATCAAACTTAGAAAAGTTATCTGTTGCGAGGAAAGACCAAAAACACCAACTGAAACAACAACTCTCAGGGATACAACTGAGCACAAGAACCTTGAGAAGGAGAGGTGCTTTTATAATTATCCTACCAACGAGTTTAAACAGGGAATTTGTTGATTTTGGAGACTTTCTGAAATCTAGGCACTCATTCGAGCAAAGGAATTCCATTCACCCACACGTTTCCTTCCTGAAGGGTTATATGCCTCCCATCAATCAACTGTTGTACTTTGGCTTTGAAAGCGTTGCAGTCCTCAGTTGAGTGCCCTGCTGATCCAGGGTGATATCCACATTGCACATTAGGGTCATACCCAGGTGGAAACGGTTGTGGTGGAGGCTTTAGAGATTTGGGAACCACCAATGAGCTTTGAACTAGATATGGAAGAAGTTTGCTATATGTCATAGGAATCTGGTCCAACGGAGCATTTCTTCGTTCCAAATTACTTCTAGGTTGGCGTTGATTCGGATGGCCTTGTTGATGTAGAACACATTGCTTTTGTGGCAAATACTGAATCGGTTGTTGTTGGACCATCTGAGGTTGTTGATTGATAGTGGTAGCAAAGGCTTGTGGAATATACTGTCCAGGAGAAACTAGGACCATCTGATGATTAGGAGCTTGAACCTGAGGATGAACAGGGACTTCCTCTTCTTCAATCTCAAAGATTGCGTTTGTTTCACTTTTCTCTTCTTCAGTAAATTCAGAAGCATTGGCCATATCTTGGATTTTACCCATCTTTAAGGCGTTTTCAATTCGTTCTCCTACGACAACCAAACTTGAGAATTCGGAGGAAGCGCATCCAACCATCATGTTTAGATAAGGATCTTTCAAAGTATTCATGAACATGTCTACAAGCTCTCGTTCCAAAAGAGGAGGTTGGATTCTGGAAGCTAATTCTCTCCGTCTTTGTGCATACTCTTTAAAAGACTCATCAACTTTCTGAGTTAAACTTTGGAGTTGTAGTCTAGTAGAAGCCATGTCACTGTTGTACCTGTAATGCTTGAGAAAAGCCTCTGCTAATTCATCCCAAGTGCGAACATAGGTTCGTTCAAGTCGTGTATACCACTCGAGGGATGCCCCACTTAGGCTATCTTGAAAGAAGTGCATTAGAAGCTTGTCATTTTCTGCATACGGAGCCATCTTGTTGCAAAATGCCTTGATGTGACTCATCGGACAAGTGGTACCCTTGTATTTCTCAAAACTGGGGACTTTGAACTTAGCGGGAATCTTGATATCGGGCACTAGGCACAAATCAACAGCATTTAAACCTGAGGAGCTCCGACCTTCTAAAGCATTCAACCTTTCTTCCAGAAGATGGAATTTTCTCTCATTTTCCTCAATCGGGAACTTGAAAGCTTCAAGTTCAGAATTGTTCTCATGATGTGAAGTCTCTTTGTTAGGAATTTCCACGGGCACAGGTTTTGATCCCCTATTAGCAACAGTGGTCGGAGTATCATTGATCAACTTAGAAACACTTTGTCTGAGCTCTTCTTGCCCCTGAGCAATAGCATTGAGAGTCTCCAAGAGTTGCGTCATCCTCTCACCCATAACATCCATGTCCTTACGAAGTTCAGTCTGGTTTTGTTCAAGACGGTCCATGGTTCTCCTCTGATTAATCCTTGTATGATACGGATGTAGGGAAGTCAGTTTTGATGATGAAGCAGGAATCTGGATTGAAAGGGACCCCAATTAGCTTCTGATGTGGAACCATGACATGCAATATGATATGAATGCAATGTTTCATTTGTGGGAAACCATAAAGTCTTTTCACATACTTTTGTTGTTTCTCTTTTGAAATCAAAGCTTTATTTTGTATAGAATATCTTTTTCTTTTTCTTTTTTCTTCTTTTCTATTTCCTTTTTCTTTTCATTTCTTTTTTTTTTTGGAAATAGACTTTAGAATTCCTCACAAATGAAGTGGATAAATCAATGATGTTATGCAATGCAAGCATGGGATCAAGGTCCATATGATCTGAGTAACCGCCACACAATCCTCTGAATAACTGATGTGAAACCTCTGTACAGGCCAAATGTCACAGGATCAAAGGTTCGACTCCTTTTTGAATACCAGAATATCAACCACCATGAGAACAGACCAAATAAAGGTCCGACCTCAAATGTGAAGAGCCAAAGGTATGTAGGAGTCAAGGTTTCCTGTCCCACCCCAATCTCACGGGTATGAAGTCTAGACACGGACAAGTGGTCCCTAATTGTCACTAGGGTCTACAGTTCCCATGGGGTACAAAGTGTTTGAGGCAACAAGCGTGCCAGACACAATGTTCCATGAAAGAACCTCGCCCAGTTGTGGTACCCCATGTCAAACTCGATCATAGCAAGCGCTACGGGAGTCAACATGAGCATCCACGCTAATCCTATGTGTCACTGGCCTGGGTAGTGGGCCTTTTACCTCACACAAACCCCCACCTGCAAAACAAAGCAGAAAAATATGTGGCCCCCACGGGGACCCATAATATAGTCCAGATGCATGATGTGCAAGCAAAAATAAACATGATATGCAAGCAGAAAATAAACATGTAAACATACATACAAGATATAGACATAAAAACAAATAAACACCCAATAAAATAAAACAAACAAAGGCTAGGATCGACTTGCTTAGGTATCCCCAGCAGAGTCGCCAGCTGTCGCACGCTCGCAAAAAATGAACAGAGTCGCCACCAATATATTTATCCCATAAGGGAAAGGAATATCAGAAAACCTAACAAAGGAAGGAACAAGGTCTTGCGACCAGAGAATCAAGGTACAGGAGTCGGTTACGCAAGGTGAAGGTATTAGCACCCCTCGCGCCCATCGTACTCGATGGTATCCACCTATGTTTGTTTCTATCTAAAGGGTGTATCTATGTCTATGTCTACATGCGAATGAATGCAAAAGAAATACGGGGAAAAGAAGGAATATTTACAAATGTGCTCGTTCAAGCCCCGTGACTTGATGCCTACGTATCCTTTTCAGGAATCAGAGCGCCGTAGTTCGGCTCCATATTTTCTGTTTGTTTTTGTGTTTTTTAGTTGGGCGGCGTTAACGCTCGCGCTCTTGCATAAGGGGACAACCTAGGATGCAATAGAGCGGAGATAACAATGCCCTTAAGAAAGGAGGTGAGAGAGTGATTGTGAGCGTTTCGAGGAAATCCCTTAAGCAAGGGAAACTCGAGTTACTCTTTGGTTTGTATTTTTTAGAAGTTGGGAACTTACGCCTGAATGGGACCCTTAAGCAAGAGAGATCCAAGCACTCGAACATTCCCTTAAGCAAGGGATGTTTCAAGCTTCCATTCCCTTTTTAAGAATTTTCACTTTGATTATTTGTGTTTTAAGTATTTTCTTGGTGTTTTTTAATGGGAGTTTATTTGAATATTTTTAGATGTTTTATGTTGTAAAAGAAAAAGAATGAGAAGAGGGAACTAGCCCTAATTTCTAATCTATGTTATTATAAACCTAAAAGAAAGGGAGGAAAGTCTATTTAAGTATTTCACAATATATTGAAAATATTCACAAAGAGAAAAGAATTAAAGTCTAGACTATTCATGAGAATATTCACAAGCGATGGTATGTTTATTCATGTGAGAAACCAATTTGAATTAACAAAGAAACTATTTATTTATATGGTTTATCAACCAATCGCAAATCAAAGAAATCACACAATTAAAATTTCAATTAAAAGAGAATAATATTCTAAAAAATCTAATTGGTTAGAAAAATGTTTTTGTTATTTTTATTTAAGAAAAAGAATTATTAATTGCAAGGAATTTAAAAAGTATAAAAAGAAAAATCAATTTCATTATTGTTTTTATTATGCAAAGGGGGTGTAAAAGCAGTTTTAAAATGAGCTACAAAATAGTTAGAAGTAGAACTGGGCCAAAAAAGGGGGTGGAGACAGCATCTTGCGCTAGGCCCAGACTCATAAGGCGCGTGGTGCATTAGTAATGGGAATGTATGGTTTAGAAAAGGGGTCCAGGCCCAAATGCGTGGCGCAGCGCATCACCACCTGGCTCCATCCAATTATTTCCATTTCATTTGGTTTTATTTATTATGCAGCATGTTATTTGCATGTGTATATTATGTGGTAAAAAAATGAACGTGACATGAAATCAATTGGGCAGACTCACTTAAAAGACTAACAAACAAAATGCAATCTGAACGAATCACAGTGTGCCACGTCAAAAATTTAAAAAAAAATAGGGGAGGCGCCAATGTTCATTGGCTTTCTTCCACCTCTCCCTCCGGCCACCGTCTGCCACCATGAGTGGCGGCGGAATTTTCCAGAAACACACAAGAGACGCATCATCCGCTTCGCCTTAACACACCGATCCCAAATATGGAACTAGTTTTGCCTCATTCTACACATAACGCCTGAATCGAACAGAATATGTCAAGAACCCTAACTATTGATTCTGAAATTAAATCCTTAATACTCATGATTAATGACTGAAAGCATAGGGTTAATGATCAGCAAGAAGTCACGCACAAGATAGCATCGAGAATCAATGAAAACGATGATGATTTCATGTAGTTCGAGGTCGAGGCTTACCTCTTGATCGGAGTACCTTGAAGGAGCCTTTAACGGATGAATTGAGATGTGCTAAGAATCCAGACAGCTTCAAAAAACTTTGATTGATCAAGATAAGTGCTCAATTACTCTTGTGACTTACTCCAACGCATCATCCGTGTCAATCCACTTCGCGACGAAGATGAAGATCAAACTCTTCAGAGAAGCGATTACAGAAGCGAAATCACGTTTCCAATAGCTCCTGTATGATGATTAAGACATGATAGAGTCCTCATTTCCAAAACATACGCATTAGACGCGAAAACCATGATTTCACCATTGATGGAGAAAGTGAGCTTCTGGTTTTGGCTCACTGAAGAGAACGCTTTGTTTCTTGCTTACAGAAGAAGGCATTGGTGGATTGATGATGATAGAAGAAGGTGAGGCTAAGAAGAAGATTGTTTGGAGCTCGAAGCTTAGCTCCAATGGAGTTTGCAATCGGTTACAAGTTTGTAACAAACTTTGTAACTGAAAAATGGAAAGAAGGAAGAATGAAGAGTGAGAAATGAGGAGAGTGGGAGAATGAATAGGAAGAGGAGAAATTGAGAAGTGAGTGAGTGGAGAGAATGGTGTGAAGCTGAATCTGAGAAAGTGAGGTCCTTGAGAAGTGAAGCGTGTGGAGTTTATATAGTGGCAATGGTGAGTATCTTTTATGGTGGATATGTGAAGTGGGGCTCATAATCTGGGCACTTTTTGCAGCAAACTCAATGAGCAAAGGAGCAGCTTCTCCCTTTTGGTTTATGCAGTCCCTATCCCACATTTGCACATCCAAAAACCTAACTCGAGTGCCTCCTTAACAAGTGATTTAAACACGATACCGATCCCCAATTGATTCAAACTTGAGGCCAACATGGAGAGGACATTGAGTACAAGAAGTTTGGTGTAGAAAGTCCCTCGAGAGAATGCCTGGAAGTATGAGCAAAACAGACTCAATCATGTTGTGTCGTGACTGAAGCATCGCGCGCGTAAAACCCTGCCGGGATACCAACCTAATGCAGTTTCGAGACCGTGACTTTAAGGCTCAATAGATTAGCAACCAAACATCCAAATTGCGTGTTTCTTTTCTTAATAGAAAGAGGGCATGGCATAGGACATGTCGATGCTTCATTATGATCCTGAAGGTGTTCATAGAGTCAAGAAAAATGGTTTGAAAACGGCATACCACGTGCTCGATATATTGCTTGCGTGTGGCCTGGAGTCTTGCTCATGCATCTGGCAATGCTTAATCTCATGAGGGGTTGACTTTGAGCCTTCTTAATTTGTTCAATTCATGGTCAAATATTATGATCCTTGGCCCTTTGGAAAGAGAACATGGGAGAGGACATTTTTATGTTGAGCTCGAGCCAAATGGGTGTTTGTAATTTTCTATAATCATCTATGAAAATGGCGCGCCGATTGTTTGTGAAAATGCATGCGTTTGGACCAGGATTGGCATGTAGCATGACTTGAACCAAATGAAAACTACCAACTTCAAACCATTACATCTCTTCAACCAAGCTTCAAATGAAATAATTTCCAACTACAAAGTTGTGGAGGACCATTAGATGAGCATTTCCTATGTTGAGCTTGTCTTGAAATTTTTCCATCTGCCACGTGTAAATTGGTGCTGAAGTGGACTGCTCACCCAAACAAAAACTCCAAAATATTTTCTAAGTTTAAACTTTCCATTTTTGGAATGTTCTATTTTAACCAACTTCCAAAAATGGCAACTTTTGATTATTTCTTGATTTTCCACATTTCTTT
Source organism: Vicia villosa (assembly GCF_029867415.1). Classification (NCBI taxonomy): domain Eukaryota; kingdom Viridiplantae; phylum Streptophyta; class Magnoliopsida; order Fabales; family Fabaceae; genus Vicia; species Vicia villosa. The sequence continues at coordinate 246,663 of NW_026705985.1, read as the reverse complement.
GACTTTTCTGATTTTATTTTCAACCAAAAGTCAATATCTGACAGTTGACTTTGACTTTGCCCTCAAAATTCAGTTTTCCTGATTTTTTGATTCCAGATGAATTTCCCGATTAAACCGTTTCTGATTCAGCTCTCAATCAGTTTTCAACCAAAGAAACTCCAGTGAATGATATTTCTTCAAGACAACCATATTTTCGCATCCACAATCATCTCCTGATTAAATTTTGACCAAAGATATCTCCACACATAAGCCTTTTTTTCAATTTTCTTGAACAGTAACTATGATATGAATGAATGTATTAGATGAATGACCTAAATGATGTATGTACATGAATTATAAGCCAGATGAATAGGGTAGGACAAATTTGGGGTATGACAACCGAGAAAGACATTCTTCTAACAAAGATCCAATCTTGTCGTATCGGTTTCATCTTCACAAACAGGACACGCTTTTGACCTTTATTGTTGTACCCTGATAGATTTTCGTATGCTGGAAAATCATTAATTGTTCCAAACAAAATCGCCCTCAAGTTAAAACTTTCTTTCATATACCCATCGTAAACCTCCACACCGTTTTCCCACAAAAACTTTAAATCTTCGATTAAGGGTGCCAAGTATATGTCTATGTCATTCCCTGATTGTTTTGGCCGAGAAATTAACATAGATAACATCATGTACTTACGCTTCATACATAGCCACTGAGGTAGGTTATAAATCATAAGAATCACAAGCTAGGTGCTATGTGAGATACTTTGTATACCATACGGGTTCATTCCATCAGTAGACAATGACAAGCGAAGGTTTCTTGCTTCTATTCCAAATTCAGGATAATCATTATCAACTTTCATCCAATGTGGTGAGTCTGTCGGATGTCGCAACTTTCCATCAATTATTTTTTCATCTGCATGCCAAGTCAAGTGACATGAATCAGTTTCACTATGATACATGGGTCTAAAGCTCGGAATTATAGGAAAATACCATAAGACTTTTGCCGGAGACACATTCAACGTTGCATACTCGTTTCGAAACAAAACGCAATCTTTTGGACAGGCATGTATCTTATCCTAGCTCATGCCAATAGAGGACAACATCTTTTTGGCCTCATACGTTCGATTGGGAAGAACATTATCCTCTAGTAGCATATATTTCATAAGGGCTAATAACTCTGTGAAACTTTTATCCGACCATCCATTATCCGCCTTTAAGTTGTACAACTTTAACACCGCAAACAATCTTGTGAATTTTGTATAACCATCATACAACGGTTTCTCTGCATCGCTTACCAACCTCTCGAACATTTTGGGACAATCCTCAAGATCTTCTTCAAGCGCTTATGCAATCTCTTCGACTCGATCATAATCGTGTGTGTCTGTGCAATCAACGTTTAAAGCATACGTCGTATTATACCTCGATTAAACATTCCTGTTAATTTTCTCACCATGCAAATTCCAACATGTATAACTTCTATCAATTCCAAACCGTAGTAAATGCGATGCCAACTGATCCCCGTCAACCTGACCCCCATAACAGCAACCCAAGCAAGGACACGTCATTCGACTCGAGTCTTCTGCGTGCGCAACCACAAACTTAACGAATTCCGATACCCCTTTCTCGTACTCTTTCGACAATCGATTTGAATTCATACATGTCTTATCCTTGTCTTAATTAATATAAACAAAAACAACTAATTAAGGCACAAAACAGTATATACAGAATGAATCCGGAGCAATAAAACACAGCATAAATATTCACGCAATTTCAGACAAATTCATCACAATACCAGTAATTTGAGAAAGAAATTTACCTCGGATTTTACCGAACTCAAGAAAACGTAGTGATTGAGCGTTGTACGTCGAACTAGGATTTTACTGACTCAACCACTAATTAGTTTATATACAAATGATGTTGGAACTATTTGTAATAGCATAAGTAGTGTATTAATGTGATTATACATAAAAATGAGGCCATAATCCCTAGCTTAAAAATTATGTCAATCTTAAGAAAAAATGAGGCCACACAAATGATGCATTACTCTGTATTCAAGAATTTGAACCGCATCAATCAACCAATATAATCACCATGTGATATTAACAACAATTTAACATGCATGATTCAATGAACATCCCCATCCTTAATCCTCAAGAATGGACAACAACACTTTAATTTCTATCATCAATTAAGCACAACAAGCATTGAGTTTCAAGAATCCGGAACAAAAAATATGAATTTCTAGCAATATCAATCTCAACAATTAGTGTTCAACATCAATATGAATATCAACCCAATTCTACCTCCCATTCAAATTCGTTCAACAACAACAACCTCCATAATTGAATATTCCTCACTAGGCACAACAATTTGCAAAGACCTTCTTGGCCCAATTACAATGAAAAAGTGCATGAGGAAACTTGGACCAAACCGGGTCGGCCCAACCGCTCTACACTCTTCCACTCTCATCGTAAAAAAATAGAGGAGAAAAGAATTCTGCTCACTCTTCTCTCGGTCTCGAATCTCCCTATCTCTCTCGATTGCTTTCTCTCATCATGGATTCTCACTTGCGATTTCTCTCGAAGTGAGGGTAATTTTATGGAGGTTAAGTGCTGCAGTTTTGAGGATGAGTTAAGGTTTTGAGGTGAAGTTTGCAGTCTGTAGTTTGTGGGCGACGACGGTAATCGTTGAGAACGCTTTTCATAGTTTTCTGGGCAGCGATGGCAGATAAAGAGGAATTAGGGATTATGAACTAAACGTGTTTAATATAATTTTGTTTTTAAAAATTTTAATTTTAAAAACGCTATGACCGCACTTTTGAAAAGCGCCTTCGTACCCATGCCTTTACCAGCGCTTTTTAGGGTAAACGCGCTTTCGTAGCCTTACACCTATAGCAGCGCTTTTTAAAGAGCTTTCATAACCCCGATATAAGAGCACTCTTGAAAATCGCTTTCGTACCTATGCCTTTAACGGCTCTTTTTGAAAGTGCGTTCGTAACCCCCCCTATAAGAGCGCTATTTTCCGTGTTTTTTAATTTTGTTTTTAGCGAAACCTATAGCAGCACTTTTTCCTAAAAGCGCTTTCATAGGGGTGCTGCTAAAAGACAAATTTGACATAGTGTTAGTTGGTTTTGTATGAATTTAGACATAATGTAAAATATCAAAAGCAAAATAGCTAACCAAGTAACCAACAGAGTTATAACATTGATTACTAATTCATTGTAAAATAGGCACTATATTTATCATGAAATTTAAATTATTGTGAATTTAAATTATTGTGGATATTGTGGTGCAACCACTCAAGTATTCTATCCCACTGCCAAGAGGCCTCAACCTCCCTAAACTATAGAGAAAAAAGATCTCACCACAACATCCAGCATTAATCCTTAAAAAGACTCAAGCCTTGTCTACTACCTAACACTTTTGTAAAAGTGCAAGTAATCACATTAGAAATAAACACGAATTGTTCCAGAGTACGGCGACAACCAAATCGAGTGTTATCTAACAAAGTAAAGAGAAAAGAAATAACATACAGCGAGTCCTTTGAAAAGCTAAAAATCTCGTGAAAATCAATAAGTCAGAAGAATATATAGAGAAGAAAATTCATGCATGAGAAATGTGAACAACAATGAAGATTTAGGCATCCACGATGGATGACGATGATTAGGACTCGTGAGAATGAGATCCTCTAATGTCTCTTACGAGAAAACCTCGTGTGTCCTTTCCCTTTATTGAAAAATCTAATGAGAGAAAGTTTTCCAATTTCTATTATTAACTTCATGAGGAAATTGAAAGGGGTTGAACGACCTAACAGTATAAGAAAGTAACGGTTAGAAAAATCAATTCAAGTCAAATGGAATTGAGGCTAAAATCATGAACAAAATCATTTTCTATATAAGTATTTCAAGCACTCTCAATATGTCTTATAGTTGGAACGCAGGAATATCCAGAATAATTCATTCTTTTGTCGAGTTTGCGTTAGACTGGCGAAAAACTTGAATGCAAGGAAGAGTGTCCGAAAGAGGATTTATGATTTTTTTGTGTTTCATTTTGGATTCATAAATGTGTATTTATAGGTCATGCATGTGTTGTTTCATAAGTTTGCAAATCTTGATGAAACAATAAATTTTCACCATATATTGCAATGGTTCATCTATAATGACACAAGGCACCCCTTCATGAAATGTTCTAAATTTTAATTCAAATAAAAAATTTATGCAACAACTAAAAATATATTCCCATTTTTTGTCACATTAGAGCACACTATGGTGATTATTATTTTATAATTTCCAACAATCCCCCACTTGTTCTAATAATGACAAAAACTCATTCCAAAAATAAAGATATAAAGAGTGTTAATACAGTTCGGTATTTTTCGATTTAAAACTTAACCTTAGTGAGAATAACGCAAAGTTTAATCGGAATATTAGGTAGAAATACTTTTAAACCATTAATCTATGTGGTTAGACTGGCGTTATCTTACACACACTTTTTAAAGGTTCTTCATCTACATATCTCGCTTAGCACTTCTTTATCGCCATATGTTATCCTGTTTCATGAATTTTTCATGAGAGAAACTTCAACTCTCACTTTGAGACGGTGCCATCTCGAAATTCACATAGGTGAAGTTCATATTGTATCCTTTTCCACGAGACACGTACCCTCGGTATTGAAATTCATTTAGAGTTTTAAAATAAAACTCAACCCTCGTTTTAAGGTCAACATTAACATGAAATATTTGACAATTATCCAAATCAACGACTTGTTATTACCCATTGAAAATATTGAGGTTAATGTTCTATTAACGTAAGATTAGGTTGTCGCCGTTGTCGAAACTCTTACTCAAGGAGTTTCAACCCCATACCTCTCGAGGTTGTTTTTACTAAGTCTCTGGCCAGTGGCTTAGTAAATGAATTTCTCAAATTATAGATCGATCGTATATATGCGAGTAAAAGATTACTTCTTTAATCAATTTTCTCACGAATTTCTAAGGCCGCAGTGCCCAGACTTTCGATTTTACACTTATCTGAATTCTCTTGCTAAATTGGCTTGACTAACACATTGTGTTAACACCTTTGAAACACTGTATTTGGCCAATGGAACTTCCGAGAGAAGGTTCCTCAACCATTTAACTTCTTTGACTAGCGGAAGCGATATCCACACACCATGGCTCCATAGTCAAGAGAGTGATGCATGTTTGTTTCTTGCTCTTCAAAGAAATCTCACCTCCAACTAGTGTAAATATCCACTCAGTTGTAAATTTTTAATCTCCAACACTAGATATCCAACTCATATTGGTATATCCTTCTAATATGATAGGAAATCTACCATGATGGAGGTTAAGATTTAGGTTTATTTAAAAGATAATTGAAAATCCTTGTGATGGCCTTCCAATACTCATTATTTGGATTTCTAGTAAATCTACTCATTTACTAATTGCAACTGCTATATTCCATATAGTACATTGCATTAGAAAACCAATTTCACTTGTGTATTCTAATATAGCCATAACTCTTCCATCATCATTTAACACTATAACACTAAGATCAAATTGAATATTCACTTTTTGATACGTGACGGTTTGAACTTATCAAAAACTTTCTCAACAAAGTTTATTTGACTAAGTTCATAACCTCCGCTACTTTCGCATTATGTTGATCCCCCAAAAAGTGTCAACTAGTCCAAGATCTTTCATCTTGAATTTGGAATTTTTCTCAATTGTGTGTTTGACTATGGTTTAAACCCTCACTCTTTCGCTTTACTTTGATCGAAAAGAGTGTCTACTATTTCAATATTTTTCATCTTGAATGTGGAAGCTTGAAAACTCTTTGTTTCTAAGATTCAATTCATCTCATTGCTAATTGTCGCCCTCGGTTTTTTACTGTACCTCTCGTGGAGAGATACACGAACTGACTCTTCTCTTTTTACTTTTGTGTTTTTGAAAATCAGAGAGTCGCCACCGACTTTTATTTTATCCAATTAAGGAAAGGTTTATAAAAGAAACAGAAAAAAGACCTTTAAGAAATTCTGGGTAAGGGGGTTGGTTATACAAAGGGAAGGTATTAGCACCCTTTGTATCCATGGGCTCTTAATTTGCTTAGCTCACTTGTTTTGAATCACTTTTCTCTTGCCTTGACATGCTTGTATGTGGTTTCAAATAACTTTGCAAATTGACTTTGTAATGATCCTTGTGCGGATGTATACAAAGTGTTTTATCTTTCGAAAGATGTTTTGAAAAAAAGAACGTTAACTTCGTAATGATCCTTGTTTGGATATATACCAAGTATTGTCTATTTTTGAAAGTTTTATTTTGAAAAACAACAGTATATGAGACATTTGGTTGTTTTGATTTGAGCAAGCAAATTAGGAGGTCTACCCTAAGTTATAAGGTCTTTTCCTATTTCCTTTAGAAAATTCTCCTTTCACCGGATGTAAACGAAAGTTCGATTTTGCATTTGAAACAGTAGAATTTGATTTTGATTTTGAAAAGAGTAAAAGAGGGATTACCCTAAGAGGTGCAAGTGTGATTGTGTTTTGGTTCAGATATTTTATCTTTGAAGTTAGTGACCTAACGCTTCAATTTTTATCTTTGACATACACGCAATTTTATATGTACTGAAATGTAAAATGCGGAAATGTAAAATGCGGAAAGTAAATCTACGCTATTACATTGATTGTGCGGGAAATGTAAACTACGCTATTTACATAAATTTGACAACCTATACACTTGACCTAGGAATTTAAATTGCAAGAAAATAAAAGAAATATTTTTGAATTTTTTGATGATTGATTTTAATTAGAATTAATGCATGATTAATTTAATTAAAATGAGAAAAAGGTAGAAATAAAATTTAAACCTAAAAATTAAGTTTAAAATATGTTCAAAATGCTTGTTAATTTATTTTGAAACAAAACTATTTTTTTTTTTGGAATTTTGAAGTTGATTTTGAAATTATTAAGTTAAATAATATATAATTATGCAAATAATTACATAAATAATTAAAACTTAAAGAGAAAATTATCCTAAATATGTACAAAATTAGTCTATAATATATAAACTAAATTTAATATAAAGAATAATTTTTTTTCTGATTTTTTGATTGGTTGAAATAATTAAAAAGCAAATATATAAATATATACTAATTAATTAAGCAAAATATTTTAATTATTAAGAAAAATAAAATATTTTTATATCAAAAAATAATAGATTAAATTATAAACCTAAAAATATTTCTGTTATATTTTTTGGATTTTTTAAACTATTTTTAATTAATTATTGAAAGAAAATTAAATAAAAATAGAGAAATATATTAGTAGTAATCCTGTGTGGTAATTAATGTAGCCCATGATATGGATGCGTATTTTGATGCGTTGGATGTGTCAAGATCATGATCTAATAATGGTTGTAAAAGTGAGGGAACATGATATGACGATGAGACTGCTTGCACTGAATTCAAAGAGAATTCAAATCTCTGACTGGGCCCATACGCGAGTTGACCAGCGAATGAGAGGAAGGGAAAGTGCCACGCGAGCGGTCAAAGAGTATTCTCCACTATTCATCTTCTTCTTCCTTTTTCCTGCGGATTTTGCTGCGGATTTTGCAGCCAAATTACCTGCGGATTTTTCTTCCTTTTTCCATGCTTCTTGGAACCTACATAAACGTGAAAATAAATTACCAAGAACAACCCAGATCCACTAAATGGCATGCTGGGAGTTCATTGGTGGTGTTAGTTTTGACTAAAACCCCCTTTATCTATGAAAACGAAAGCTTTACATTCTTGGAGTTCAAAAATGGCACACGATGCTTTAGGGTTTATGGCTCATATGTGATACGTTGGATCATCTCTAAATCATGGTAGGAACCCATAGAAACCATTAGATTGCATTGAAAAGCATTAGAACATGAGATATTAAAATTGGAAATTTAATAGAATATGGAAGAATGGTTATGCATGTTCTATGTACAAACAAGCATGACTATTGGTCTGAACCTGTTCTATAATAGCCCAGGAGAAGATTGAAGTGTTTATTTGAGATTGATATGAGCTTATACAAAGAAAACGAAAATGTTCAAAGTATGTGATATTTTTGAGATTTTTATGAACTTCTTTACTATATTCTTGCCAATTTTCGTGTGTGTTACATTGATGAAGCATACCACTTAATTTATAAGCTAAGATGTGCTTAAAATCTAAGCCAAGAAGCATTGATTGCTTTTGTTGAACTTTTAATTTTTAAATATTAATAATCTTTGAATTTTTGACCAAAGCTTGCTCTTCTTTACTTCTCTTGCTCCAAGCCAACTTTGTACTTCCCTTTGTTGCATAAAATAAGCTATCTTGATGACTCATGCAAGGGACAAAGCTTTAGATAAGAATCTTGCATCATTTCTTTTTCAATTTAACTTTAAATGTGATAAAATTAAACCAAAAAAGAAACAAAAATGCTATGGGCCTTGGCTTGGTCGTGGGAGGCCCTTCACATTATGGGGAACATGTTTGGATCATGAAAACTTGGCCTCTTTTGGAAAAAAAACATTTTTGATCAATGTTGATTTCATGCATTTTCCCAAAAAATTGCCAGCTTCAACAAGGCATAAATCCCTCAATTTTTATCATATGAAGGAGTTCTTGTACTTTCTGGAAACCTCATGACGTCCTCTAACCAATGTCTTTGGTCTCATATCAAAATGACTTGGAAAATGACCTGTAATGTCTTGGTTCATATTTTTCAAATGGTGAATCTAATGACCATGGGACCAATTGCATTTGAAATATAATTGAATTTCCTTCAAAATGAGCTTTGGTTTGAATTTTTTGGATGAAGGATGAGAGAGTAATGACCAGTCATAGTTCAGTTGACTTTTTAGGAGAACACCCTTATTTTGAAACTTAGGGTTTTGTTGATTTTTTATCTTTCCTTGATGAATTTTGATCAACCAATGATCAAATGATGAATCTTTTGACAAAATATGGATGTTGACAAAAAATTTCATTTTTGACTGTCTGTTGACTTTTTGGTCAAACGGGTCGTCTGTTAACTGTTTGAGCTGCCGACTGTGCGTCTGAGGGAATTGAAGTTTGAAAATTTGTATGGTGGTACTTTGAGATATATGGAGGTCCATGAAATCCATTTGAGGTCTCAAAAACTTGTTCTCCTGAAAAAAACAAGAAACCCTAGTTAAGGACTGTTTGTGTAAGAGACAGTTAAGCGTACCTGATTTTTGTGCAGTACTGAGTCTCTGCTAATCATGTGATATTCAGAAGACTTCTAGAACAAAAATCTTGGAATTTTGAAATGCAAAAGATTGATTTGATTGATGGTACAAAACACGGAGAATTGCACTGTCAGCGGGTTTGACTGTCAACTGACTGTTCAGGTATTAAAGTGAAAATTCAACAGTCAAAGTTAGTTTTTTCTTTTTGTTTTTTTTTTAATTGTGTTAATGGTGAAAATTTATTTACATGAGTTGTTAGAAAAACACAGACATAATAAATAAATAATATATACTGTATGCGAGCAAAATTACCGATAATAACCCTGAAAAACATTTAATGCATAGAAAAATAAATATTTAACTGGCAGAAAACACACAAAATATTATCTTAATAATTAAACAATAGTACGACAGATAGTACGACATTTAATACTGACAGTACAAATATTACATACTATAATGAACCGTACGACAAGTGAACGGTACATTAAAAAATAAAAGATACGACAAACTTTAAGAATGACGATTAATAATGTTAGAACAAGATTTGTTCTGATCAATATTCTTAGTTTTGATGATAACAAGGATATGAATTTTGTGTGAGATAATGTGGTACTCTAATACATTGCAATTTCCCTTTCAGGAAATATATAAAGAGTATGCACAAATCAGTGCTCAGAAGCTTTGTCTCAGAAGGTTCAGCATGCAACATCAGAACATGGTCTGGCAAGACATCAGAAGATGGTCAAGGAAGAATCAGAACATGGGTCTATGGAAGCATCAGAAGAACTTGAGATCAGAAGCAGAAGCACTGAAGTTCTCATGGTATCACGCTCAGAAGCACTTCAAGGTCAGAAGACAAGAAGATGCTATGCACCAAGCTGTTTGACTCTGATGATATTCAAATATTATATTCAAACATCAGATCAGAAGAAAGTACAAGTGGCAGGCTACGCTAACTGACAAAAGGAACGTTGGAAGCTATTAAAGGCAACGTCAGTAGACACAGCGTGAACAAGGCTCGAGGTACTTGACAAAAGCCTGAAACATTAAATGCAATGCTGTACGGAACACGCAAAGCATTAAATGCATCCAACGGTCATCTTCTCAAACGCCTATAAGTATGAAGTTCTGATGAGAAGCAAGGTTAACAACTCTGAATCAAATTCTGTGAATATTAACTTGCTGAAACGCTGTTCAAATCAAAGCTCAGAAACTTCATCTTCATCAAAGCTCACTACATTGCTGTTGTAATATATTAGTGAGATTAAGCTTAAACGTTAAGAGAAATATCACAGTTGTGATTATAGCTTTTCAGAAGCATTTGTAAAACTCTTATTTGATTACATTAAGTTGTAAGGAACTAGAGTGATCGTGTTGATCAGAATACTCTAGGAAGTCTTAGAGGTTATCTAAGCAGTTGTAACTAGAGTGATCGTGTTGATCAGGAAACTCTAGAAAGTCTTAGAGGGTATCTAAGCAGTTGTTCCTGGAGTGATCAGGTTGTGATCAGAAGACTCTAGAAGACTTAGTTGCGGACTAAGTGGAAAACCATTGTAATCCGTGCGATTAGTGGATTAAATCCTCAGGTGAGGTAAATCACTCCGTGGGGGTGGACTGGAGTAGTTTAGTTAACAACGAACCAGGATAAAAATAACTGTGCAATTTATTTTTATCGTTCAAGTTTTTAAGACTACACTTATTCAAACCCCCCCTTTCTAAGTGTTTTCTATCCTTCAATTGGCATCAGAGCGCCGGTTCTAAGGTGCAAGCACTTAACCGTGTTTAGAAAAGATTCAGGAAGAGAAAAACGCTTCAGTAAAAGATGGCTGGTGATGAACACACATCTATATCTGGCTCTGCTGAGCAATACAACGGAAATGGTAACAATGGTTATACTAGACCACCAGTATTTGATGGTGAAAACTTTGAATACTGGAAAGATAAACTGGAAAGTTACTTTCTTGGTCTAGATGCTGATCTATGGGATCTTCTGTTGGATGGTTACAAACATCCTGTTAAAGCTACTGGTGTAAGGCTCACGAGAAGCGAAATGACTGATGATCAAAAGAAAGAATTCAAAAATCATCACAAATGCAGGACTGTTTTACTGAATGCTATCTCTCATGCTGAGTATGAGAAGATATCTAACAGGGAAACGGCTCATGACATATATGAGTCGTTGAAAATGACTCATGAAGGAAATGCTCAAGTCAAGGAGACAAAAGCTCTTGCTCTAATCCAGAAGTATGAAGCCTTCAAGATGGAGGAAGATGAAGACATTGAGAAGATGTTTTCAAGATTTCAAACTCTGACTGCTGGATTGAGAGTTCTGGATAAAGGCTACACCAAGGCTGATCATGTAAAGAAGATTATCAGAAGCTTACCCAGAAGATGGGGTCCAATGGTGACTGCATTCAAGATTGTAAAGAATCTGAATGAAGTTTCTTTGGAAGAGCTTATCAGTGCCTTGAGAAGCCATGAAATTGAGCTGGACGCAAACGAGCCTCAAAAGAAAGGTAAGTGTATTGCATTAAAATCTAATATCAAAAAATGCACTAACGCTTTTCAGGCTAGAGAAGAAGATCCTGAAGAATCAGAATCTGAAGAAGAAGATGAACTGTCCATGATCTCCAGAAGGGTAAACCAACTCTGGAAGAGCAAGCAAAGGAAGTTCAGAGGCTTCAGAAGTTCAAAGAGATTTGAACGTGGAGAATCTTCTGATGACAGAAGATTTGACAAGAAGAAGGTCATGTGCTATGAATGCAATGAGCCTGGACACTATAAGAATGAATGTTCAAAACTTCAGAAGGAAAATCCCAAGAAGAAGTTTCATAAGAAGAAAGGTCTGATGGCAAACTGGGATGAGTCAGAAGATGAATCAGACTCGGAAGATGACCAGGCTAACTGTGCGCTGATGGCGACAGAAGATGACGGATCAGAATCTACATCAGAATCAGATTCTGAAGAGGTATTTTCTGAACTATCTAGAAAAGAGTTAGTTTCCAGTTTAACAGAACTTCTGGAACTCAAAGCTCATCTTAGTATCAAATACAAAAAGCTGAAGAAGCAATTTGAATTTGAAACTAAGAAGCTGGAATTGGAAAATTCTGAACTGAAGAAAAAAGTTTTAAATCTATCCAAAAATAGTGGATCTCCTTCTGAAACAGAAAAAGCCATTCCTAGCATGAATCATATTCTGAAAGAATATGACTTGAGCTTCAGAAAATTTCTATCTAGAAGCATAGGCAGAAGTCAGCTAGCTTCTATGATATATGCTGTGTCTGGAAACAATAGAGTAGGCATTGGTTATGAGGGTGAAATCCCATACAAGCTTGAATCTGTGGATGATATGAAAATATCATACAAGCCTCTGTATAACCAATTTAAATTTGGCCACTCCCATGATATTAAGCACACATCACATGCACAAAGTTTTCACATAACACACACCAAGAAGCATGTGATACAACCTAAGAAATATTATGAAACTCAGAATAAGAAGTATCATACTGTTCCTCCTGTTAAATATTTTGCTAAACCCAAGTTCAATCAGAACTTGAGGAGAACTAACAAGAAAGGACCCAAAAAATTGTGGGTACCTAAGGAGAAGATAATTTCTGTTGCAGATATCCTTGGCGGAAAAGAGGACAAACAGCAAAATGTCATGGTACCTGGACTCTGGGTGCTCGCGACACATGACGGGAAGAAGGTCTACATTCCAAAGCCTGGTACTTAAACCAGGTGGTGAAGTCAAGTTTGGAGGAGATCAGAAGGGCAAAATCATTGGCTCTGGAACTATAAAGTTTGGTAACTCTCCTTCCATAACTAATGTACTTCTTGTAGAAGGATTAACGCATAACTTATTATCCATAAGTCAATTAAGTGACAATGGTTATGACATAATCTTTAATCAAAAGTCTTGCAAGGCTGTAAGTCAGAAGGATGTCTCAATCCTATTTACAGGCAAGAGAAAGAACAACGTTTATAAGACAGATCTTCAGGATCTTAAGAATCAGAAGATGACTTGTCTTATGTCTGTTTCTGAAGAGCAATGGGTCTGGCACAGAAGATTAGGACATGCTAGTTTGAGAAAGATTTCTCAGATTAACAAACTAAATCTGGTCAGAGGACTCCCAAATCTGAAATACAAATCAGATTCTCTTTGTGAAGCATGTCAGAAGGGCAAGTTCTCCAGACCTGCATTCAAGTCTAAGAATGTTGTTTCTTCCTCAAGGCCGTTAGAACTCTTGCACATTGATCTGTTTGGCCCAGTCAAAACAGCATCTGTCAGAGGGAAGAAATATGGATTAGTCATCGTTGATGATTATAGTCGCTGGACATGGGTAAAGTTCTTGAAACACAAGGATGAGTCTCATTCAGTGTTCTTTGAATTCTGCACTCAGATTCAATCTGAGAAAGAGTGTAAAATTATAAAGGTCAGAAGTGATCATGGTGGCGAATTTGAGAACAGATTCTTTGAGGAGTTCTTCAAAGAAAATGGTATTGCCCATGATTTCTCTTGCCCCAGAACTCCACAGCAAAATGGAGTTGTAGAGCGAAAGAATAGGACTCTACAAGAAATGGCCAGAACCATGATCAATGAAACCAATATGGCTAAGCATTTCTGGGCAGAAGCAATTAACACTGCATGCTATATTCAGAATAGAATCTCTATCAGACCTATTCTAAATAAGACTCCTTATGAATTGTGGAAGAACAGAAAGCCCAACATTTCATATTTCCATCCTTTTGGATGTGTATGTTTTATTCTGAATACTAAAGATCATCTTGGTAAGTTTGATTCTAAAGCACAAAAGTGTTTCCTTCTTGGATATTCTGAACGCTCTAAAGGCTACAGAGTATACAATACTGAAACATTGATTGTAGAAGAATCAATCAATATCAGGTTTGATGATAAGCTTGGTCTTGAAAAACCAAAGCAGTTTGAGTATTTTGCAGATTTTGATATTGATATATCAGAAACAGTAGAACCAAGAAGCAATGCTGCAGAAGCTGGCAGTCTCAGAAGCAATGGATTAGAAGATCAAGTTGCTGCATCTTTAGAGAATCTTAGGATTTCTGAAGAACCAACTATCAGAAGATCACCTAGACTTGCCTCAGCTCATTCAGAAGATGTGATCCTTGGAAAGAAAGATGATCCCATCAGAACAAGAGCATTCCTTAAGAACAATGCAGAATGTCAATTAGGTCTTGTTTCTTTGATCGAGCCAACTTCTGTTGATCAAGCTCTAGAAGATCCAGACTGGATAATTGCCATGCAAGAAGAACTAAATCAGTTTACAAGGAATGATGTATGGGACTTGGTTCCTAGACCAAAAGGATTTAACATCATCGGTACTAAGTGGGTTTTCAGAAACAAGCTAAGTGAGAAAGGTGAAATGGTAAGAAACAAAGCCAGACTGGTTGCTCAGGGTTATAGTTGTTAGAACAAGATTTGTTCTGATCAATTATCTTAGTTTTGATGATAACAATAATATGAATTTTGCTTAAGATAATATGGTACTCTAATCCAATGCAATTTCCTTTTCAGGAAATATATAAAGAGTATGCATAATTCAGCGCTCAGAAGCTTTGTCTCAAAGGGTTCAGCATGCAACATCAGAACATGGTCTGGCAAGACATCAGAAGGCTGTCGAAGCAGTATCAGAACATGGGTCTATGGAAGCATCAGAAGAACATGAGATCAGAAGCACTGAAGTTCTGATGGTATCACGCTCAGAAGCACTTCAAGGTCAGAAGATCAGAAGATGCTTTGCACCAAGCTGTTTGACTCTGATGATATTCAAACGTTGTATTCACAAACATCAGATCAGAAGGAAGTACAAGTGGCAAGCTACGCTGACTGACAAAAGGAACGTTAAAAGCTATTATAGGCAACGTCAGTAGACACAGCGTGAACAAGGCTCGAGGTAGTTGACAAAAGCGTATAACATTAAATGCGATGCTGTACGGAACACGCAAAGCATTAAATGCACTCAACGGTCATCTTCTCCAACGCCTATAAATATGAAGTTCTGATGAGAAGCAAGGTTAACGATTCTGAAAAAAAACAACGCCTATTAACTTGCTGAAACTCTGTTCTATTCAAAGCTCAGAATCTTCATCTTCATCAAAGCTCACTACATTGCTGTTGTAATATATTAGTGAGATTAAGCTTAAACGTTAAGAGAAATATCACAGTTTGTGATTATAGCTTTTAAGAAGCAATTGTAATACTCTTAGAATTGATTACATTAAGTTGTAAGGAACTAGAGTGATCGTGTGGATCAGAATACTCTAGGAAGTCTTAGAGGTTATCTAAGCAGGTTGTAACTAGAGTGATCGTGTGGATCAGAATACTCTAGAAAGTCTTAGAGGGTATCTAAGCAGTTGTTCCTGGAGTGATCAGTGTGTGATCAGAAGACTCTGGAAGACTTAGTTGCTGACTAAGTGGAGAACCATTGTAATCCGTGCGATTAGTGGATTAAATCCTCAGTTGAGGTAAATCATCTCTGCGGGGGTGGACTGGAGTAGTTTAGTTAACAACGAACCAGGATAAAAATAACTGTGCAATTTATTTTTATCTGTCAAGTTTTTAAAGCTACACTTATTCAAACCCCCCCTTTCTAAGTGTTTTTCTATCCTTCAATTGGCATCAGAGCGCCGGTTCTAAGGTGCAAGCACTTAACCGTGTTTAGAAAAGATTCAGGAAGAGAAAAACGCTTCAGTAAAAGATGGCTGATGAAACTGCAAAGTCTACACCTGCATCTACATCTGGCTCTGCTGAGCAACACAACGGTAACAATGGTTATACTAGACCGCCGGTATTTGATGGTGAAAACTTTGAATACTGGAAAGATAAACTGGAAAGTTACTTTCTTGGTCTAGATGGTGATCTATGGGATCTTCTGATGGATGGTTACAAACATCCAGTAAATGCCAGTAGCGTAAAGCTGACAAGGCAAGAAATGAATGATGATCAGAAGAAGCTTTTCAGGAATCATCATAAATGCAGAACTGTTTTGCTGAATGCTATCTCTCACGCTGAGTATGAGAAGATATCTAACAGGGAAACGGCCTATGACATATATGAGTCCTTGAAAATGACTCATGAAGGAAATGCTCAAGTCAAGGAGACTAAAGCTCTCGCTTTAATCTAGAAGTATGAAGCCTTCAAGATGGAGGATGATGAAGACATTGAAAAGATGTTTTCAAGATTTCAAACTCTTACTCCTGGATTGAGAGTTCTTGACAAGGGATACACCAAGGTTGATCACGTAAAGAAGATCATCAGAAGCTTACCCAGAAGATGGGGTCCTATGGTGACTGCATTCAAGATTGCAAAGAATCTGAATGAAGTTTCTCTGGAAGAGCTTATCAGTGCCTTGAGAAGCCATGAAATAGAGTTGGACGCAAATGAGCCTCAAAAGAAAGGTAAGTCTATTGCATTAAAATCCAATATCAAGAAATGCACTAACGCTTTTCAGGCTAGAGAAGAAGATCCTGAAGAATCAGAATCTGAAGAAGAAGATGAACTGTTCTTGATCTCCAGAAGGCTAAATCAACTCTGGAAGAACAAGCAAAGGAAGTTCAGAGGCGTCAGAAGTTCAAAGAAATTTGAACGTGGAGAATCTTCTGATGACAGAAGATTTGACAAGAAGAAGGTCATGTGCTATGAATGCAATGAGCCTGGACACTTCAAGAATGAATGTCCAAAACTTCAGAAGGAAAATCCCAAGAAGAAGTTTCATAAGAAGAAAGGTCTTATGGCAACCTGGGATGAGTCAGAAGATGATTCAGACTCTGAAGATGAGCAGGCTAACTGTGCGCTGATGGCGACAGAAGATGACGGATCAGAATCTACGTCAGAATCAGATTCTGAAGAGGTATTTTCTGAACTTACTAGAGATGAGTTAGTTTCCGGTCTAACAGAACTTCTGGAATTCAAGTCTCAGACTAGTCTCAAATACAAAAAGCTGAAAAAGCTATTTGAATTTGAAACAAAGAAGCTTGAGTTGGAGAATTCTGAATTAAAAGAAAAACTTTTAAAATTATCCAATAATGTTGGATCTCCTTCTGATTCAGAAAAATCCACTCCTAGTCTAAACCATATTCTGAAAGAATATGATTTAAGTTTCAGGAAGTTCTTATCTAGAAGTATTGGCAGAAGTCAGCTAGCTTCTATGATATATGCTGTGTCTGGAAACAAAAGAGTCGGCATTGGTTTTGAGGGTGAAACCCCATACAAACTTGAACCTGTTGATGAAATGAAATTCACATACAAGCCATTGTATGATCAGTTCAAGTATGGCCACTCCCATGATATTAGGCACACTTCACATGCTCAAAGTTTTCACATAACACACACCAAAAAGCATGTGACACAACCTAGGAAATATCATGAAACTCACATTAAAAATTATCATGCTGTTCCTCCTATTGCTTACAATGTTAAACCCAAGTTCAATCAGAACTTGAGAAAATCTAACAAGAAAGGACCCAAGAAAATGTGGGTACCTAAGGATAAGATTATTCCTATTGCAGATATCCTTGGCTGCAAAAAGGACAAAGCACAACATGTCATGGTACCTGGACTCTGGATGCTCACGACACATGACAGGAAGAAGGTCTATGTTCCAAGACCTGGTGCTTAAGTCTGGAGGAGAAGTCAAGTTTGGAGGAGATCAGAAGGGCAAGATAATTGGCTCTGGAACTATAAAGTCTGGTAACTCTCCTTCCATTCTAATGTACTTCTTGTAGAAGGATTAACACATAACCTCTTATCTATCAGTCAATTGAGTGACAATGGTTATGATATAATCTTTAATCAAAAGTCTTGCAAGGCTGTAAATCAGAAGGATGGCTCAATCCTATTTACAGGCAAGAGGAAGAACAACATTTATAAGACAGATCTGCAAGATCTTATGAGTCAGAAGGTGACTTGTCTTATGTCTGTTTCTGAAGAGCAGTGGGTCTGGCACAGAAGATTAGGTCATGCTAGTTTGAGAAAGATTTCTCAGATTAACAAACTGGATCTTGTCAGAGGACTCCCTAATCTGAAATTCAAATCAGATGCTCTTTGTGAAGCATGTCAGAAGGGCAAGTTCTCCAAACCTGCATTCAAGTCCAAGAATGTTGTTTCTACCTCCAGGCCATTAGAACTCTTGCACATTGATCTGTTTGGCCCAGTCAAAACAGCATCTGTCAGAGGGAAGAAATATGGATTAGTCATCGTAGATGATTATAGCCGCTGGACATGGGTAAAATTCTTGAAACACAAGGATGAGTCTCATTCAGTGTTCTTTGATTTCTGCATTCAGATTCAATCTGAAAAAGAGTGTAAAATCATAAAGGTCAGAAGTGATCATGGTGGTGAATTTGAGAACAGATCCTTTGAAGAATTCTTCAAAGAAAATGGTATTGCCCATGATTTCTCTTGTCCTAGAACTCCACAGCAAAATGGAGTTGTAGAACGAAAGAACAGGACTCTGCAAGAAATGGCCAGAACCATGATCAATGAAACCAATATGGCTAAGCATTTCTGGGCAGAAGCAATAAACACTGCATGCTATATTCAGAATAGAATCTCTATTAGACCTATTCTAAATAAGACTCCTTATGAATTGTGGAAGAATAAAAAGCCCAACATTTCATATTTCCATCCTTTTGGATGTGTATGCTTTATTCTGAACACTAAAGATCATCTTGGTAAGTTTGATTCCAAAGCACAAAAATGTTTCCTTCTTGGATATTCTGAACGCTCAAAAGGCTACAGAGTATACAATACTGAAACATTGATTGTGGAAGAATCAATCAATATCAGGTTTGATGATAAGCTTGGTTCTGAAAAACCAAAGCAGTTTGATAATTTTGCAGATTGTGATATTGATATATCAGAAGTTGTTGAGCCAAGAAGCAACGCATCAGAAGCAGAGCTTCTCAGAAGCAAAGAATCTGAAGATCAAGTATCAGCTTCTCTGGAGAATCTAAGCATTTCTGAAGAACCATCTGTCAGAAGATCATCCAGACTCATCTCTGGTCATTCAGAAGATGTCATTCTTGGAAAGAAGGATGATCCAATCAGAACAAGAGCATTCCTTAAGAACAATGCAGACTGTCAATTAGGTCTTGTGTCTTTGATCGAGCCAACTTCTGTTGATCATGCTCTAGAAGATCCAGATTGGATAATTGCTATGCAAGAAGAACTGAATCAGTTTACAAGGAATGATGTTTGGGATCTTGTTCCTAGACCAGATGGATTCAATATAATCGGTACAAAATGGGTCTTTAGAAACAAGCTCAGTGAGAAAGGTGAAGTGGTAAGGAACAAAGCCAGACTGGTGGCTCAGGGTTATAGTCAGCAAGAAGGGATTGACTATACAGAAACCTTTGCACCAGTGGCCAGGTTAGAATCTATTCGTCTATTAATTTCATTTGCCACTCAACATAACATCACTCTCTATCAGATGGATGTTAAGAGTGCCTTCTTAAATGGTTATATAGATGAAGAAGTTTATGTCCATCAACCTCCTGGTTTTGAAGACTCTATGTCTCCTAATCATGTTTTTAAACTAAAGAAATCGTTGTATGGATTGAAACAAGCTCCCAGAGCTTGGTATGAACGTTTAAGTTCTTTCCTTCTGAATAATGGTTTCACTAGAGGAAAAGTGGACACTACTCTCTTTTGTAAAACCTTTAAAAGGGATATCTTAATTTGTCAAATATATGTAGATGATATTATTTTTGGAACATCTAATGCTACACTTGGAAAGGAGTTTGCTGAGTCTATGCAGGCTGAGTTTGAAATGAGCATGATGGGAGAACTCAAGTATTTCCTTGGAATACAAATAAATCAAACATCAGAAGGAACGTATGTTCACCAAACCAAGTATGTGAAGGAACTTCTGAAGAAGTTTAATCTTCTAGACTGCAAAGAAGCCAAAACTCCTATGCATCCAACATGCATCCTAGGTAAGGATGAGGTAAGTAAGAAGGTAGATCAGAAGTTATATAGAGGTATGATTGGATCTCTTCTATATTTGACTGCTTCTAGACCTGACATTCTGTTCAGTGTTTGTTTGTGTGCTAGATTCCAATCAGATCCTAGAGAATCTCATTTAACTGCTGTTAAGAGAATTCTAAGGTATCTGAAAGGTACTACTAATGTTGGCTTAGTTTACAGAAAATCTAAAGAATACAACTTAGTAGGATTCTGCGATGCTGACTATGCTGGAGACAGAATTGAAAGAAAGAGTACTTCAAGAAGTTGTCAATTTCTTGGAAGTCATTTGATCTCCTGGTATAGCAAGAAGCAAGCAACTATTGCCCTATCAACAACAGAAGCAGAATATGTCGCTGCTGCTCGTTGCAGTACACAGATGCTCTGGATGAAGAGTCAGTTAGAAGATTATCAGATATATGAGAGTAACATTCCTATATTCTGTGATAATACTTCTGCTATATGTTTATCTAAGAATCCTATTCTTCATTCAAAGGCTAAACATATTGAGATTAAACATCATTTCATAAGGGACTATGTTCAGAAGGGTGTTATATCTTTAAACTTTGTTGATACAGACCATCAATGGGCTGATATCTTTACAAAACCCCTGGCTGAAGATAGGTTTAAGTTCATTCTGAAGAACATCAGTATGGATTTATGCCCAGAATGAGAAGATGAGAAGTTCTTACGCATGAGTATCTTCTGAAATGAATGTGGATTTTTTTTTAGAAGTTCTGATTGAAATCTTTTAGAAATTATGATTCGGTTATTACTAACGTTTCATTGTCTAAGTTGATTCAGAACCTCTTTTAAAGCAAAACAGCTGTAACGTTTTATCTCGGGATGGTAAACCTGTCGTTACTATTCATGGATAAGCGCGCGTGCAGTTGAAGGGACGCCGACCATAGGTAACTGTGCTAGTCACCTCATTTGTCTTTATTATCTCTCCTCATGTCACGTAACATTAAATGCTATCCATCATTTGTTTCATTTTATTTTCTTTTAAATTCTCTTCAAACGCTTCTCCTTCCCTCTTATATTTTCTCTATTACACTCCGTCTGTGTTGTTTCTTTCTTTTCGTTGCATCTGTCTTTGTGCATCTGATCTTACTTATCTTCATGTACTTCTGTACCTGCTGTTTGAACTTCAATGAAATCATCTTCTTCCTCTGTGTGTTTCGTTTTGTTTGTCTCTGAATCTTTTTTGTTTCTTGATGATATGACAAAAAGGGGGAGAAAGATAAATGATAAATGATTTGATTTAGTCAGTTGCTATTTACTAACAAGAACTGCAAGTTCTATATGGTTTAAGTGTTTTGCAGGTATATGATAAATGATTTGATTTAGTCAGTTGCTATTTACTAACAAGAACTGCAAGTTCTATATGGTTTAAGTGTTTTGCAGGTATAAAGAAGTGAAGAGAATCTTCAAAGCAAACACAAGAAGCAAAACCATAAGAAGTGTTATTCTGTAAAAAGAATAAACTCATGGAAACTGAAGCAAGCTGAGTGCTATCAAGCTTCAGAAATCAGAAGCAAGAAAGAAGAATGAATCAGAAGCACTGATAATAGAATTTGATCCATATTTGTCTATTTGCTTTGACAAAATTCTATTTGCTCTGATACATTATTTCAGCCTATATGGCTCTGTATACATTTTATGTTCTGACTCGTTCATGCTGACTTTTGTCGTTTAGTTTTTGTTCTGTAACATTTCAGGATGTAGAGATGCTCTGATGATGCTCTGGTACATTCAACAATGTTCTGATACAAATCTAGCATGAAGTGATGTTGGTAGAAATTCAAAGCTCTGAAGCTATCCGAGGGAAGCAGAAATCAGAAGCTGTGAATGTTCTAAAGATCCAGAAAACTCAAGTTCTGAAGCTGTCCTAAATGGAAGCAGAAATCAGAAGCTGTGAACATTCTAAAGATCCAGAAAACTCAAGTTCTGAAGCTGTCCTAAATGGAAGCAGAAATCAGAAGCTGTGAATGTTCTGAAGATCAAAGAAATTTAAGTTCTGAAGCTGTCCTAGATGGAAGCAGGAATCAGAAGCTGTGAGTGTTCTAGGGATCTAAAGAAATTCTAGTTCTGAAGCTGTCCAATGGAAGCAGAAGTCAGAAGCTATGAATTCTCTGAAGACAGAAGCTTATGTGATCGTCTCTACCGAAATAATCAGGGAAGTCTTTTATTAAAGTTCTTCGAGTATTTATTTCAGGGGGAGATTATTTATCTCAGGGGGAGATTGTTAATCTCAGGGGGAGACATATTCATATGCTTATGCTATAGCTGTGTAATTTGTCTTTTGCCGTCTGCTCTTTCTGATCGCAAATTCATATCATTTATATATGTTTTTGTCATCATCAAAAAGGGGGAGATTGTTAGAACAAGATTTGTTCTGATCAATTATCTTAGTTTTGATGATAACAATAATATGAATTTTGCTTAAGATAATATGGTACTCTAATCCAATGCAATTTCCTTTTCAGGAAATATATAAAGAGTATGCATAATTCAGCGCTCAGAAGCTTTGTCTCAAAGGGTTCAGCATGCAACATCAGAACATGGTCTGGCAAGACATCAGAAGATGGTCGAAGCAGTATCAGAACATGGGTCTATGGAAGCATCAGAAGAACATGAGATCAGAAGCACTGAAGTTCTGATGGTATCACGCTCAGAAGCACTTCAAGGACAGAAGATCAGAAGATGCTTTGCACCAAGCTGTTTGACTCTGATGATATTCAAACGTTGTATTCACAAACATCAGATCAGAAGGAAGTACAAGTGGCAAGCTACGCTGACTGACAAAAGGAACGTTAAAAGCTATTATAGGCAACGTCAGTAGACACAGCGTGAACAAGGCTCGAGGTAGTTGACAAAAGCGTATAACATTAAATGCGATGCTGTACGGAACACGCAAAGCATTAAATGCACTCAACGGTCATCTTCTCCAACGCCTATAAATATGAAGTTCTGATGAGAAGCAAGGTTAACGATTCTGAAAAAAAACAACGCCTATTAACTTGCTGAAACTCTGTTCTATTCAAAGCTCAGAATCTTCATCTTCATCAAAGCTCACTACATTGCTGTTGTAATATATTAGTGAGATTAAGCTTAAACGTTAAGAGAAATATCACAGTTTGTGATTATAGCTTTTAAGAAGCAATTGTAATACTCTTAGAATTGATTACATTAAGTTGAAAGGAACTAGAGTGATCGTGTGGATCAGAATACTCTAGGAAGTCTTAGAGGTTATCTAAGCAGGTTGTAACTAGAGTGATCGTGTGGATCAGAATACTCTAGAAAGTCTTAGAGGGTATCTAAGCAGTTGTTCCTGGAGTGATCAGTGTGTGATCAGAAGACTCTGGAAGACTTAGTTGCTGACTAAGTGGAGAACCATTGTAATCCGTGCGATTAGTGGATTAAATCCTCAGTTGAGGTAAATCATCTCTGCGGGGGTGGACTGGAGTAGTTTAGTTAACAACGAACCAGGATAAAAATAACTGTGCAATTTATTTTTATCTGTCAAGTTTTTAAAGCTACACTTATTCAAACCCCCCCTTTCTAAGTGTTTTTCTATCCTTCAATAGTCAGCAAGAAGGGATTGATTATACAGAAACCTTTGCACCAGTGGCCAGGTTAGAATCTATTCGTCTATTAATTTCTTTTGCCACTCAACACAACATCACTCTTTATCAGATGGATGTCAAGAGTGCCTTCTTAAATGGTTATATAGATGAAGAAGTTTATGTTCACCAACCTCCTGGTTTTGAAGACTCCATGTCTCCAAATCATGTTTTCAAATTAAAGAAATCATTATACGGATTGAAACAAGCTCCCAGAGCTTGGTATGAACGTTTGAGTTCTTTCCTTCTGGAAAATGATTTCACTAGAGGAAAAGTGGACACTACTCTCTTTTGTAAAACATTTAAAAAGGATATTTTAATTTGTCAAATATATGTTGATGATATTATCTTTGGAACATCTAATGCTACACTTGGAAAGGAGTTTGCTGAGTCTATGCAGGCTGAATTTGAAATGAGCATGATGGGAGAACTCAAGTATTTCCTTGGGATTCAAATCAACCAAACTTCCGATGGAACCTATGTTCATCAAACGAAGTATGTGAAAGAACTTCTGAAGAATTTTAATCTTTCTGAAAGCAAAGAAGCCAAAACTCCAATGCATCCAACTTGTGCCCTAGGTAAGGATGAGGTAAGTAAGAAGGTAGATCAGAAGTTGTACAGAGGTATGATTGGATCTCTTCTATACCTAACTGCTTCTAGACCTGACATTCTATTCAGTGTTTACTTGTGTGCTAGATTTCAATCAGATCCGAGAGAATCTCATTTAACTGCGGTTAAGAGAATTCTAAGGTATCTGAAAGGTACTACTAATGTTGGTTTAGTTTACAGAAGATCTAAAGATTACAACTTAGTAGGATTCTGTGATGCTGACTATGCTGGAGATAGAATTGAAAGGAAAAGTACTTTTGGAAGTTGTCAATTTCTTGGAAGTCATCTGATCTCATGGTACAGCAAGAAGCAAGCTACAATTGCCCTCTCAACTACAGAAGCAGAATATGTTGCTGCTGCTGGTTGTAGCACACAAATGCTCTGGATGAGAAGTCAGCTGGAAGATTATCAGATATATGAGAGTAACATTCCTATTTTCTGTGATAATACTTCTGCTATATGTTTATCTAAGAATCCTATATTACATTCAAAAGCTAAACATATTGAGATTAAACATCATTTCATAAGGGACTATGTTCAGAAGGGTGTTATATCTTTAAACTTTGTGGATACAGACCATCAATGGGCTGATATCTTTACAAAACCCCTTGCTGAAGATAGGTTTAAGTTCATTCTGAAGAATATCAGTATGGATTTATGCCCAGAATGAGCAGATGAGAAGATCTTATGTATGAGTATCTTCTGAAATGAAATTGGATTAGTTTAAGAAGTTCTGATTGAAATCAATTAGAAATTGTGATTCTGTTATTACTAACGTCTCATTGTCTAAAGTTGATTCAGAATCTCTTAAAAAGCAAAACAGTTGTAACTGGCTATCCAGATGGTAAACACGTGTTCACTATTTTTGGACAAGCGTGCGTGCAGTTGAGGAGACGACTACTTAGGTAACTGTGCTAATCACTTCCTTTGTCATCATTATCTCTCCTCCGTCAAGTAACATTAAATGCTATCCATCATTTCAGTTTATTTTTTATTATTTCTTTTCAGCTTATTTTTTTTTTCGTTTTATATTCCTCAAACGTTTCTTTTCCCTCCTATATATTTCCTCTATCTTGCATTCAGTTTCTTGTTATCTCTCTCTCTCTCTCTCCCATTCTCTGCATTTCGCATAAACCCTAGTTTACACATCTTCAACCTAGCATTCATCATGAATCCGGTGGACTCTGATGACTTGGGTGCTTATGGTTTCAAACCAAAAATGAAGACGAAGGCTCAAGGGTTGTCGATCTTTTTGAACAAGACGGTTGGAGAACAGTTTGGTTTCAGATTGAGAAACATATCTCAGGGGTTGCCGACATAGATTTCAAGACGGATCTCTCAAGATTCCAAGAAGTCTCAAGTCAGATCTCCTCTTTGATGATGTTATCAACATTAACCCAAAGGAAGAAGACTTTCTTGAGATATTGGATGAAGTTAAGACTCATGTACTTGACTTCTATGTTAAGAGAAAGTCCCGTTTGAGACGTTAGCTCTCTTCCTGTGAACTGTCCCTCACTTCCTCTTTGGTCTCTTGGATCTCTCCTACAGTGGAGGTTCTAGTCTGGACAGGCATGAAGAGTTTTCAAGCTTTCATGGCTGAACAAACTGAGAAGACCGCAGGGATTCATGATTTGTTAGCTAAGATTATGTCTAAGCTAGGGTTGTAGTCCTTAAGTCCTTGTAGTTTTCGTTGTTTGTTTGCATCTGCTTCCTGCATACACCTTTTGTAATCCTTCTTGTTGAAATCAATGAAAAGTTATTTATGTTTCTTTCCTTTTGTCTCTTGCTTTACATCTGAATCTTTTATGCTTTTTGATGTTATGACAAAAAGGGGGAGAAAATATATGATAAATGATCTGATTAATACTATCAGTTACTGAGTAAAAAGGCTCCACATTTACTAACAGAACTTGCAAAGTTCTATGTTTCTAAGCTGTGTTGTTGCAGGAACTAAAGATCAACATAAGAAGCAACAAAATGAATCAAGCTCTTGAATTCTTGAAGCAAGCTGAGTGCTGGGAAGCTTCAGAATCAGAAGGAAGATTGATCAGAAATAGCTCTTGGATTCTTGAAGCAAGCTAAGTGCCAGAAATTCTGATAATAGAATATGATCCAAATCATTGTCTATTTGCTCTGATACATTGTCTATTGGATCTGATATATTCTATATGGCTTATATGACTCTGATACATATTTTGTGTTCTGATACACATTCTATGTTCTAACTCATTCATGCTGACTTTTGTCGTTTAGTTTTGTTCTGTAACATTTCAGGATGTAGAGATGCTCTGATGATGCTCTGGTACATTCAACAATGTTCTGATACAATCTAGCATGAAGTGATGTAAGAAGAAATTCAAAGCTCTGAAGCTATCTGAGGGAAGCAGAGATCAGAAGCTGTGAATGTTCTGAAGATCAAAGAAATTCAAGTTCTGAAGCTGTCCTAAATGGAAGCAGGAATCAGAAGCTGTGAATATTCTGAAGATCAAAGAAATTCAAGTTCTGAAGCTGTCCTAAATGGAAGCAGGAATCAGAAGCTGTGAGTGTTCTAGGGATCTAAAGAAATTCAAGTTCTGAAGCTGTCCAATGGAAGCAGAAGTCAGAAGCTATGAATTGTCAGAAGACAGAAGCTTATGTGATCGTCTCTACCGAAATAATCAGGAAAGTCTTTTATTATTAAAGTTCTTCGAGTATTTATTTCCGGGGGAGATTATTCATCTCAGGGGGAGATTGTTAATCTCAGGGAGAGACATATTCACATGCTTATGCTATAGCTGTGTAATTTGTCTTTAGCTGGCTGCTCTTTCTGATCGCAAATTCATATCATTTATATATGTTTTTGTCATCATCAAAAAGGGGGAGATTGTTAGAACAAGATTTGTATCAGAACATGGTCTGGCAAGACATCAGAAGATGGTCAAGGCAGAATCTGAACATGGGTCTATGGAAGCATCAGAAGAACTTGAGATCAGAAGCAAAAGCACTGAAGTTCTCATGGTATCACGCTCAGAAGCACTTCAAGGTCAGAAGACAAGAAGATGCTATGCACCAAGCTGTATGACTCTGATGATATTCAAATATTATATTCAAACATCAGATCAAAAGAAAGTACAAGTGGCAGGCTACGCTGACTGACAAAAGGAACGTTGGAAGCTATTAAAGGCAACGTCAGTAGACACAGCGTGAACAAGGCTCGAGGTAGTTGACAAAAGCGTGAAACATTAAATGCAATGCTGTACGGAACACGCAAAGCATTAAATGCATCCAACGGTCATCTTCTCAAACGCCTATAAGTATGAAGTTCTGATGAGAAGCAAGGTTAACAACTCTGAATCAAATTCTGTGAATATTAACTTGCTGAAACGCTGTTCAAATCAAAGCTCAGAAACTTCGTCTTCATCAAAGCTCACTACATTGCTGTTGTAATATATTAGTGAGATTAAGCTTAAACGTTAAGAGAAATATCACAGTTGTGATTATAGCTTTTCAGAAGCATTTGTAAAACTCTTATTTGATTACATTAAGTTGTAAGGAACTAGAGTGACCGTGTTGATCAGAATACTCTAGGAAGTCTTAGAGGTTATCTAAGCAGTTGTTACTAGAGTGATTGTGTTGATCAGGAAACTCTAGAAAGTCTTAGAGGGTATCTAAGCAGTTGTTCCTGGAGTGATCAGGTTGTGATCAGAAGACTCTAGAAGACTTAGTTGCGGACTAAGTGGAAAACCATTGTAATCCGTGTGATTAGTGGATTAAATCCTCAGGTGAGGTAAATCACTCCGTGGGGGTGGACTGGAGTAGTTTAGTTAACAACGAACCAGGATAAAAATAACTGTGCAATTTATTTTTATCGTTCAAGTTTTTAAGACTACACTTATTCAAACCCCCCCCCCCCCCTTTCTAAGTGTTTTTCTATCCTTCAAATAACCCATGCTACAAATAATAACATATAGATGATTGGGAGTGTAAACAACCCAGGTCCACATTTTTCAGGACTATGCAGACAGAAGAAGGACATGATTACCACCACGACGGTGATGACCATAAGAAAACACGTTTCCATCCGCTTCGCCATTTTTGCCGGAGAAGAAGAGAGAATGAATATGAAGTAGAAATTTGAGAGATGAGTTAGAATTTGATGTGAGATTTTATGCAAAAAATGAGAGGTATTTATAGAATGAAAAGAAGGATAGAGACGTTGGGGAATGAAGTGATTCCGTACAAAAAAGGAAAATTTGAGTGGAAGTAGGATTTGAAAGAAAGTGTATGGTAGGGTTTGAAAAAAGAGATGTATAGAATAAAGTTAGGATTTGATTTTGAAAGAAAGAGAAAGAAAGAGATTTTGAAAATAATAGAATATAGTACAAAAATTAGTGGGAAACAAAAGTTAATAATAATTTACTTGTTACCAGTACAGTCTGAATCCCCGGACTCTGCGCCTGCAAAAGATTTAGTTTTGTACCAATTGTGTCAGTACTATTTATCTGTAAATAAATCCCAAATAAATAGCGTGTGTGAAGTAATAAACAGTACTTGGCGTTGGTGTAAGAATAAATTCAACAGCGAGCCAAAATACCGTATAAGAAAAATTCTAAAAACCAAGTATTCATAAATCAGGATATTTATGGAATAAAAATCCAAGATTATGAAACTCCCAATTTTTAGACAGAAGTCTGTTGCCTTCTTTTTTTTTGAAAAAAGATGCGGGCAAATTTTGGGGTATAACACTAATGATCAACATGTAATCAACATAGAGACAAAGGAATATCAAAATATTCTCACATAACTTTATGTACAAACACTTCTCACAAGATGTAGATGAAGGTTTTAGATAACCATGCATGATGATGAAAGAAGGTTTTTTAGATGAAGTGAGAGGTAAAATTATGAGAAATTTAAAGTAGTATAGTATAAATTGAAATGAGTACCTTATTTAAGTTCTCTAGTCTCAAATATTCACTTGAATTTCTATGTTCAACCTTCTGTATCAACATCATTATTGGTGTGCGTGACACTTTTTGGTCCTTTTTCTTCTTTGATAACCTTTGTCTTCATCAAAATCAGATATAAGATAAATTCTTACAATCTACCCTTTCTTGATGATGACAAACTCCTTGAGTTCATGTTTTAATAAGACTGAAAACTCTCCCCCTAACTTGCGTGCCTCCCCTTTAATTTGTGTGTCTATTCCTTAATCGGAGACTCTTACAATGACAAAATCAAACTTTTAATGTCATTGTTTCAGTGCTCTTTTTTTATCCATACAAGGATTTAACAAGCTTGTATACTTTTTGTTCATTAGTAGGAAGTACATAACTTTCCGATTGCTCCATATAAATCTCCTCATTGAGATTTCTATTTAGTAATGTCGTTTGACATTTACTTGATCAATAAGATCATGCAAAGAAACTAATGTAAGCGATAATTTTAATTATTGCCATCCTTGTTGATGGTGCATATGTGTTGAAATAATCAATACTGTAAGTTTAAGAGTGCGCCTAAGAGGGGGGATGAATTAGGTTTTCAAAGATTTATCCGGTTTTTAGAATACTTGTACTTATTTTTCTGGTTAAGTGTTTGAAAGTTTTTGGATAGTTCTTTTCTTTTCTTGATAATAGTGATGAAAGCGGTAAATTGCGGAAAAGTAAAGAACACAACGATATATACTGGTTCCCCTCACAATCCGAGAGTACTCCAGTCCCCTTTCAACATGAAAGAGATTTTACTATTGTTAGATCTTTGTACAAGCTTACACAAGACTCCTCCTACAATCTTCTAACAAAACCACCAAGAACAATCCTCTTGGATTTTTCACTAACTTGTTTCCAACAATCCTGGACAACAAGATCTCAACCACCAAGAACAATCCTCTTGGATTTACTATCTTGATTATGAGAACAATCCTCTCACTAATCAATAACCCTTGCTTCCAACAATCCTGGATAGCAAGTCAATAATAATGAATATATTTGAGTAGAAATGTTAATGAACATATATCAATCTATAAGATTGATCTTCTCTTTCAAGCAAGACAATTTACAATGATATAATAGTGCTCAAGTGTTTATGTATGAATGAGAAACTTTTCTAACAATGTGTAGAAAAAGTTTCAATGAAAGTTCAAGTATGAAACACTTGTATGAAAATATATGATGAAAATATATGATCAAAAATGTGGTAAATTGTAATGAAAGAGGTGAGATTTAGATATGAAGTTTATGGTATTTATATAGGTATTTACACCCTTTAGAAAGAGTATAAAATGATCAAACAATGCAATGTTTAAGGTTTGAAAAGATATTCACGTTTGAACATAAAGCAAAATGAAACAAGGCAATGTTTCAGCAGGTAATCAGTTACCAAAAGCAGGGTAATCGGTTACCCACTCCAACGTTCATATTTTTTGAAATTTTCAACACAGTAACCGATTACTGAAACAAGGGTAATCGGTTACCCATACAAAAAACAGTGGGAAAAGTTTCAGTAACCGGTTACTGAAATCAGGGTAACCGGTTACCTCAGCATAAAAGGTGAAAAAGCATGTTTTTCAAGGTTGGAAACTTATGCCATGCATATATAAGTTTGGGCATGCATATGTATGAAAGTTTATATGATTTTTGAGCACTAAGAAATATCAATGTAAAAGGAATTAGCTTGTACCATTATGACATGAAGATCAATCAATCTAAGCTAATCTTCATGAAGGTTGCAATCTTGATCCATAGCTAATTTGATCTTTTTGCTCATCCTTTATTGATGCATGCTCATGATAGTTGTCTTCATCAAAATATAGTATTGTAAAAGCTTGCCTTCACATTCTCCCCCTTTTTTATGATGACAACCTTTGAAATATGAAGTGTAATGCTCTTATGTGAATGCTCCCCCTAAATTTGATAACTCCCCCTTGATCAAAGCACTCCCTTGATTTTTGAGAATATTATTTCTTTATGGCTGCAAATGTTAGAGACAAGCAAGCATACACATATACACAAATATCTTCTCCCCCTTTGTCATTATCAAAAAGGGGGAGTTATCAAGGGGGAGTTATCAAGGCAAGCTTTTACAATACTATGTTTTGATGAAGACAACTATCATGAGCATGCATCAATAAAGGATGAGCAAAAAGATCAAATTAGCTATGGATCAAGATTGCAACCTTTATGAAGATTAGCTTAGATTGATTGATCTTCATGTCATAATGGTACAAGCTAATTCCTTTTACATTGATATTTCTTAGTGCTCAAAAATCATATAAACTTTCATACATATGCATGCCCAAACTTATATATGCATGGCATAAGTTTCCAACCTTGAAAAACATGATTTTTCACCTTTTATGCTGAGGTAACCGGTTACCCTGATTTCAGTAACCGGTTACTGAAACTTTTCCCACTGTTTTTTGTATGGGTAACCGATTACCCTTGTTTCAGTAATCGGTTACTGTGTTGAAAATTTCAAAAAATATGAACGTTGGAGTGGTGGGTAACCGATTACCCTGCTTTTGGTAACCGATTACCTGCTGAAACATTGCCTTGTTTCATTTTGCTTTATGTTCAAACGTGAATATCTTTTCAAACCTTAAACATTGCATTGTTTGATCATTTTATACTCTTTCTAAAGGGTGTAAATACCTATATAAATACCATAAACTTCATATCTAAATCTCACCTCTTTCATTACAATTTACCACATTTTTGATCATATATTTTCATCATATATTTTCATACAAGTGTTTCATACTTGAACTTTCATTGAAACTTTTTCTACACATTGTTAGAAAAGTTTCTCATTCATACATAAACACTTGAGCACTATTATATCATTGTAAATTGTCTTGCTTGAAAGAGAAGATCAATCTTATAGATTGATATATGTTCATTAACATTTCTACTCAAATATATTCATTATTATTGACTTGCTATCCAGGATTGTTGGAAGCAAGGGTTATTGATTAGTGAGAGGATTGTTCTCATAATCAAGATAGTAAATCCAAGAGGATTGTTCTTGGTGGTTGAGATCTTGTTGTCCAGGATTGTTGGAAACAAGTTAGTGAAAAATCCAAGAGGATTGTTCTTGGTGGTTTTGTTAGAAGATTGTAGGAGGAGTCTTGTGTAGGCTTGTACAAAGATCTAACAATAGTAAAATCTCTTTCATGTTGAAA
The DNA here is from genome assembly GCF_029867415.1 of Vicia villosa. Lineage (NCBI taxonomy): Eukaryota > Viridiplantae > Streptophyta > Magnoliopsida > Fabales > Fabaceae > Vicia > Vicia villosa. Next base: position 214,065 of record NW_026705985.1, on the reverse strand, counting down.
GGGGACTGGAGTACTCTCGGATTGTGAGGGGAACCAATATATATCGTTGTGTTCTTTACTTTTCCGCAATTTACCGCTTTCATCACTATTATCAAGAAAAGAAAAGAACCATTCAAAAACCTTCAAACACCAAACCAGAAAAATAAGTACAAGTATTCTAAAAACCGGATAAATCTTTGAAACACCTAATTCACCCCCCCCCCTCTTAGGCGCACTCTTAAACTTACAAATACATTCCTTTTGTATAAAATCCTTGTTTACTAATTTATCCTTGTAGGTGTTTAGTGTACTATCACTATGATATTTCCTTCAAAACATCCACTTGAATCCAATAGGTCTTGATTCTTTAGGTAGATCAACAGTTCTCAAGTATGGTTCGAAATTATTGAATTTATTTCATCTTAGATAACATAATTCCTAGAGAAGTCCCTTGAAATTACATCTTTATTGGGACTCTTTAGGATCAACTTCTACTCGAAGAATAATAAGAGTATTACGAACAAAATTCTCACATTTTTCTTTTACTGGATACAAGAAAATATCCCGACAATCAATTTTATTTGGTCCTAGATCCTTAGCCTTTTAGACTTTCTGCTTATTCAAAGTTTGATGTGTTTTTCAACAATCATTGACAAACTTTTGATTTGTGTTTCAACAATCCGTGGAGAACTTTCCTCACAAGGTTCTTCATTTGCCGAAAACTTGAATTCCTTATCCTCCACGATAAGGTTCTCAAAATTTCACATCTCCGAATTTAATATTATATTAGACTCCAAATGCATAAGTATATATAAGTCATGATTTACTTTTGGATGATCTTTATATGCCTTGTAATAATAAGATTCTTTGAACACCAACATGTTTTTCACATCAAATCCAAATCAAAATCAATTGCATAGTTTGAAATCATGAACTTTAATAAATTTGATCAGTTAATCGATCAACAAACTTGATTAAAACAATTCCAAAATAAATTAGAGTAACATGCCTAATTATAAAAGTGGATAGTAATCATCATAAATTCAGAATAAATAATTGTATTTTTAAACCTGTTATTTTACCTGCTAAATATCCAATAATAGAAACAATTTAAATTTGTTTACTTTAATTTAATCGTAATGTTTTTTCATTTCCGGTGGCAATGGTATTTTTCTGCAACCACTAGTACCCAATAGATATGGTACTGCCTCAACAACCCGGATTCATAATACCCATTCTTTTTGTGTTCTTTTTTGAGTTCTTCTCTTTGATGCTTGAAACTGAAACCTTCGTATCTATTATTTGATATACTTATAATAATATTGTTAGAAAAATCAATTCAAGTCAAATGTAATCGAGGCTAGAATCGTGAATGAAATCACTTTCCTTACAAGTATTTCAAGCACTCTCAACATATCTTAGAGTTGGAACGCAGGAATACCCAGGATAATTCAGCCTTTTGTCGACGAAAAACTCGAATGCAAGGAAGAGTGTCCGAAAGAGGATTTATGATTTTTGTGTGTTTCGTTTTGGATTCATAAATGTGTATTTATAGGTCATGCATGTGTTGTTTCATAAGTTTGCAACTCTTGATGAAACAACACCTTTTCCCCATATAATGCAATGGTTCATCTATAATGACACAAGACACCCCTTCATGAAATGTTCTAAATTTGAATTCAGAAAACAAATTTATGCAACAATTAAAAATCTATTCCATTTTTTGTCACATTAGAACATACTATGGTAATTATTTTATAATTTCCAGCAGTAACATGGATAATGAATCTTGGGGTTGTGTTATAGGAATAGTTGAGACCTTGAGCTTTAAGTGTACCAATTTTCACAATGGTAGGCTTGTGGAGATTAGTGGTTCAGTGTGTTATCACAAACGAGACCCTAACCATTTGATATATAGTGAAAATACCAAATTGTCCCTACTTATAATAAAAAATAACAATTTTGCCATTACTTTATTAACCAAACAGTCCCTAACCATTTGATATTTTCCTTTTTCTGTAGAACAATATCCCTCTCTTTCGTTCAACTGTTCAATTTCTCTTTCACTCTCGTTCAAATAATCCCTGCCGGAGACCACCGCGAATTGGTTTTCAGGAATCTATCTTCTTCATCTAGCTTGCTTCCTTTTGAATCTTAAGTAAGATTTAATTTTGTTTTTGAAAGTTAATTTTAAAGTAATTTTATTTTTAGGTTGATTTTTTGGTTTGTGTTCTTGAAGTAATTGTTAATTTGAAGTAAATTTGGAAGAGTGTATTCTTATTGTGATAGTTTTCTTTAGGTTGGTGTTCTAGAAGTTGAAATATTTAATAGAAAAATGGTAGTGGTTTCTTGGTTATATCTTAGTTGCAGAAAACAACCATAAAAGAAATTGGCAGTGGTAGTTGTAGTTTTGTCGTGAAATGTTTTGCTAATGTTGTGGAATTTTTTTTGCCAATGTTTTGTAGTGGAATTTTTTTTGCCAATGTTTTGTAGTGGAATTTTTTGAAGAAAACAACTATTTCTTAGTTGCAGAAAACAAGTAGTGGGTAGTTGCTAATGTAGTGGAATTACCATGTTAATTGTTAATATGCTATATTGTAGTAGAATTGCTAATGTGCTATAATGTGCTAATGTTCTAATGTCTTATGTTAATTTATTTAATTGATTATGCAGCACAAAAGTGACAATGAATAGTAGAAAAATTGATTCTTTTTTCAAGAGGAAAGAAAGAGACGGAGAGAATTTAACACCTATGTCTAAACCTCAAAGAGTTCTTGAGAATTCAATAATTGAAGAAAACGTTAATAGAGTTTGTTCGGATGACATTGAGAATTCTTGAGAATTCTTGAGTTAATAGAGTTCAATAATTTTATATACATTATGGTATGAATATTTGATGTATAAATTATGGTTTAATTTGGTGGCCACCCCAAAAATTTTATTCTGGTTCCGCTACTGGGATGGGTACTCATCAAAATATTATTATTTTTATGCCGCATGGATAAATATTTTTTTAAAATATTTTTTTGGTTATTTCATAATGAAATTTAAAAAAAAAAATACAATGCACTTGAGTTGCAATTAATATCTGTATCTCAATATTTATTATTAACAAATATATCCCAACATTTAAAATAAAATAAAAAACTTCTTATTCAATTCATTAAAGTTTTATATTAAAAAAATTATGATTCAAACCTATCTTATTTAACAATATTAACATAGTATATTGAGTTAAGATTTTCAAATACATAATAATACCTGTCATTTTGGAAATATTTATATTAAAGTCAGCGATATTAATTAATTTTTTGGTAATTATAATTAAATTTGAATAAGTAAATTGTTCGATTAGCATTGTCTTGGATTTATTCTATAAATGAATAACTTTATATAGTAAAAAAGTTAAATTATTGAAGTCATGATATATACTTGTAAACTATTTAAAATATAATTAAGATAAGTTCTATTCAAATGTTGGTAATGATTTTTTTTTAATAATAAGTAAAACTCCAAAATACCGCAAAACGTTTTATAAAAATAAGAGTTGTCTGGAATACATCTAAATATAAACAAAAGACAACAGAGTTGAGCAAGTAACGCAAATAGTTAAATAATGTTATACTTTTAGAAAATTTAAGTTGGTTTTCCAATCCTATAAATTCAAAAACACAAAGACAAAAACAATCACCAATATTTTTCTTTATCGGTGTTCAACATCTAATGGCCAACTCTTTGATTTTGTTTTTCATCCTGACTTCATTCGTAGCATGTAATAATTAGTTTGTCAAACCTTTATATATATATATATATATATATATATATATATTATCGCTCAATTATAATGTAAAATAATCTTATAGTTTAACTTTTTTTACATGATTATAGTGCAATTATCAGTGGATGCTGGGGATTGCTCACACATATACAATAAATGTGATGTGACAAGTTGTGGCCCGTTTTGTAAATCTCAACCTAGTGATAATGGTGCATTAGCAGCTTGGTATTGTGATCACTTCAACCTTTGCACATGTTTTTTCAATTATGATTCTTCTAAACATTCAGGTAAACCTTCCAAAATGTGTAATATTGGGTTGGGACCATGCAATACTAATGGTGAATGTCAATCAAAGTGTGCTCGCCAATATAAAGATAAACAAGGTTATGGAACTTGTTTTAATTACAATGGTGTCAAGATGTGCCTTTGTGATTATGTTAGTTTAACTTAAACTACTACTACTTGTAAGTTAAAAATAAATATAATTAAGAAATAAAAACTATGTTTTTATTTTAAACCTATTTGTTTGGCTACATGTTACATTTCTACTTGTGTGTTTCATTCAAAATTTTATGAGTTTTTATTGAGTTCAAGGAGAGCATGCAGATACTGAAAAATTGATTGTAATGCTGATTATAAATTTTCTCCAATTACTTTCTGTAATTATATTATTTTCGGTGAGCCATTTGTGTTAGTGCATATCATCCCTTAGTATTAAAATTTATGTTGTTTTTGAGAGATTTTAAAATGTCGTTAGTTATTTTTATTGTAAATACTTATATTATGGAATTTTTCATATGATTGCATCTTTGAAAATTCTTAACTTTGTCAAACTGTATGCATGTATATTTCATTGTAAATTTTGTACTTTGACTATAGGAGTCATACTTGTATAGTTAAAGTTGGGCCTGTATCGTCATAGGACCACAAAGATGAAGGTTTAATAGTTAAAAGTTTAAACAAGTCAGATAGGAAACAAATCAGTTCAAATAAAATAACTTTTTAATTTTTTTAAAAATACAATATATTATACAATATTAAACTACATTTAAGTTATGTGCGTGTGTATATATATATATATATATATATATATATATATATATATATATATATATATATATATATATATATATATATATATATAATTTAAGATTTAATGTTTAAGGTTCAGTCATTTAAAAGAACTACTAAAACAATATAGAAAGTGTATAGAATGCTTCGTAGAAAAAAAGAAAGAATACAAAAATTATAAAAAAAAAATCGAAACCTTCTGGAATCACATAGACCATAAAAAAACTAAGTAAAATCTCAATAAAAGCAATTCCCTATTCTGAAAACTTCATATGTTTGTTGTGTTAGGTGATCTTTAACTATCAATATTTATAAGAGCAAGAAGATCATTACCCCCTTTCAATTTTTTTAGATTCAGCTATTTTTCATTTTCCTAATAAACAAGATCAACGTGTCTGAAATGATTCATAATAAGAGAATATATTAATTTATTTTTGTGAAGTGTTTTTTAAAAGGCAAAAAAGTATATATATATATATATATATATATATATATATATATATATATATATATATATATATATATATACCATATAAGAAAAGTTGTAGTTGTGGAAAAACCATTTCTAACCTTTGCTATCTATCCTCCACCTATGCCTTTTATCCACTTTTTGTGTCTTTTCATACCCTCGAGTGATTCTGCATTACGCCCATGTCTATCCTGAAATTTTTGAAAGGTTGTCCACAAACTTGCTTCAGCTAAGCCTCAGCAAAGAAACATTTCTGGAAGACTCACTCAATCTCATTAGAGACACTTATTTTGCCTATTATATGTTAGATATAAATATTTTCAACTATGTATGTTAGTGATATTTTTTGTATGATAACTTCAATTGTGTAATTCATATGTGACCCTACACCATATTTTAAATTTGATATTTTTATCATCCTACATATGGGAGCACTTTTTTCGTCGGTAATTTATTCCTCCCCTCCTATTATATGATATTTGTAGAAAACTATAGTAAATTTATAAACACACATCACTAACATAAGGATATATTATTTGTACTTTCTTTAACAAAAGTTAAACCAAATGTATCATAAGAGAAAGTAACAGAAATAATTTAAATCTTGCACATGTGATTTTACCCGCCGGTTAACATGTTAATTTTCCGATTCAATAAAGACACTATGTCCAAGTGTTGTCATAATTATGAAATACCTATCATCTTGGACATCTCAACACAACTACTGGTAACAGCTATTAACCGTTAGATTCTTCGTTGTTCCACTTTTTCGCCCTGTCCTTCTGCCTTGAATTGTACGGACTATGCCCAACAAGCAACATGTCACTTCACTCGATGTACCTTCACAAAAGTTGGCACATTGCTTGAAAATAGCATTGATTTGTTAGTTAACTTTTTGAGAAAGTCAGCTTTTTCGTTTCTCAACTTTATGTGATAAATATTCAACAAACTTATTCAAATTATCAAATAATTCATATTTACTTTGAAAGCATTTCCAAAATTTAAATATTCCAAAAATTTGAAATTTCCCGCTCCCTCTCTTTGTTGCAACTTACATTGCCTAATTTTCGAATTTTTCGTTCCACTCTTTCTTCCCATTTATAGTGCCTCTTTGTCCATCACAATTTATTCTCTATATTCCATTGTCCAACTGCTCTTAGAAACAGCCTCCAGCAACATATATGGAAGACAAAACTGACTTACCAGGTTCCATTGCAAGGAAGCGAAGAAGGTTGCTGCTTATAGACAAGAAACGCGGTAATATCACAAGTAACAAAGAAAACGAAACTTGTTCCCCTCCCACACCTGTTGTAAACGGAAACAACTTGGTACACATGCATTGCCAATCCCCATTGATGGATATTGGAAATACCATGAACCAACATCCTACAGATGAATATGGACAGACTTCTGCTCCTAATAAGAGGAGATGTTTTGAATCAATCCATGGAGTTAATCTCTTTACTAATTTCAGTTCCAGTGAGGTGTTGTCAACCAACAACCATGCCTCGAAAGTTTCTACAAATATCCTGACTGTGATGACATCGGGAAATCAGGGGCTTACCAGGTGTTGCCCATCCTCTTTAAATAACATTGGCAGTAGTGAATCCACGTCGTCGTCTGTCAATCATTATCAACATGCTTTTACTACCACACACACCAAGCCAGATACTTCAGGCAATAAACATATCATGCATCCCACGCAACACAACACCGTGACACCCAATGTTGGTTGTGGTTTCGTTTTTTTACCTCCCCGTTTCACTTGGGAGGACGGCACGCTAGACCCTTCACGCGAAATTTGGAAGGAGAATGCGCCCGGGGCGAGATGAGTTTTGTTTCAGTTCTTCCTACGATATCACACGAACTTTTTAATTGTCCTAACAAGTAGGAGAGGGGAAAAAGATCTCAAATTAACCCTAGGAGTTTGCTAAGTGTGGGGATTTTCACCTAGACTAGAAATTCTTGAGTTCGGGAGGTCGGTTATACATAGGGAAGAGTTTAAGCACCCTACATATCCGTAGTACTCTACGGGAACCTTCTATGTGTCATTGTGATTGTGTTTATTGCTAATGATTGGGAAAGTTTCTCCTTTGTGTTAGGAGAGAGAATTGAATTGATTTGAAAAAGACAGACAGATAGACAAACTGACTATTTTTGGTATTTTATTAGCTCGCTGAGATTCCTTGTGAACCTCATGCCTACATATCCCTAATGGAAGTCAGAGCTTAATGTAGTTCGGGGAACTAATTAGGGATTCGAATTATTTTTGGGTGCCTTGCTTGAAGCTCAAGGTTGAAACTTTGAATTAAATCTCTGTTTACAATAAAGAGACATGAAATCATCTTTACAGAAAGGTATTTCTACTATTCCACCACAAACATTTTAAAGTGACAGAAAAGCTAAAAAAATGATGTTTCATTAAGAGGGGAGTCTACTTGGTTGATCAAGTATGACAACCATCGTACCTCTAAAATGAAGGATTCTCAACCAAATTAGGGAAAGGGTCGTACAAGTCTAGGTGTGTTGCCAGAGCATGCCTTTCAGTGTCCTAAATGGGAAAAATGATGATTTGTTTGAAAATGATGATTGTTTGAAATGATTGTTTGTTTGTGGTGAGATAAGAGAAATATCTACCTATGAAGATGAGCTATGTCTATCTATTATTTGAAAGACTTGATTTTTTTAGTTGGCTTGCATGAGGCCCAAGCTTGAGGCTTTTGATTGATTTATTGACTTTGGGAGAAAAACTCTAATGGGGAGATTCTAAAATAAGGAGTTTTTGTGTTCTGTACAAAGCCCAGAATTGAGGCTGACTCTAGTTGGAGAGTGTTTATTTTATGAGTTTTATTTGGTGTTCTGTACAACGCCCAGAATTGTGGCTGACTCCACTTAGGGAGACTCTATTTTTGTGCCTTGTATGAAGCCCAAGGTTATGGCTAACTGCTAAGGAAACTGAGTTTTTTGAAGACTGTGGATGACTCTATTTTATGTGCCTTGTACAGAGCCCAAGGTTGTGGCTGACTCTTTACTGTGGAAGTTATTAATTTGTGCCCTGTATGAAGCCCAAGGTTGTGGCTAACTCTAGCTAGGGGAAATATTATTTTCTGCCTTGTACAAAGCCCGAGGTTTTGGCGGACTCTTAAAGAAACTGAGTATGGAAGACTCTATGGGAAAAAGATCCTAGAGATTAGGAATCTTTGACACAGGGAAATATGGTTTATCTGCCTTGTACAAAGCCCAAGGTTGTGGCTGCTTAAAAATGAAAGACTCACTGGGGGAGTTTTATTCTGCTAGAGTATTTAACAAACTACTTTATTTTTATGTTTTTTTGGAAGCTAACCCTTTCCAGGGATTTTGACTCAGCTGGAGAAATTGTCTATTCAAAAGACTGGATTTTTGGAAGCTAACCCTTTCCAGGGGTTTTGACTCTTTTGGGGAATTTATCTCCTTTTTGAAAGAATGAATTTTTGGATTTGAAGGAGTGATTTTGGAGGCTGACCCTTTCCAGGGGTTTTTGTTAAAATGAAGGAATGATTTGGAGGCTAACCCTTTCCAGGGGTTTTGTTAAAATGATAGAATGATTTGGAGTCTAACCCTTTCCAGGGGTTTTGTTAAAGTGATAGAATGATTTGGAGGCTAACCCTTTCAAGGGGTTTTGTTAAAGTGGCAAAAAGACTATCTAGTGGAGACTTCTTGTTTAAAGCCCAAGATTAAGGCTGACTCTGACTGAGGATAAGCAAATATGGATCCTAGACTCTACTAAGGAAGATTGATGAAGATAAGGGTGACAGAGACTGTCCATGTCTCTCATTCCAAAAAGTGTACTCAATATGAGATTGAGACAATCTTAGCTTGTTTAAAGTCTGGTTTAAAGTGGAAGAAACTCACCAGGATAGGCTAAAAGGTAACTAAAGACTTGTTCTTATGTTTATAAGAAACCTGATGGGTCTTTGTATACAAGCTCAAGAGGAAGCCTGAAATGCTTTTAAGAAGCCTGTGGGTTCTTGTAGAAAGCCCAAGAGGAGGCTAATCGAGGGTCATCGAGGGTCCTTGTTATAACACAAGAGAAAGCTATGTGGTTTTAAACTTATTTTGGCTTTAAGCAAATGGGTAAGAGGTTTCACCGGGAATAATTCCTCTTTGGGTGGATGTGTCCTGTTTTGGGTTCTAAGGCTTTTGCCAAGATGTTTCACCGGGAATAATTCATCTTGGGGGTTTGAACTACAGATCTCTAATTAGGAAAGAGCCTTCACCGGGAAGACATTCTCAATCCTAGGCCATATTCCTATAATATATATATATATATATATATATATATATATATATATAGTTTAACTGTCCTAGGTTTTACACTCAAACGTAGTTCTAAACAATATATAAACAGTCCTATATTTGACAGTAATTTAAATAAAGACTGTAAATTGAAAACTTGTAAAGCCTAACCTGGATGGAGTGGAGGCCTTTGAAGAAGTATGTACAAAGCCTCAACAACAATTTTTGTTATTTTGTTGATAATAGTTGAATACTTATTATAAACAGTTAAGGGTTTTTGAAAACAGAAGAAGTGAAGATGGACAAAGGTCACATATGTATCTGAAGAGTTTCACCGGGAATAATGCCCTTCAAATACCAGAAGAATGTTTTGAAAACAGAAAGGAGATTTTGTAAATACAGTTTTTGAAAACAAACTATGAAAAGAAAAAGGTGCTGGGTCTTACACTCTAATAGAGGCCCAGTACTTTACAGTACTGGTAATGAGAAACAGTCAATTGAAAATGAAATAATGTTGTGAAAACAGTTTTATTGACTGTATTTGAGAGTTGAAAATAAAATGAAAAAGGGGATGGGACTTACACTCTATTAGAGGCCCAATGAAAAATGATTTACTGTTTATAAAAACAGTTGAAAATTTTGACAAAAGTCAACTTAATTAGTGTAAAGATGAAATCTAAACCTAATTGAGACCTAAATGGCTTAGGGTTTTATCACAAAATATTCATGAGGTATTAGGTTTTTTCTTGAAAGTTTAATGAAAACATATATTAAAACATATTTTAAACACCAAAACAACACCATTTTCAACCTAATAAAAATATACAAAATAAATAATATTTTTGTGATTTTTTTGATTTATTCACAATATATATATATTAATCAACAAGTGTATGAAAAATGAAGTGAAAATGACTTAGTTTGATAGGTGAAATAATTGGTTAAAGTTGTGAAGAAATTAAGTGAGAAAAGTGATAAAAAATTAGGTTTTGGTCCTAGCAAGGCTTGAACTCACGCCCTTATAGTCACACACTCAAAATAACACCACTGGGCTAAACTCCAGTTGGTGACTATAACACGCACGCATTTGGTTTTGTTTTAAAACAAGTTAGAAAATCTAAAAAAAATAAAAGGATCAAAAAGTTTGGGGCGAGGGGGATTCGAACCCCACACTTGAGGCACGAGGAGACTAAGAGCGCATGTGAGGCCACTAGGGCAAACGGTGAATTCGTTTATAAAATGCATACCATTAAAAATAAAATAAACTTTGCCCAGAGATTTGAAAATTGCGCGCCATAGCCATGGTCGTCTTCTTCCTTGAGCTTGTGAGAATTCAAAATTCTAACTCTCTGGATTCTCAACCAAATGGTATGATGTAAACATCAATTTTGCTCGTTTTTGGACGAGGAACATGATCATGGGTTCATAGGCAAATGGTTATTGTATGAAGGATAGCACTTGTATTTATAGGCAAATGGTTCAGTATAGTTATAGAGGAGTGTGGTTACTTAGTGAGGTTGATTTGGTTTCTTAAGCATGAAGGAATTCAAAGAATATTCCAAGTGCAATGATGAGCTCTTTGATACCACTCCCTAGCCATCGGTTTTGCTTGATCTTAGGGGACAATTCTGATGCAGAAGTGAGCTCCAATTGGTTGGGAAGAGATTCCTTTGGTGATTCATCAATTTGCCATAAATTCTCAAATGTAATCATTACATAATCACATGCCTTTGTTTTTGGGAATATTCTCCAATCCTTATGCAATGATTGAAATTTATGTATGGTGTGCCTGCAGATGTATTAGAGGTCGTATATCATCACTTAGTGAAGCTATTTGCACAAAATTGCAAAGTTTCAAATTGTACATGACCTATAATTTCACTTCATGCGGCCAACTTTGAACAGGCATAACTCCTAGCTCAAAATGAATTTAGAGAAGGTTAAGCATAATTTGGAAAGCCCTAAACATCTACTTCAAATCCTTAGTTTGGGGTTTCTTCAGAATCATTTGGGAAAATTGTGAAAAATGAACCCAAAGTTGGATGAAAACTAGGTTAAAAACAATTAAAAAATTTCCAAGTTTTTATAACCTAAAGCTTGAAAATTCCAAATCTCTTAAATGATGGATTTCTTGAAAAAATTTGCATTTTAAGATGTTGTTTTATTTTACAAGATCTACAACTTTCATGTTGGAAGTTTTTTGAGTTGTGTAGGTGAAATTTTGAGTTCCCATAATGCCCTCAAAAACCCAAATTCCCAACTTTTTGCTCCATGATGAATTTCCTTGAATTTCTTTGGTAAAATGACTTTAATAACCATATATTGATGATATTGATCTTTAAAAGTCATGGTTTGACCAAAAATCTTAAAAGTCAAAGGTGATCTTATATAGTTGACTTTTTTCCAAATAAAGTGAGATTTTGGACTTTTGTGTGGAATCAAGATCTTCTCCTAAAATGAGTGATGTAAATGGATAATATTGAGGTAGTAGAAGTCCTTGAACCGTGTCTTGAGTTTTGGATCCATGCCCTCATTAAAAGTCAACCATCCAGGTGAATTAGGTCAAAAACCCTAATTGTCGACCAGATGATATTAATGACTGTGGATCTTGAATTGGAGTGTAATGCCCAATGGACATTGTCATATGAACTAATTGAGAATGCTTGAAGCCTTTGAGTGATGCCCTTGAGCTTTCTAGGGTTTCCCAAATGTGATCCCTGATTTTAGTCCTTGATGAGCTCAAAACCCTAGACTGGTGAGGTAAGCTATCATGAGTCCAGGTGATGGGTATCTAATCAATCATAGGTGAATAGAATGAAGCTTTTGAGTCCCATAGTTGTGTTAGAAACCATCCCTTTTTCTGATTGATCCTTTGCCTGAGTTCTTTTGTTCCTGAACACCCTCGACTAAGTACCAGATGAATAAGTGACTGCTCTGAATATCTGCTTTGACTTTGATGAAAAGTTAAAAGATATGACATCTCAGGGGGGTCAAAATTAAGGTATGACAAAGCCCCTATTTAAGTTTTTTTCAACTGGAGGGAGAGAGATTAATATCTCGATTGCTTTAGAGTGAAAGAGACTTAAATACCAAAGAATGCCCGAATTTTAGGCGTTCCTGAGATGTAATAGTGATAAAATCTTTGCATGACTTGATCCCGTTGTCGCACTTGGCGGGGAATGGGGAGATAAACTCCTGTAAAAACACGTAATGTGGATTCTGATGAATGGATGGTAAAGTAACATGCGCAATCCATCTTCTTCAACTAAGTGTCGATACTTAGAAAAAGGTAAACAACCTCCCCTCATTTCGGATGTCCATATCTCGAAACTGGTCTCAGTTGTGATAACCTCCCCTCGATCCGGATGTCTATATTGCGGAACTGGTCTCAGTTATAATGACGATAAACAACCTCCCCTCGTTTCGGATGTCCATATCTCGAAACTGGTCTCAGTTGTGATAACCTCCCCTCGATCCGGATGTCTATATCGAGGAACTGGTCTCAGTTATAATGACGATAAACAACCTCCCCTCGTTTCAGATGTCCATATCTCGAAACTGGTCTCAATTGTGATAACCTCTCCTCGATCCGGATGTCTATATCGCAGAACTGGTCTCAGTTATAATGACGATAAACAACCTCCCCTCGTTTCGGATGTCCATATCTCGAAACTGGTCTCAGTTGTGATAACCTCCCCTCGATCCGGATGTCTATATCGCGGAATTGGTCTCAGTTATAATGACGATAAACAACCTCCCCTCGTTTCGGATGTCCATATCTCGAAAATGGTCTCAGTTGTGATAACCTCCCCTCGATCCGGATGTTTATATCGCGGAACTGGTCTCAATTATAACTTGGACAATATCTCAGATAAAGAGAAAATTTCCAAAGGTTTGTTTCCTCACCAAACTTCTCACCAGCGCTCGTTGGAGAGATGCCATTTGATGGTTGACAAGAAACTTCATCATGCTTTCTTTTAATCCAAAGCTCTTGATTGAATGCCATATGATCATTCGTCCTTTTGAGGGGCTAATGACTTCGCTTGAAGGTGGATGAACTGTTTTTCGAAGGAGGACCATCTTTGGTCGACCTGCTGGGGTGGAAATAAATCGTTTTCTGAGGTGAAAACTGTCATTCATCGACTCGTGCTGAGGAATTTGAACTATCTTCTTGAAGAAGATTATCATTTACGGACTCCGCTGGGAATTTGTTGAAGCATCTTCCCGGGAGAAAACTTGACGCTTGTCAACTTCGCTGGGGAATCAGAGTTATTTTCCTGATGAAGTCTGTCATCCATTGACTCCGTTGGGAATATTCAACGACTCTGTGAGGAAGGCAAGTGCGAAACAAACTATCTTATCTGAAGAAGATTGTCGAGTGTCGCTCTGCGGGAGAATCTCGGCTGGGGAACTCCAAAAGTGAACAAACTATTTCTTTAAAGGAGATTTCCATTTGTTGACTTGCTCGGGGAGATCCTTGTGTATGAATCGTCGTCTTGAAGGAGAAAGTTCCTCCACGACTCGCAGGGGAAACTCGGGTACATGTCTCAGTGACTTGAGCACTAACTATGCTAACTATGCAATTATGATGTGATGTATGCATGAAAACTATAAAATGTAAAGTGAATGTGAATAGAATTGTCGCGGATGTGAAATCCTATGATACGACTTGAATCTTGTGACGACCAGAAGATGTCTTCTTCTTGCAATTTGTACTTTGTTGGGGATGTCTGGTAATCAGTTGCCCGCTGTTTTGAAGTGAGTGACATGACTTTTGAATGAAGATCCGTCATCGGGAGATGTTCGCAAAGCGATCTCATGGGGAAATCTGGGTTCCCGGAGTCTCCACCGTTCTCGGAGCAACTGTTGGCGTTCTTCCTATTATTTGTAATCCATAGAAAGAAATTTCACCTTTATTTTTGCAAGTAAATTCATTTTATTTTATGAAAATGATTTCGTTTCAAGAAAATGACTATTTCAACTAAAAATGCATTTTTTAGAAACTGAATAAGACTCGATTGCAAAGAAAAGGCACAAGGCTCGAATTATTATTTATGGAATGGTAACCAGCCAAATGCTTGATCCCATGGAGTATTTACAAAGTTGGAAATTGGTAATTTTTCGGGAAAAGGGCTACGATGAAACGTGACGACCGTTATCTTTCCCTTCCACTCTGAATTGCGCTGCATGCGTGCTTCGTAGAAGATGACCTACTGATGATTAATACTCCGCTATGGATTTCGAATGATCAAGTTTGTCCTGAACACAGTTACTTGCCATATATCCCTAACTTTTGCGTAAACTACCCCTTTCGGGTTTTAAGTCTACCGGGATTGATTATTATATTTTTTTTATGTCTCTAACTTTTGCCTGAATCGCCCTTTCGAGTTTTCGATTCACCGAGACGCTGTTTTTTGCCTAAGTCGCTCTTTGCGAGTTTTCAACTTAGCGAGCTGTTCTTTTGTTTATTTAGGCGAAGTATTTCTTGACTGCGTCGACGTTCACAGGACGGGTGAATTCTTCTCCATCCATAGTCGTGAGTATTAAGGCTCCTCCTGAGAAAACTCTTGACCACGTATGGGCCGTCATAATTGGGAGTCCATTTCCCTCTCGAATCTGTGAGAAAAGATTGAATCTTTTTGAGTACAAGGTCGCCTTCTTTGATAGTGCGAGGTCGAACCTTTTTGTCAAAAGCTTTCTTCATTCTTTGTTGATATAGCTGTTCGTGGCATAAAGTTGTCATACGCTTTTCTTTGATTAAGTTCAATTCATCGAATCTGCTTTGACACCACTCGGCTTCTGTTAATTTTGCCTCCATCAAGACTCTCATTGATGGGATCTCAACCTCTATGGGTAGGTCTGCCTCCATGCCATATACAAGGGAGAAAGGAGTTGCTCCAGTCGAAGTACGTATAGATGTACGGTAACCATGAAGAGCAAACGGGAGCATTTCATGCCAATCTTTGTAAGTGATGACCATCTTCTAAATGATTTTCTTGATGTCTTTGTTAGCTGCTTCTACAGCTCCATTCATCTTTGGTTTGTAAGGAGATGAGTTGTGATGTTCAATCTTGAATTCTTCACAAAGTTCCTTCATCATTTTGTTATTCAAATTTGATCCATTGTCAGTGATTATCCTGCTAGGAATGCCGTAGCGACATATGATGTGGTTCTTGATAAACCTGACAACAACTTGTCTTGTGACGTTTGCATACGAAGCTGCTTCGACCCACTTGGTAAAATAGTCTATGGCTACTAAGATGAAGCGATGTCCGTTGGACGCTTTGGGCTCGATCATTCCAATCATGTCGATTCCCCACATGGAGAAAGGCCAAGGGGAAGAGAGTATGTTGAGAAGAGATGGTGGCACGTGAATTCTATCGGCGTAGATCTGACATTTGTGACACCTCTTTGCATATTGGTAGCAATCTGACTCCATCGTCAGCCAATAATATCCCGCTCTCAGTATTTTTCTTGTCATGGTGTGTCCATTGGTGTGAGTACCAAAGGAACCTTCATGTATTTCTCTCATGAGTATTTCTGCTTCTTTTTTGTCAGCGCATCTGAGCAGAACCATGTCGAAATTTCTCTTGTACAGAACATCTTCATTCAGGAAGATCTGCCAGCTACAAAGTCTTTCTATCTTTCTTTGATGCCCCAAGAGGGTATTCTAGCCTTTGAAGAAAGTTCTTGATGTCGTGATACCACGATTTGTCGTCGATAATTGCTTCTACTGTGAAAACATGAGCAGGCCTATCCAGGCGCATGACATCTATCTGAGGAATGTCATTCCAATGATTAATCCTAATCATGGAAGAGAGTGTGGCTAATGCATCAGCCATGTTATTTTCTTCACGAGGAATGTGATGAAAATCTACCCTGTCGAAGAATGGTAACAATCTTCTCGCGTAGTCTTTGTAAGGGATTAGCCCAGGTTGGCGTGTTTCCCATTCTCCTTTGATTTGATTGATGACCAAAGCAGAATCTCCGTATACATCCAAGTGTTTGATTCTTAGATCCACGGCTTCTTCGAGACCTATGATGCAAGCTTCATACTCGGCCTCATTGTTTGTGCATTTGAAAGTTAATCTGGCGGTAAATGGAATATGGTCACCCTGTGGTGTAACAATGATTGCCCCAATTCCTCGTCCATATGCATTGACAGCTCCGTTAATGATCAAGCCCCACTGGGATCCTATCTCAGGTCCTTCGTCTGGTAGTGGCTCGTCGTAGTCTTTCATCTTGAGGTACATGACGTTCTCGTCCGAAAAGTCAAAACTGGTTGATTCATGACCATTGAGTGGATGGTGAGCCAGGTGCTCAGCTAGAATGCTTCCTTACACGGCTTTCTGTGCGTGATACTCAATGTCATATTCTGATTATAACATCTGCCAACGGGCAATTCTCCCAATTAAGGCAGGTTTTTCAAAGATGTACTTGATTGGATCCATATGGGAGATCAAACAAGTAGTATGTCGAATCATGTACTAGTGGAGACGCTTGGCAGCCCAGGCCAAAGTACAACAGGTTTTCTCGAGCATGGAGTAGCGGGATTCACAGTCAGTGAATTTCTTGCTCAGGTAGTAGATGGCATGCTCTTTTCTCTTTGTCTCGTCTTGTTGTCCAAGGACACAACCCATGGAATCTTCTAAGACGGTTAAGTACATTATCAAAGGTCTTCCTTCCACTTGAGGAGACAAGATGGGTGGTTCGAGTAGATATTCCTTAATGCTGTCGAACGCTTCCTGACAATCGTCTGTCCAGACGCAACTTTGATTTTTCCGTAGAAGTTTGAAAATTGGAACACAAGTTGCTGTCATGAGATATATGAATCTCGAAATGTAATTCAGACGTCCAAGAAATCCTCTAACTTGTTTCTCGGTTCTGGGTGAAGGCATTTCTTGAATTGCCTTAACTTTGTCTGGATCCACTTCAATTCCTCGTTTGCTGATGATGAAACCAAGGAGTTTTCTTGAGTAGACACCAAAGGTACACTTGTTGGGATTCAGGCGAAGCTGAAACTTCCGTAAGCGCTGAAATAACTTTGTCAGATTCTTTATGTGATCTTCCTCATTCTCTGATTTGGCAATCATGTCGTCCACGTAGACTTCCACTTCCTTATGCATCATGTCGTGGAAAAGTGTAGTCATGGCTCTTTGATAAGTTGCCCCTGCGTTCTTTAGTCCAAAAGGCATAACGCGATAGCAGAACGTGCCCCAGGGGGTGATAAATGCTGTTTTCTCCATGTCTTCAGGTGCCATCTTGATTTGGTTGTATCTTGAAAATCCGTCCTTAAATGAGAAAACTTTGGATTTTGCTGTACTATCCACCAACATGTCAATATGTGGTACAGGAAAATCATCCTTAGGGCTAGCTTTGTTCGAATCTCTGTAGTCAACGCACATGCGGACCTTTCTGTCTTTCTTAGGAACGGGAACAATGTTAGCTAACCACTGAGGGTATTCTGAAGTCACGAGGAAACCAGCGTTGATTTGCTTTTGAACTTCCTCTTTGATTTTCATGGCCATCTCCGGATGAGTTCTTCTCAATTTTTTCTTGACCGGAGGGCATTCTGCTTTTAACGGTAAGTGATGCTCCACTATACTGGTATCTAACCCTGGCATATCCTGATAAGACCAAGCGAAGACATATGAGAATTCTCTGAGCAGCTGTATCAAACTTTCTCTGATCTCTGAACTGAGCGAAGCTCCAATCTTAACCTCCTTTTTGTTTCCATCGGAACCAAGGTTAATGATCTCTAGAGGCTCATTGTATGGCTGAATGGCCTCTTCCTTTTGTTGAAGTAACCGTGAAATTTCCTTTTATATTTCTTCGTCTTCTTCTTCCTCTGCCTCGAATACATGAAACTCAAAGCTTGGAGAAGTCATACGGTCGCACGTTTCAACGGGGTATTTTTTGATTAATCTGCATAGGTGTGATAAGTTTTATTTAGACAACGAGGGAAGACTCGGTGTATGCAGTTAATGGAATTTTTTATGTTTTTTAAGGGTGTTTTTTAGGATTACAAATTTCCAAAAAAAGAAAAGGAAAAACTAACGAAGGAACAAAATGACATTTTTATTTATTGACAGTCATTTCTTGAAACAAAGACCCTATAAAACAAAACTCTATTGCTTTGGGCGAAGCAAAGAGGGACATTTTCCTAAGAAATAGTAAAATGGAAAGCCCTATGAAACATCTCTCCACCCTGGGCTATGGTGAGAGGACAAAATAACAGTGAAAGTTCCTACTTAGTCGTGCGAACAACAGTTAAAACTTCAACAGATGTCCAATAGTGGCGAACCCCATTGTGCACTAAGTAATCTGGCACCTTAGGCTTAAGTTGGCCTGTGGTAGGTCTATATTTACCAACCACTGTCTTTGCAACACTCAGACGATCTTCTTCTACTTCAGCAGACAGAGAAGTGTGAGCATACCCATTTCCAAGTGGAGTATGTCGGTTTTTCTTTTGAGGAAACTTCTAATCTTCTGAATGGAGAGACTCATTGTCGGAGACACTTTCGAGGTCATCCTCTTCTGTATTTAGGTTTTGCTCTTCTCCCAAGATGGCATTGACTAGGTATGTGAACTATAAGTCTGCAGCCTCAGAAGGTGACTTGGAGATATAATCCTCAATAACAACTTCACCAGTCGATGATGATGAATAGCAACGGTTATATATCTCTTTTGGCTGAGAGAGGTACTCGTAATCAATGTTCCATCCAATTGGAGCAATGTATTCAAGAGAGATTTTTGAAATTTCAGGAGCGGAGTATTTCACCATGTAGTCAAATTTTCCGCTCGGTTCCCCTAATGTATCCCAAGTTTCTTCGGGGATAGGAGGAACTTCTTCTGATGAACCATGACTTCTAGTGGTGAAGCTGTTAGTAACTTCTTCACTGCTTGGTTAAGTCTTACTTTCAGATCCTTCAGTTGGATAACAGCAAGGTGAATCAGGCTCTGATAGGGAGATGTATCCATTGGGATCTTCCGTACCGACGGTATTGGCGGTTTGTTGAACAGGTTGAAGAAAACCTCCACTGCGGAAATTTTCTTGAATTGGGAGAACTACCTCAATTCCTGGAATAGCCTTTGATGATGTTGGAAAGAATCCAACTCCTGTTCTGTTCTTGTTGTTGGTAGGAATATCAATGTGCCCCCATCCACTGGTAGTGCCATCCTTTACAACTTGGATTGCATCTTTGTAGGAAGAAATAGACGCCGCTTTCTCCTTTCCTTTTTCCTTGTCCAAGGAAAGTGCTTGGAATTTAGTTCCAGTGACTTCTTTTGGTTCTATGTCGGAGAATGATGACAGGTTGTTGACAATCAAAGCTCGTTCTCCACATACGGTTACCAATTTGTCATTTCTTATGAACTTCAGTTTCTGATGAAGTGTTGAAGTAATTGCCCCAGCCTCATGAATCCATGGGCGACCTAGCAAACAACTGTATTGCGTTGGGATATCCATAACTTGGAAAGTGATCTTGAACGTCTGAGGTCCAATAGTTATGGAAAGATCTACTTCTCCGAAAACTGACTTTCTCGATCCATCAAATGCTTTGACGATGACGTGAATATCCCTTAGTGGGTAGTCTTTGAAGGATAATCTTGACAATGTTGATTTAGGCATGACGTTGAGAGAGGATCCATTGTCTATTAGGACTCCTGTGAGTACATCATTCATGCAGCCAACTGAGATGTGAAGTGGAAGGTTATGGTCCACCCCTTCTTCGGGAAGATCTTCGTCACAGAAACTCAGGTTAGTTCCCGCGGAAATGTTGGCAACGATACTGTTGAATTGTCCTACAGTAACACTTGGTTCTACGAAAGCTTGTTCCAAAACTTTCTGTAGAGCTTCCCTATGAGCTTCAGAACTCAATAGTAGGGAAATAACAGATATCCTAGACAGAGTATGTAGTAGCTGGTCTACAATGTAGTATTCACTCCTCTGGATTAATTTTAAGATCTCATCATTTTCTTTCGCTTTTGCAGCATTGGTCGGATGATCGTTTTGCTAATGTGGTACTTCTTCCGAAGGCTTTTCCACATTTTATGTTGCTCTGTTGAAGACTCATCCACTTCTGGTGACTCGACTAATGTCAGCAATGTTGACAACAGACGGTAATGGTATTTCCTTACCATTTTCAATGAATGTAGCATTGTACTTATAAGGTATAGCCTTGTCAAACTCATACGGTACAGGACCTGGTAAGTAAATGACTAATGGAGCAATTGCTGTCTTCCTGCTGTCATACGTGACTTGCACTAGTTCAACTTGATTAATTTGAGGAGATACGGTAAAGACTTCGTCATCTTCTCTGCTGGCAAGAACTGTAATAGTATTTTCATCCATTAGTTTCTAAATGTCAATGGGAACACGCAAACATCCTCGTGAACTTCTTCGACAGATTCTGCATCTACTGTAAGGATGGAAATCCGTTCCAAAGTAGCCAAGTCCATTTAAAGTCTTATGGAACCTGACTACCGATCCTTCGAGATCTTCAACTTTGTAGATTTTGTATTCTCCTGGACATCCTTGAACCATGTTGACGTCGTGTTCAGTTTTGACTCGGATGTGTTGAATCCATCCTAAGTCCATTTGTTCTTGTAATGCAGCTTGAACTACAATACATCCTTGATTATTCTTTGGACAAATTTCACATGTGAAGTAGTTGTGAGGTGGTATATGACCGTATCCAGCTTGTCTAGCGTGCATTTTGACAAGATTTTCCCCTATCTGACGAATGTCGTAGATTTGAATGACATTGGGGTGCTGATCTATCAGATTTACTGAAGCTTCTTTATGCTGCGGCAAAGGATTTTCTTGGACGTTAGGATTAATGTCTTTGAAGGATAGCATTCCACTCTTCACTAATTTTTGAACGTCAATCTTGAAATTGAGACATCTCTCAATGTTGCGACCTGGTGCCCCCTGATGATAGGTGTAGCGGGGAAAATCTGATATCGAAGCCATGGGATTGACTCGAATCAATATTCCGTTTTGAAATCGCCACCGCGCTTTATTTTTTCAAAGGAAAAGGGAAAAGAACGTAAAACCCAAAGTTTTGTTTTTTTAAAAAAACAAGAAAGAGAACTCAGGTTCGGGTGTTGATTATATGAGGGGAAGGTTTAAAGCACCCCTCATATCCGTGGTACTCCACGGGAACCTTTTTGAAAATCTGTGTGTGTGTGTGTGTGCTAAAAAAAAGGGTTTGTTTTATTTTTAAAATAAGCTCGGCAAAGCGTTAATCTTTGGGCCTACATACCTCCTCGGTGCAATGGAGAATTCAGAGCTAATGTAGTTCCGCTTTTTGGGAAAAACGTTTTTAAAACGAATAAACACTTTGTTGTCGTTAGAGAGAAATACTCAGCCATTGATCTTGAGCATGAGAACAAACAAGTTCTTTGCATCGCAAATGAAAGAAGGGCTCCAACTCGGATAAAATCAACGAGTATGCCACTAGCTCTCTCACGCGGAAAAGATCTCGTTATTATCAATCAATTTCAAAATTGTGGGGTATAACCACTCGTTTCGACAATTAACGGTGTCTAAACTTTTGAAGAAAAGCCACTAAGGGCGAAAGATATTTTTAAGAAGAAAAAGGTTTTGAAAAGGTTTGCAATCATAAGAATGTTTTGGAAAAAGGGAGAAGATTTTGAAAATTTAAGAATGGGAGGAGATGAAGAGGCTAACCTAATGCATAAAATAAAAGCTAAGGAAAGAAACGGTCTAACCAAATAAGAAGCCAACACTTGACATTAAGAGCCAAGGTAGTTTTCCCATCCTTTGGATTTATCAGTACCAACACATTAACACTTGGGGATCCAGATGAACTTATTGTCTTAGCACCATTTTTGCATTAAACACATTAAGATTCTGACGAAAATCGGGCAGAGTAACGGCTGTTTTCGGGTAAAATCCTTATCTCAATGCCTTGGAATTAACCATCAAGGGCTTTCAAGGAAATACCTGCACACATAAACATACAACAGAACAATGCCAGACAGACAGAACAATCACAGGATAGTAATAGTATGAGTCCAGAGGTACTAGGTCCATAAGTCCGAATCTCCAAAGTGCTAGGGATAGTAACCGATAGTCCAAAGAGAGCCTTATGTATTTTTTAGATTTTTGCTATTTATTAGTGTTTTAGCAAGTAAAGATAAAGTATGGTCCAAGTGGACAAAAGAAAAATAACAGAAGCATAAACATATGTCCAAGTGGACAAAGAGAAAATGACGGAAAATAAATATGATGAAATGATAAAGTAAAGCGATAAAGCGAGAAATATAAAGAGCGGTAATATAAAGAGCGGTATAGTAAAGGTGCGGAAATTAAAGTTAGTTGTTAAATGTTAAAGATAACCATCTTGAAACTTGTCAAGTATGTTATCAAAGTTAGTAGGAAGATCTATGGTGAGTGAATGATGTACTCGGATTTAAAGTCAATGGGGCTTATCAGAAGCTTGATAAAATCATAGCGACTACACGATAAAAAACCTCCACAAGTCTTAAATCAACCGCATACAATTCTCTTCCATGTTTGATCTTTTTGATTCGGGACACGAAATATTGCGCTATGTTAAGCAGATCGCCAAGTGATTTATGTAGAAATCACCCTACAACGAGGCCGGTCAAAACTTTATGTGCTAATGTATGCGAGAAGAACGATATGTAGATCGCCTTCCGAAAGCAAAACCGCACGAAAAGAAAATAGGTAACGATCTAGTCTTCACTAAGAATCCATAAGAATTCTCAAAGTATTAAGACTTTCATCGATCAAAAGAAAAAAAGGAGAAGAAGAAGATAAAATGCATAAAGATAATCAACTCACACTATCATTAATATCATTCATCTAATATTATGGATTTGGTTCTTTCAAACCTATCAACATCCTAGATCCAATGATATTAATGAAATGGAGGAAGAAGAGTAAAATTCACAAAAGATAATCAACTCACACTATCATTAATATCATTCATCTAATATTATGGATTAGGTCATTTCAAACCTATCAACATCCTAGATCCAATGATATTAATGAAGTGGAGGAAGTAGTAAACCAAAACAAGCATAAAAAAGGCAAAAAACCACATTCTGCCCGCAGGAAATCGATTTCATGCAGAGGGAAATCGATTTCCATAGTGCAGTTTTCAAAAAAAACAAGTCACGCTTAGCAGGAAATCGATTTCAGCCTTAAGGAAATCGATTTCCTCAGTGTAAAAATCAGCAAAAACAGCATTTAGAGGCATAAAACTTGACTTGAACAAATGTACAAACACCTTATGATCAAACATCAATTGGAGCACAAATTTTCCATCAAATCACCATCAAATAGCACCAATATAGCATCAAAGATGCATCACACACAAGCAACAAGGATCTACATCATGATATACAAAAAGGATGAAGAAGATTTACCAAATCTTGAACAAAACTTGGATCTACTTCAAGAATCACCAACACAAATCTTGATCTCTCAACAATTGAAGAAAAAAAAGTGAAATGGATGGTGGTTTAGCTCAAAGTTTGTGAGGTTCAAGATGTAACTCATAAACTTTATGAAAGAATGAAGAGCTTTGGTGAATTTGGTAGGAATGAGGAGAGAAATTGCAAGAGGTTTTTTGGCTCTCAAAAGCTTGAGAAATGAATTTGCAAGAACTTTTTTCGCTATCAAAAGCTTGAGAAATGAGAGAGTAGAGGGCTCTATTTATAGGATGAGAGCAAGAGTAGTGGCAATTTGGTCTTTTTGCATTTGGTAATTAGCTTGTGTTTAATTGGTGATTAAAGTGGTATTTAAATGATAGGAAATGGTAAAATGAGGTTTAAGTGGGTTTAATGAAGGAGTTAATTTTGATGAGGTGGAAAATTGGTAAAATGATCAAAGAAAAAGGTGCCAAAATGATGTCAAGCTTCCCTCCTTATACTTTTTGAATTTCGCCTTAAGGAAATCGATTTCCCTAGGAGTGAAATTTATTTCACTCTGTTCCAGAAGAGAAATTGGCGCAAAATACACTAGGGAAATCGATTTACCCAGGAGGGAAATCGATTTCATGCTGTCCAGAATGTGATTTTGGTGAAGATTGCTGCAGGGAAATCGATTTACCCAGTAGGGAAATCGATTTCATCAGTCAGAAAAGTGAAAAATGCCTTGTTCATTGTATGTCTTGGCTTGGTACCTACAAAACAAAAGCCTACAAAGAAACAAAGCAATATTTTTGGTATTTGGGTTAGTATAATATGCATACAAGATAAACAATCATTGGTGCTTGATGGTCCCTCTTATTGATGAGGTGAGTGCAACACCACAAACAAAACTTCCAAGTGAAGCTCTTGATTAGTGATTGGGATATGAATGATATAGGATCTTAGGGTCAAAAATTGGGGTATGACAGATGCCCCTATTTAAGTTTCTTCGATTCGGAGATACGATGATTGGAAATCTTCGTTTTGACGAAATCGAAGAGACTTAAATATATAAAACACAATTTTTGAACCTAAGATGCTATGCAATGTTTAATGAATGCATATGATGAGGATGAAACATGGCAACACTGGGGAGTAACAGGTGATCCACTGGGGAAAACAAATGTCTTGCTATAACTCCGCTGGGGAAATAAATGTTTTGCAAGCAGAAACTCCACTGGGGAAACAAATGTCTTGCAAGTAGGAACTCCACTGGGGAAGGCAAGACTTTGTTGGAGAGACGGAACTTTAGTGGGAAAAGAAACTTCTCCGGGGAAAACACTTTGCGTCAGAGAGGTTATAGCATCCTCTTTCACTGGGGATGAGAAAAGGGGATCATCCTCTTGCACTAGGGATGAGAAGGTACGCATTCTGAATCAGAATTCCAATCTTCCGTCAACAGAAATCACATCATCGTACCACCGATGATATGAAGAGATGTACCGCCGTACCACTGACGATAACATTTTGATTCGTGGACCATCCTCTTACTCAATAGTTGAAGGTAGAAGCAAATTGAATTACCGCCTCAATGGTTGACGATAAGCTACCAACTCAATAGTTGAAGGTAGAAGAAAATTGAATTATCGCCTCAATGGTTGACAATAAGCTGCATTTGCTGACTTTGCTGAGGAATCTTTAAGCAAAACGAACTGTCTTCATGAAGAAGGCTGACATTCGTTATCTCAAAGGGAACAAATTGTCTTCTGCTGAAAGAGACTGCCATTTGTCGACCCTGTCGAGAAATCCTTAAGCGGAACGAACTGTCTTCTGCTGAAAGAGACTGCCATTCGTTGACCCATCTTAGGAAAAAGTGAGCAAACTGTATTCTAATGGAGGAGACTGCCATTTGCTGACTTTAAAATGAGAATTCTTAAACGAACTGTCTTCATGAAGAAGACTGCCATCCGTTATCTCAAAGGGAACAAACTGTCTTCTGCTGAAAGAGACTGCCATTTGCCGACCCTGTCGAGAAATCCTTAAGCGGAACGAACTGTCTTCTGCTGAAAGAGACTGCCATTCGCTGACCCGTCTTAGGAAAAAGTGAGCAAACTGTCTTCTAATGGAGGAGACCGCCATTTGCTGACTTTAAAATAAGAATTCTTAAACGAACTGTCTTCGTGAAGAAGACTGCCATCCGTTATCTCAAAGGGAACAAACTGTCTTCTGCTGAAAGAGACTGCCATTTGCCGACCCTGTCGAGAAATCCTTAAGCGGAACAAACTGTCTTCTGCTGAAAGAGACTGCCATTCTTTGACCCATCTTAGGAAAAAGTGAGCAAACTGTCTTCTAATGGAGGAGACCGCCATTTGCTGACTTTAAAATAAGAATTCTTAAACGAACTGTCTTCGTGAAGAAGACTGCCATCCGTTATCTCAAAGGGAACAAACTGTCTTCTGCTGAAAGAGACTGCCATTTGCCGACCCTGACGAGAAATCCTTAAGCGGAACGAACTGTCTTCTGCTGAAAGAGACTGCCATTCGTTGACCCGTCTTAGGAAAAAGTGAGCAAACTGTCTACTAATGGAGGAGACTGCCATTTGCTGACTTTAAAATAAGAATTCTTAAACGAACTGTCTTCATGAAGAAGACTGCCATCCGTTATCTCAAAGGGAACAAACTGTCTTCTGCTGAAAGAGACTGCCATTTGCCGACCCTGTCGAGAAATCCTTAAGCGGAACGAACTGTCTTCCGCTGAAAGAGACTGCCATTCGTTGACCCATCTTAGGAAAAAGTGAGCAAACTGTCTTCTAATGGAGGAGACCGCCATTTGCTGACTTTAAAATAAGAATTCTTAAACGAACTGTCTTCGTGAAGAAGACTGCCATCCGTCATCTCAAAGGGAACAAACTGTCTTCTACTGAAAGAGACTGCCATTTGCCGACCCTGTCGAGAAATCCTTAAGCGGAACGAACTGTCTTCTGCTGAAAGAGACTGCCATTCGTTGACCCATCTTAGGAAAAAGTGAGCAAACTGTCTTCTAATGGAGGAGACTGCCATTTGCTGACTTTAAAACAAGAATTCTTAAACGAACTGTCTTCATGAAGAAGACTGCCATCCGTTATCTCAAAGGGAACAAACTGTCTTCTGCTGAAAGAGACTGCCATTTGCCGACCTTGTCGAGAAATCCTTAAGCGGAACGAACTTTGTTCTGCTGAAAGAGACTACCATTCGTTGAGCTTCTTCCTTTTGGAATCGATAAGTTCATAAAGTATGAGAGATCATCACTTGATTTGAAGATAAGATTGATATGTGGAGACGCACAAACTTGCTCAAATAAAGAGGCTTCAATTTGTTGTCAACCAAAACATGATGGGGATAACACAAGTTGCTCAAAGTCAAAACCTGCCCCTTGCTTTCAAGCACAAATTCCAAAGGAGTGCAATAACATCACTGCCGGAAAATAAATCTTTCGATATCTGATAGGAACATCAATCACAAACAAGTTCTTCATTATAGAGGAAAGCATAATCCTCAAGAGGTGCAAAATAAATGCCTTCTCAATCTAGGTTTCCCAGCCTAGAGAGGTTCAAAATAGTATTGTAAGAGACCAAAGTTCAACTCCAAGAACAAGCTGGATAGAAACGGTCAAACAAAGCTTTGCCCCTTGAGGAATAAACTCAACTAGGGATTAATTCCATCCTGACAAATGAGCTGAGGAGGAACACTGAAGAAAAATTCTTCCACGAAGAACAAACTCAGTGGGGATTATCAATTTCTGCGAGGAATTTACAGATAATCTTCTTCTTATCAAAAAGGTTGGACAACACATCAAGCTCTATTAGGGGGAATCAGAGAAAATTTCTTTGGAGAAAATCACCGTTCCGAACTTGCAGAGGAAATAAGAAGTTAACATCAAAGCAAACAAGTTAACATGCGGGGAATTTTAGTTCAAAACTCAACACAAGGTGAGAAAGAAAACCCAACAGTCAACCGTTGTCTCAAAGCTTCTTGGTAGAGAGTGACATACTCTGGATTGATCATGGCAACAACCTTTGTACTTCAAGCTAATGAGGTGATCAAGGTAACTTCTGATTCACAACTTGCCCCAGACTACGTGGTCTATGAAAGGAAACTACCTCAAAAAGGTTCACAGAGATCCTTGGCGTCATGCAGACTTGGAATAATCTGCCCCAGATCAACAGATTTTGTTTTTGAGATTTGTCGAATCTCGACGTAACTGCCCCAGATTGACTAAACTTGGCACATTCTCTTACTCGACAAAGTTTTCGAGCTTTGCCCCATGATGGTAATCAAACTTGCAAAAGCATTATACTGGGAAAACAACATGCCCCTGGCAATGTTTTAGTTTTCTACTGATGATCAGATGTAAACTTCCTGGATGTCAAACAAATGTTTACAAGCAGAAAAATGTTTATTCTGAGAATGATAATGAAAATGCAACAATTATGTAAGTCTTGAAGTTTTATTGAAAAGATGTCACAAAACCTTGTGAATGAATCACTGGTTAAGGAATGACATTGATTTTTGTATGCATATGATACTAACACAAGTTTTCAGCATAACCGATAGGAGTCAGGAACGCTTTCTTGTTTAAGTATGCTTTCGAAATAAACCCTGCTTCAATTAGGACTTTTGAGGGTTGTAACGTGGCCCGGTTCACGGTTTTCAGAAAAAAAGATTTTTAGGCTCAAAGTTTATTTAGCCCACCCCATCTTCGTGATGTTCTCCAGTCCTATGTTCAGTTAACTTAACACGAGTATTCATCTCTCAAAAGGATTTAGTGCCATTAAGGACCTGATGAAGCTTTCTTGGAGTAGCAGTCACCCTTTTGTCTTCATTTTTGTATTCACACAGATTTGTTCATTGTTGAGGACTTTTGCTTTGTAGTCCTTTCTCTTCACTTTTCACTCTTTTCTCTTTTTTTATTTTTATTTTATTTATTTCCCTAACTTTTGCCTGGACTGATTCTTTTGAATTGGTCGTCCAGCGGGATGCTCTAACTTTTGCCTAAGTCACTTGTTTTCAAGTTTTTGACTTAGCGAGCTTTTTTCTTTCTTTTTTTTCACTTTTTCTTTCATTCTTTTGATTTGAACAAATCGTATGATATTGACTTTGTCTTGACTTGTTGAGAGGGTTGTGACTGCCTCATTTCTTGGCGGATGAAGGATAACCATTGTAGTTTCACATTTTCCAACCTTTTGATGCGCGGGGAATAACCATTGTGGTTTCCCATGATCCATCCTTTGATGTGGATATGACGTGCTTGACCTTTGGATGCACAATCCTTTTTGAAATATGAACACTCGGTCAAATTAACTGAAGACTACCCTGCCCCAGGTTAAAAATTAGGGTTTTTTCGTTTAGAAAAGAAACTCATACTTCAAGGCTCAAAGGGGTTAACAAGGGATTATCTTCCTTATATATTCGGTGTTTGGGAATTTGAAACAATGCCTGTACATCATCAGCAGGGTTTTATTCAAAAGCATACAACCAGAAATTTTGCGTTTTCAGATTATCATCCTCCCTCCAATCTTTGCATAAGCAAGAGTTTGGCAAAAGCAATTGGTATCATAATGCATAAAAACAAATAAACATGAGTGAAGCGAATGAATTACTTCAAGACAAACATTATCATTGTATTAGCATTAACATTCAAAAATAAACAAGTTTCTACATGCAAACAATGCATTGAAAAACAAGAAATATTACAAATGGAAATCAATAAGAATACTAAAAACTGAGAAAAACTCTCTCCATATGGGCATATGCTGAACGACACATCTTTTGAACTTCAGGCTACCATCAATAGTGATTCAATCATGCTTTGGCAAAGAATTGGCTTGAACATCATAACCAACATCTTGGAAAGTCAAAATACCAGCATGGATTAATCTTTGAACTTCATTTTTTAGAGGCCAACAATTATCTAAGTCATGTCCAGAAGCATTCTGATGAAAAGCACAAGTGACATTAGCATTGTACCACCAAGGAATCTTCTCGGGAATTGGAGGTGGTGACCTTGTCTGAACCAAATTCTTATGAACTAGAGCAGGGAACAATTCTGCGTAAGTCATGGGGATAGGATCAAAATTCCCCTTTTGAGGTTGATTTTGCTCGTTCGGTGGAGAATCTTGTTGACGAGTACTCTGCTGATATTCTGGGATTGCATGAACTGAATTGGATATAGGAATGACATAGGAAACATGCTGATGTTGGTGATGATTGTTTCCTCCCCTGATTCTCTTCTTTGAAAAGTCATTACCAAACTTCTTCACACTACCAGCTGAGTTACCTTCTTCAAACAAACATTCCTTTCGGACATCCTTTTCTAGAAGCGCTTTCATATCCACCTCTCTGTGGAAGTCGGCAGGTGTACTGACTACTGTCCCCTTGGGAAAGAACGAGTTCAGAGTTTCAAGAAAGACCTTTGCCATCCTTTCTTCCATCATAGGAGGATTGACTTGGGCAGCAACTAGAGCCTCAACCAGAGTAGTTAGATGCTTCATACCAGCCTTCAGAGTAACCACCTCTTCACGGAGCTCAAGAATCTCTTGTTTTATGCTTTCCATTTCTTCTTAGTAAGAGTGTTGTACTGATGATACCAGGAGAAAGGAAATAAGGCTCTGGAGAATTTCTTTAGAAAGCAGAACCAAATGCAGAATGATGCATGCAATGCAGATGATTTGTTTTTTTGTTTTTTATTTTTGAGTTTCAAGGAACTTAAGATATTAACTTGTAAACACTCAACATTGGACTAAAGCTTCGATTAAGTTATCATCAAAATCAATCATCCATTTTGGTGGATTAGAGTTTTCACCCCATCAACACCCAAGATCCATTGAGTTTGATGAAACTTATGATGTTTACAAGGAAAGACGTCTAAGTTCCTTGAAAATCAAAAGAAAAAGAGTTTTCATGGATGCATGAATGCATGGTTTATGCATCAACCACAACCAAGAGCACACAAGGTCACATAAGATCATAGTCAAAGGTTCGGCGTCACGAGCATGAAGCCATGGGTCCAACCATCCCAAAAGGTATGATCTAAGGAATTTTGTACCTGCCGATCGGGTTCTACAAAGGTTCCCAGAGTTTTCAATCTTCTATTGGATATTACCGGCACGCACAATTGCTCATGGGCGCCAATAATATGCCTAAAAAGACCTCGTCTGAGCGTAGTATCGCATGACAACAAGCTCAAATTGGTACTTGATCTTGTTTCTGCACTACATCCTAAAAAGGCTTAGATGTGTTAAAGGGTTCTAGGCCATTCAGCTTCTACGGACACTCACTATTGAAAGTAATAGCGTTATCACGATGATTCGTAACAACCTCTACTACCTTCCATGAGGCCTCCACTGATTGGGGTTCCACCATATGACGCTCATGGTAAGGATTGCTCCTGACATGCGACTATTGGTCTTACCACCTCCTATCTCAAGTTACTCACCAAAGTTCGGGTTAGAACTTTGTCTCATCACAGAGGAACCATCGAGCACCAAAAAGAAAAAAAATGAAAATAAACACACAAAGCACACAACAATATATACAGATAAAACACACAGATAAACAAAAATAGGCTTAACACACTTAAAACTGGATCCCCAGTGAAGTCGCCATTTTTCTGTAGCGGGGAAAATCTGACATCGAAGTCATGGTATTGACTCGAATCAATATTCCGTTTTGAAATCGCCACCGCGCTTTATTTTTTCAAAGGAAAAGGGAAAAGAACGTAAAACCCAAAGTTTTGTTTTTTTAAAAAAACAAGAAAGAGAACTCAGGTTCGGGTGTTGATTATATGAGGGGAAGGTTTAAAGCACCCCTCATATCCGTGGTACTCCACGGGAACCTTTTTGAAAATCTGTGTGTGTGTGTGTGTGCTAAAAAAAGGGTTTGTTTTATTTTTAAAATAAGCTCGGCAAAGCGTTAAGCTTTGGGCCTACATACCTCCTCGGTGCAATGGAGAATTCAGAGCTAATGTAGTTCCGCTTTTTGGGAAAAACGTTTTTAAAACGAATAAACACTTTGTTGTTGTTAGAGAGAAATACTCAGCCATTGATCTTGAGCATGAGAACAAACAAGTTCTTTGCATCGCAAATGAAAGAAGGGCTCCAACTCGGATAAAATCAACGAGTATGCCACTAGCTCTCTCACGCGGAAAAGATCTCGTTATTATCAATCAATTTCAAAATCGTGGGGTATAACCACTCGTTTCGACAATTAACGGTGTCTAAACTTTTGAAGAAAAGCCACTAAGGGCGAAAGATATTTTTAAGAAGAAAAAGGTTTTGAAAAGGTTTGCAATCATAAGAATGTTTTGGAAAAAGGGAGAAGATTTTGAAAATTTAAGAATGGGAGGAGATGAAGAGGCTAACCTAATGCATAAAATAAAAGCTAAGGAAAGAAACGGTCTAACCAAATAAGAAGCCAACACTTGACATTAAGAGCCAAGGTAGTTTTCCCATCCTTTCGATTTATCAGTACCAACACATTAACACTTGGGGATCCAGATGAACTTATTGTCTTAGCACCATTTTTTCATTAAACACATTAAGATTCTGACAAAAATCGGGCAGAGTAACGGCTGTTTTCGGGTAAAATCCTTATCTCAATGCCCTGGAATTAACCATCAAGGGCTTTCAAGGAAATACCTGCACACATAAACATACAACAGAACAATGCCAGACAGACAGAACAATCACAGGATAGTAATAGTATGAGTCCAGAGGTACTAGGTCCATAAGTCCGAATCTCCAAAGTGCTAGGGATAGTAACCGATAGTCCAAAGAGAGCCTTATGTATTTTTTAGATTTTTGCTATTTATTAGTGTTTTAGCAAGTAAAGATAAAGTATGGTCCAAGTGGACAAAAGAAAAATAACAGAAGCATAAACATATGTCCAAGTGGACAAAGAGAAAATGACGGAAAGTAAATATGATGAAATGATAAAGTAAAGCGATAAAGCGAGAAATATAAAGAGCGGTAATATAAAGAGCGGTATAGTAAAGGTGCGGAAATTAAAGTTAGTTGTTAAATGTTAAAGATAACCATCTTGAAACTTGTCAAGTATGTTATCAAAGTTAGTAGGAAGATCTATGGTGAGTGAATGATGTACTCGGATTTAAAGTCAATGGGGCTTATCAGAAGCTTGATAAAATCATAGCGACTACACGATAAAAAACCTCCACAAGTCTTAAATCAACCGCATACAATTCTCTTCCATGTTTGATCTTTTTGATTCGGGACACGAAATATTGCGCTATGTTAAGCAGATCGCCAAGTGATTTATGTAGAAATCACCCTACAACGAGGCCGGTCAAAACTTTATGTGCTAATGTATGCGAGAAGAACGATATGTAGATCGCCTTCCGAAAGCAATACCGCACGAAAAGAAAATAGGTAACGATCTAGTCTTCACTAAGAATCCATAAGAATTCTCAAAGTATTAAGACTTTCATCGATCAAAAGAAAAAAAGGAGAAGAAGAAGATAAAATGCATAAAGATAATCAACTCACACTATCATTAATATCATTCATCTAATATTATGGATTTGGTTCTTTCAAACCTATCAACATCCTAGATCCAATGATATTAATGAAATGGAGGAAGAAGAATAAAATTCACAAAAGATAATCAACTCACACTATCATTAATATCATTCATCTAATATTATGGATTAGGTCATTTCAAACCTATCAACATCCTAGATCCAATGATATTAATGAAGTGGAGGAAGTAGGAAACCAAACAAGCATAAAAAAGGCTAAAAACCACATTCTGCCAGCAGGAAATCGATTTCATGCAGAGGGAAATCGATTTCCATAGTGCAGTTTTCAAAAAAAACAAGTCACGCTCAGCAGGAAATCGATTTCAGCCTTAAGGAAATCGATTTCCTCAGTGTAAAAATCAGCAAAAACAGCATTTAGAGGCATAAAACTTGACTTGAACAAATGTACAAACACCTTATGATCAAACATCAATTGGAGCACGAATTTTCCATCAAATCACCATCAAATAGCACCAATATAGCATCAAAGATGCATCACACACAAGCAACAAGGATCTACATCATGATATACAAAAAGGATGAAGAAGATTTACCAAATCTTGAACAAAACTTGGATCTACTTCAAGAATCACCAACACAAATCTTGATCTCTCAACAATTGAAGAAAAAAAAGTGAAATGGATGGTGGTTTAGCTCAAAGTTTGTGAGGTTCAAGATGTAACTCACAAACTTTATGAAAGAATGAAGAGCTTTGGTGAATTTGGTAGGAATGAGGAGAGAAATTGCAAGAGGTTTTTTGGCTCTCAAAAGCTTGAGAAATGAATTTGCAAGAACTTTTTTGGCTATCAAAAGCTTGAGAAATGAGAGAGTAGAGGGCTCTATTTATAGGATGAGAGCAAGAGTAGTGGCAATTTGGTCTTTTTGCATTTGGTAATTAGCTTGTGTTTAATTGGTGATTAAAGTGGTATTTAAATGATAGGAAATGGTAAAATGAGGTTTAAGTGGGTTTAATGAAGGAGTTAATTTTGATGAGGTGGAAAATTGGTAAAATGATCAAAGAAAAAGGTGCCAAAATGATGTCAAGCTTCCCTCCTTATACTTTTTGAATTTCGCCTTAAGGAAATCGATTTCCCTAGGAGTGAAATCGATTTCACTCTGTTCCAGAAGAGAAATTGGCGCAAAATACACTAGGGAAATCGATTTACCCAGGAGGGAAATCGATTTCATGCTGTCCAGAATGTGATTTTGGTGAAGATTGCTGCAGGGAAATCGATTTACCCAGTAGGGAAATCGATTTCATCAGTCAGAAAAGTGAAAAATGCCTTGTTCATTGTATGTCTTGGCTTGGTACCTACAAAACAAAAGCCTACAAAGAAACAAAGCAATATTTTTGGTATTTGGGTTAGTATAATATGCATACAAGATAAACAATCATTGGTGCTTGATGGTCCCTCTTATTGATGAGGTGAGTGCAACACCACAAACAAAACTTCCAAGTGAAGCTCTTGATTAGTGATTGGGATATGAATGATATAGGATCTTAGGGTCAAAAATTGGGGTATGACAATAGGGACAAGATTGGTCAGCCTTGAACCAAGGTGATGATTCATTTGCAGGATTTGGAGGGCTCTTTGTCTGAATGAGTCCTTTTGCCAGTAATGTGGGAAATAATTCCGCATATGGCATTGGTATGGGATCAAAGGCATGATACCTTGGAACCCGATTGTTGTTGAAATTTGGAGGTCGAACCTGCTGCTGAGGTTGCTGCGAACTTTGTTGAAATGGTTGTTGAGAAACCTGAGGTTGATAAGCTGGCGCTGAGTTAACAACTGGAGTTACTATAGCAACCTGAGGTTGAAACCTCTTTCTAACTTTGTGCAAGACATTGCTGACATCTTGATCCTTTTTCTTCTGGAAAGAACTTCCATACTTCCCTGGGCCAATAGAAGATTCTGGTTCTTTGTTCAAGCGTCCTTCTCGAACTGCTTCTTCTAAACGTACACCCATGTTTACCAACTCGGTAAAGTCACTTGGTGCACTTGCAACCATTCGCCCGTAGTAAAATGGACTCAAAGTTTTGAGATAGATTTTTGTCATTTATTTCTCTTCAAGTGGTGGACAAATTTGAGCAGCAACTTCACGCCATCTCTGAGCATATTCCTTGAAGCTTTCTCTATCCTTTTGAGTCATGGCCCGGAGTTGATCTCTTTCGGGAGCCATATCCAGATTGTACTTATACTGTTTGACGAAGGCCTCTCTGAGGTCTCGGAAAGTACGAATCTCTGAGCTGTCCAAGTTCATGTACCATTTGAGTGCAGCACCAGTCAGGCTGTCTTGAAAATAATGAATGAGCAATTGTTGATTATCAGTCTGAGTTGACATCCTTCGAGCGTACATCACGAGGTGACTTTGTGGGCATGAATTCCCTTTGTACTTCTCGAACTCTGTTACTTTGAATTTGTGAGGAATCGTAACATTTGGAACCAGACAAAGGTCTGCAGCATTCTTTCCAAATAAATCTTGTCCTCGGAGACTCTTGAGTTCCTTCTGCATTTGCAGAAACTGTTCCTGGAACTCGTTCAATCTTTCATACACGACAGCGTCCTCACTTGGAGCGTGATGATATACTTGTCCACCCGGTGGAGGAAAAGTATGCATAATTGGTCGTGGAGAAACCATAACAGCAGATCTTGGAATCTCAGCGTTCTGTTGTGTGAAACCCATTGTCGTTGCTCTTGGAACTTCAATTTCCAGAGGTTTGTAACCCTCCGGAGGATGCATCTCTGTTGTAGCTCTTGGAACTTCAGAAGCTAGAGGTATGTACCCTTCTAGAGTAAAGTTATACGGCATGCCCCAAGGTCGGTCGGGCGGCATGGTATACCGAGGAAACCACAGTCCTTTGCGGTTCTTTTGGCGTTGGTCGATTATGCGAAACTACTAGGGCTTCTACCATACTATTGAGCCTTTCAACAGTATCTTTGAGAGTATTAATCTCTTCTCTGAGTTCTTCATTCTCTTGTTCGAAGTCTTCCATTCTTTTCTTGCGACTTGAACGAGTGTTGTATGGATGAGACAACTTGAAAGTCTTGGTTCATCTCCTTCTCCTCCTCTCTTTCTGGAGAAAGGAAAGTGACTATTAGATCCTCGATGATTCTCGTGTCAGGGCGTACGACTAAAGCGATGCATGATGTGTAATTAAGTTATTATTTTTCAAGGAAACACCATAATTACGTTATGAAACATCAAACTTTTATTAATTAAGCGAAAACGCCGTTTTTACACACTTTGAAAAGGGAAATACAGAGAAACTGAGAGAAAGGACTCTAAAACTTTGACGAAGAGCCGACTTCACGTTCTAAAATTTTCTTCTGTTTCTTGAGCCGAGCATTCTCTGACGTGAGCTGATCGATGATCTAGGAAGCAGGAGGGATATGATGAGAAAGCGATGATTGTGTCACTTGTCGATCGAGTACTTCAAGTAACTCATCCTTCCTTCTTAGGATGTTCTGAATCTCAACGTTTTCCGTATTGACGATTCGATACTTGTTTCTCCAAGCATTCCTTTCTTGGCATACCTTGTTTAACGCCGCTTGCAGTTTTTCAACATCGGTGGAGAAAAGGTAAATTGGTTCCCTTTGGGGAATATGTTCTTGATGTTGATATGGCATCCTGAGCTTGAATGCTCTGACGCGTACCCATTGAAGGTAAGGATCCAGGGAGATGCAAAGATGTTTTCCTAACAATCTTCTCCCTTTTGTGTGAACAAGACGCCAGGCTTGGACAATTTCCTTCTTCAGCATGTTACCATGATCGTCGATGTTCTTGAAGAACAGACCCTCCAATTAAATACTACTTGGAATGTTTTTCATAGGATAGCTGTATTGACGACAGGCTAAAGCTGGATTATAACTGATTCCTCCCTTAGTTCCAATAAGGGGTACGTTGGGATAACTTCTGTATAAGTGAGAGACATGATTTTCTGTGACTAGTAAAGGCCATCCCTCATGTTCCAAAAAGTGCTAGACTTCGGCAGGTGCGAGACGAACCATTCGTATAGCAGCGGTACGCAACATGTAATTAATCCTCCTCGCTGCAGGTTTCTTGAATGCACAGAGTGGTAAGCATCCGCAAGCAAGGTTGGAACTGGATTTCCAATCAAGAAGATCTTAATTGCGTTGATATCGACGAAATCGTTAATGTTAGGAAACAAAAATAATCCGTAAATAAGCAAAGCCAAGATTTCTTCAAATGCGCTCATATCTTGGATGCTGACGAAGTACCGAGCTTGATCTAACAAGAATTTGGAGGGTAATCCATGAATTCCTCCTCTACTCACCATATGAGTTCTGATGTCGACTACGTTCAAAGGAGTAGTTGCAAGAATGATAATGTCGTCAGGATTCTTTTCCAAACCGGAGTACGGATCTTGCGCGTATATGGGTATTCCAATCAGACGAGAGTACTCCTCTAATGTAGGCATGAGTTGATAATCTGGAAAGGTGAAATAGTGATACGTTGGATCGTAAAACTGTACCAAAGTGGGAAGAATCCCATCCACAATATTAGTGTTGAGAAGAGGCAGAAGTTTTCCATACTTCTCCTTGAAAGCCTGGGGGTTGACCACCAGTTTTCCGAGCTTTTCCAATTCCTCTACCTTAGGAATCTTGAAGGTGTATTTCCTAGCTCTCTTTCTTCCGTAATCCATTGTATAGATCCTTAAGTCCTTTCTCCGTTTCTCTCTTTCTATGAAGTTCAAAACGTTCGTTATTTAGTTTCCTTGAAAAACGACTCGAAAAAGACTCTTTTTTTGTTGTTGTTAGTTATTATGAATGATGCATGAATGCATGAATGCATGAATGCACACACAAGAGTTTTAAAAAAACATGGCGTAGAAGGATATAATGGTCATGAAGTCACAACGTAAACCTCGCCCCAAGGTAAACTAAGGATAAGGATTTTTGTACCTGTGGAACGGGTTCTAGGGGTCTCAGAGTTTTTGCTCAACCTTAAAGATACGTTGACTGGTATCTATAAGAGAGTTTTCTCTGAGTGTAGTATCTGCGTGACAATTACTTCCGTAATCACCGCTCTACGTCCTAAGAAAGGCTTTAGGTGGGGTTATGTGTTTCTAGGTCCTCCTGGTACAAATCAGTTTCGGAATGCATTGGCGCAGTTAATCACAACCAGCCAGGAAAATCCCAAGAGTAGATTTGGAAACCAAGATTAGAGGGCCTTCACCGAGAAGACATCATCCATCCTATCTTATGTTGCACTCAAATCCGGGTATAGGATTTCTCACCACAAGGGGGAATCAAGCCCTTTCCCGATACAGAATAAACAAAATAAACAAATATAAATGCAGCAAACACATGAAATGACATAGAGGTTAGGCAGGACCTCTCCTGTTTGAGGGGGAATTTGGCATCCCTAATTCCTCATTGGGGCTGGACCAGCAACAGGTCAACCATTGGTTTGGATGAAAAAACAAGGTTTTTAACACTTATATCCCCAGCAGAGTCGCCATTTTTCTATGGTTTCGTTTTTTTACCTCCCCGTTTCACTTGGGAGGACGGCACGATAGACCCTTCACTCGAAATTTGGAAGGAGAATGCGCCCGGGGCGGGATGAATTTTGTTTTAGTTCTTCCTATGATATCACACGAACTTTTTAATTGTCCTAACGAGTAGGAGAGGGGAAAAAGATCTCAAATTAACCCTAGGAGTTTGCTAAGTGTGGGGATTTTCACCTAGACCAGAAATTCTGGAGTTAGGGAGGTCGGTTATACATACGGAAGGGAAGAGTTTAAGCACCCTACATATCCGTAGTACTCTACGGGAACCTTCTCTGTGTCATTGTGATTGTGTTTATTATTAATGATTGGGAAAGTTTCTCCTTTGTGTTAGGAGAGAGAATTGAATTGATTTGAAAAAGACAGACAGATAGATAAACTGACTATTTTTGGTATTTTATTAGCTCGCTGAGATTCCTTGTGAACCTCATGCCTACATATCCCTAATGGAAGTCAGAGCTTAATGTAGTTCGGGAAACTAATTAGGGATTTGAATTATTTTTGGGTGCCTTGCTTGAAGCTCAATGTTGAAGCTTTGAATTAAATCTCTATTTACAATAAAGAGACATGAAATGATTTTACAGAGAGGTATTTCTACTATTCCACCACAAACATTTTAAAGTGACAAAAAAGCTAAAAAAATGATGTTTCATTAAGAGGGGAGTCTACTTGGTTGATCAAGTATGACAGCCATCGTACCTCTAAAATGAAAGATTCTCAACCAAATTAGGGAAAGGGTCGTACAAGTCTGGGTGTGTTGCCAGAGCATGCCTTTCAGTGTCCTAAATGGGAGAAATGATGATTTGTTTGAGATGATGATTGTTTGAAATGATTGTTTGTTTGTGGTGAGATAAGAGAAATATCTACCTATGAAGATGAGCTATGTCTATCTATTATTTGAAAGACTTGATTTTTTAGCTGGCTTGCATGAGGCCCAAGCTTGAGGCTTTTGATTGATTTATTGACTTTGGGAGAAAAACTCTACTGGGGAGATTCTAAACTATGGAGTTTTTGTGTTTTGTACAAAGCCCAGAATTGAGGCTGAGTCTAGTTGGAGAGTGTTTATTTTATGAGTTTTATTTGGTGTTCTGTACAAAGCCCAGAATTGTGGCTGACTCTACTTAGGGAGACTCTACTTTTGTGCCTTGTATGAAGCCCAATGTTATGGCTAACTGCTGAGGAAACTGAGTTTTTTGAAGACTATGGATGACTCTATTTTGTGTGCCTTGTACAAAGCCCAAGGTTGTGGCTGACTCTTTACTGTGGAAGTTATTAATTTGTACCCTGTATGAAGCCCAAGCTTGTGGCTAACTCTAGCTAGGGGAAAGATTATTTTCTGCCTTGTACAAAGCCCGAGGTTGTGGCGGACTCTTAAAGAAACTGATTATGGAAGACTCAATGGGGAAAAGATCCTAGAGATTAGGAATCTTTGACACAGGGAAATATGGTTTATCTGCCTTGTACAAAGCCCAAGGTTGAGGCTGCTTAAAAATGAAAGACTCACTGAGGGAGTTTTATTCTGCTAGAGGATTTAACAAACTAATTTATTTTTATGTTTTTTTTGGAAGCTAACCCTTTCTAGGGATTTTGACTCAGCTGGAGAAATTGTCTATTAAAAAGACTGGATTTTTGGAAGCTAACCCTTTCCAGGGGTTTTGAGTCTTTTGGGGAATTTATCTCCTTTTTGAAAAAAATGAATTTTTGGATTTGAAGGAGTGATTTTGGAGGCTGACTCTTTCCACGGGTTTTTGTTAAATTGAAGAAATGATTTGGAGGCTAACCCTTTCAAGGGGTTTTGTTAAAATGATAGAATGATTTGGAGGCTAACCCTTTCCAGGGGTTTTTGTTAAAATGATAGAATGATTTGGAGGCTAACCCTTTCCAGGGGTTTTGTTAAAGTGATAGAATGATTTGGAGGCTAATCCTTTCCAGGGGTTTTGTTAAAGTGGCAAAAAGATTATCTAGTGGAGACTTCTTGATTAAAGCCCAAGATTAAGGCTGACTCTGACTGAGGATAAGCAAATATGGATCCTAGACTCTACTAAGGAAGATTGATGAAGATAAGGGTGACAGAGACTGTCCATGTCTCTCATTCAAAAAAGTGTACTCAATATGAGATTGAGACAATCTTAGCTTCTTTAAAGTCTGGTTTAAAGTGGAAGAAACTCACCAGGATAGGCTAAAAGGTAACTAAAGACTTGTTCCTATGTTTATAAGAAACCTGATGGGTCCTTGTATACAAGCTCAAGAGGAAGCTGGAAATGCCTTTAAGAAGCCTGTGGGTCCTTGTACAAAGCCCAAGAGGAGGCTAATCAAGGGTCATCGAGGGTCCTTGTTATAGCATAAAAGAAAGCTATGTGGTTTTGAAATATTGTTGTGAAAACAGTTTTATTGACTGTATTTGAGAGTTGAAAATAAAATGAAAAAGGGGATGGGACTTACACTCTATTAGAGGCCCAATGAAAAATGATTTACTGTTTATGAAAACAGTTGAAAATTTTGACAAAAGACAACTTAATTAGGGTAAAGATGAAATCTAAACCTAATTGAGACCTAAATGGCTTAGGGTTTTATCACAAAATATTCATGAGGTATTATGTTTTTTTTTGAAAGTTTAATGAAAACATATATTAAAACATATTTTAAACACTAAAACAACACCATTTTCAACCTAATAAAAATATACAAAATAAATAATATTTTTGTGATTTTTTTGATTTATTCACAAAATATATATATTAATCAACAAGTGTATGAAAAATGAAGTGAAAATGACTTAGTTTGATAGGTGAAATAATTGGTTAAAGTTGTGAAGAAATTAAGTGAGAAAAGTGATAAAAAATTAGGTTTTGGTCCTAGCAAGGCTTGAACTCACGCCCTTATGGTCACACACTCAAAATAAGACCACTGGGCCAAACGCCAGTTGGTGACTATAACACGCGCGCATTTGGTTTTGTTTTAAAACAAGTTAGAAAATCTAAAAAAATAAAAGGATCAAAAAGTCTGGGGCGAGGGGGATTCGAACCCCAGACTTGAGGCATGAGGAGACTAAGAGCGCATGTGAGGCCACTAGGGCAAACGATGAATTCGTTTATAAAACGCATACCATTAAAAATAAAATAAACTGCCCAGAGATTTGAAAATTGCGCGCCATAGCCATGGTCGTCTTCTTCCTTGAGCTTGTGAGAATTCAAAATTCTAACTCTCTGGTTTCTTAACCAAATGGTATGATGTAAACATCAATTTTGCTCGTTTTTGGACGAGGAACATGATCATGGGTTCAGAATTCATTTATTCTAAGTGTAACTAACTTATTTCAGTATGAACACGAAGAACACATAAACCCTAAATTTAAAATTAAATGACAAACAAGAAGAATAAATGAATGATGATAGAGGGTTTTCAATCCTCTGATGATGCTGAACAAGATAGTATCGAGCTATATGAGAAAGAATACTCAAATAAGTGGGTTGGAGTTTGAAAAAATACCTCTGAAAATGGAGGTCGTGAGGATAATGAGGAACACCTGGGCTTGTGTGAGTGATCCTAAAAGCTTCCTTGGGACTCAGTGATGCTAACTGAATGCTTATTGTGACTTCAATCCTTCTGAATTGCTCTAACCGACACCTTCGATTTGAGCTTCAAGTGGACATGGAGGATGATGAATATTCAGTTACAGATGAGCTGCAGCCATCTGAACAGCTTCACTATGCCCTAAGGAACGTGTCTGGATGCTTGGCTTCTTTTGAAACCTTCTGAATTGCTCTATGGACCTTCAACTGCAACAGCTCCAAAGTGAAAGCAACAATGGTGTTCCTCCACCTACAGAAGTGATCCAGGTGCTTGGATCACCTCAAATGAGCCCCCTTGAGATGTTAGAATGCTTACTTTCCAAAGAGAAGCTCTGGTTTGAAGAAAACGATTCTTCTTGCCAAAGAATTTTGAAAAACCATAAGCATGAGAAGAGAAAGAGAAAGAAAGGAATAGAGTTGCTTTGGTGTGTATT
This sequence comes from Vicia villosa, assembly GCF_029867415.1. Taxonomy (NCBI): domain Eukaryota; kingdom Viridiplantae; phylum Streptophyta; class Magnoliopsida; order Fabales; family Fabaceae; genus Vicia; species Vicia villosa. The sequence continues at coordinate 170,981 of NW_026705985.1, read as the reverse complement.
GTATGAAGGATATCACTTGTATTTATAGGCAAATGGTTCAGTATAGTTGCAGAGGAGTGTGGTTACTTAGTGAGGTTGATTTGGTTTCTTAAGCATGAAGGAATTCAAAGAATATTCCAAGTGCAATGATGAGCTCTTTGATACCACTCCCTAGCCATCGGTTTTGCTTGATCTTAGGGGACAATTCTGATGCAGAAGTGAGCTCCAATTGGTTGGGAAGAGATTCCTTTGGTGATTCATCAATTTGCTATAAATTCTCAAATGTAATCATTACATAATCACATGTCTTTGTTTTTGGGAATATTCTCCAATCCTTATGCAATGATGGAAATTGATGTATGGTGTGCTTGCAGATGTATTAGAGGTCGTATAGCATCACTTAGTGAAGCTATTTGCACAAAATTGCAAAGTTTTAAATTGTACATGACCTATAATTTCACTTCATGAGGCCAACTTTGAACAAGCATAACTCCTAGCTCAAATTGAATTTGGAGAAGGTTGAGCACAATTTGGAAAGCCCTAAACATCTACTTCAAATCATTCGTTTGGGGTTTCTTCAGAATCATTTGGGAAAATTGTGAAAATTGAGCCCAAAGTTGGATGAAAACTAGGTTAAAAACACTTAGAAAAATTTCCAAGTTTTTATAACCTAAAGCCTGAAAATTCCAAATCTCTTAAATGATTGATTTCTTGCAAAAAGTTGCATTGTAAGATGTTGTTTTATTTTGCAAGATCTACAGCTTTCATGTTGGAAGTTTTTTGAGTTGTGTAGGTGAAATTTTGAGTTCCCACAATGCCCTCAAAAACCCTAATTCCCGACTTTTTGCTCCTTGATGAATTTCCTTGAATTTCTTTGGTCAAATGACTTTAATAACCATATATTGATGATATTGATCTTTAAAAGTCATGGTTTGACCAAAAATCTTAAAAGTCAAAGGTGATCTTATACAGTTGACTTTTTTCCAAATAAAGTGAGATTTTGGACTTTTGTGTGGAATCAAGATCTTCTCCTCAAATGAGTGATGTAAATGTATTATATTGAGGTAGTAGAAGTCCTTGAACCATGTCTTGAGTTTTGGATCCATGCCCTGATTAAAAGTCAACCATCTAGGTGAATTAGGTCAAAAACCCTAATTATCGACCAGGTGAAATTAATGACCGTGGATCTTGAATTGGAGTGTAATGCCCAATGGACATTGTCATATGAACTAATTGAGAATGATTGAAGCCTTTAAGTGATGCCCTTGAGATTTCTAGGGTTTCCCAAATGTGATCCCTGATTTTAGTCCTTGATGAGTGTCGCTACCGCGAAAATTAACAGAGTCGCCACTAACATATTTATCCTGAAAAGGAAGGGAATTCCTGCAAACCACAAAACAAAAGAACGATCTCACAACCAGAGAAAAAGGGTAAGGGAGTCGGTTACGCGAGGGGAAGGTATTAGCACCCCTCGCGCCCATCGTACTCGATGGTATCCACGCCTGTGTCTAAATCTATGGGTGTGTAAGCAAACTAAACTAATATGGACTAAAATGAATGCAAAATGTAGGGAAAAGAAAGGATTATGCTCGCACGGGCCCTACCCCGCTGCCTACGTATCTGTTTTGCAGAATCAGAGCTACTATAGCTCGGCTAACTAATTTCTGTTTGTTTTATGTTTTTTAGGTGAACGAGTTACATTTGCACTCCGCTGCTCGACCTTTGGAAACTTATGCTTGGAATGGAGCGGAAATAACAAGCTCTTAAGAAAAGAAAATCAAAGAGTGTGGTTTGTGTTTTAAAGAATGCATGAGGAAAGTCTAAGCTAAGGGGGAAAGCTTGCTACCTAATGTTATCATACAAAGGGTACAAGTCTAAGCTAAGCTAGCAACCTACGAAGAAAAGGGAAGCAAACAATAATGTCACACAAACGAGCATCCGCTCGTAAAGCAAACAAACCCATGGTACTGACCGAATGGTAGAAAAGCGGTCCCGCCATAGCCAAGGGGAGCAGCTCAACCCAAGTCAACCAAGCATTAGACCTCGCAAAAATGATCGGGCCATAGACAAGAGGGCGGACCCCTCTCAGCAACCAAGCTGTTACGGATCGTAAAGGAAAACGGTGCGGGCGTACACCGAGCATCAACGTCGAGCGACGCGAGCTATAGGAAAGGCGGGGGTCCGGCTACATGAACCCTTTTCCTGACATACTCGATACCAAGATCTTGTGCAGGTTCATAAGTGAGCGACGCGTAGCGTGCGCATACCAAACGGACTCGATGAGACTAGGAGGGGGTTGATTGCTAACCCTTTTCGCGTGCCTTCCAAGAGGACTTAACGGAGTGCCATATAGGACTTATTACACCGTGACTCCCTGCCGCAAAGCACAAATGTAAACACACCAACAAAAATAGAGCCTCTTTTGAGGACTTGGCCAGATGCATGTCTAGGACCTACTTCTCATGTTATAGGATGATGCGAGAAAGCGATAAAGTGCGAGAAAAATAAAATGAAACGGAATCAATACCAAACGGATGATGATCTGTAAACTAAGGCGAAGCAAGGCAAAGAAAGTAGAATCCCGCGAGCGAGCTAGCAAGCAAAAGCAAATAGTCAGCACACCGATTAGCCACAAAAGCGCACAACGGTCAACATATGCATCAAGCATGATCACAATACACCTGCAAGAGGAACAAGCAAACCAAACAAGTAGATATAAAGAAAAAGGGATCGTGTCTCCCGGACGAGAACACGATACGAGTGAATAGGATTGTGTCCCGCAAGTGAAACAGAACACACAAGTAACAAGTGCCGATCGGTGACTATCCAAGAGCCTTGCACACTAGCACACAAGTTAGAGATAACAAACATCGCAATCGGAATTGCGTTATTACCATAAAACGAAAGGAAATCGACTAGTAAGGTAAACATGAAATGGACAATGAAACATTAAAGAGAAATCAAACATGGATGATCTACAAATAAATGAAAATCAAGCATCTAATAAGATAGTACATCACATAAGCTTTCCGACGATATAAAGAACGAGCAAATCGGAGCTACGAGCAAAAAGTTATGCAAGTTTGAAGTTAGAAAAGAAAAACATAAAAATTACACACAGGAACCGGTTCCCACCTAGGGACAACCCGGTTCCTAGTATTAAAAACCAGAGGCAGAAAACTGGGAACCGGTTCCCACCTAGGGACAACCCGGTTCCTGGTACTAAATCACAGAGGCAGAAAACTGGGAACCGATTTCCACCTAGGGACAACCCGGTTCCTGGCACACAAACAGAGGGCAAAAAACAACGCAGGAACCGGTTCCCACCTAGGGACAACCCGGTTCCTGGTGCTAAAACACAGAAAACCAGCAATTTTGGATTGAGTGGGAACCGGTTCCCGCCTGGGACAACCCGGTTCCTGGCGTAGCAAAACAGGTTTTTATGCATTTTTAAGGCTCTGGAGCCATTCGCACTCAATCCAAAACCGTTCCAACTTGAAATTAGATCAAACAAACATTGAAAATTCATGCTATACGTAAATCCGCGAATCAAATGGGTCACATATCAATAATTATGCTAAGTGCGACGCGTCAAGCAAGGCAAATATTAAGTAAAAGCACTACACATGCATTTGTGCAAACACTTTAAGTGCGACACAAGTAACATACATGAACATCAACAATTAAGCACACAAAATCATCCAATAATCACGGATTCGAACACGAATATCACAATTCATCAACAACGAGCAACAATTATATGCAATCAACAATTATATCACAATTCACATGAATACAACTAATTTAAGATAAAAACGAACAAATTCACCGATCAATCATCATCAGTCATCAATCTTCATCAAGATCAAGAACATGGATTGAAGAATCAAGATCAGAAGTTCTAATTTCTCCTCCTCTTCTCCTTGCATCTCGCGCGCCCTCACTCTCTCTCCCTTCGGATTTCGCTTTCGCGTTTGTGTCGCGTTCGTGTCGTGTTTGCGTTCGCAAGCTGTCGCTACCGCGAAAATTAAAAGAGTCGCCACTAACATATTTATCTTGAAAAGGAAGGGAATGCCAGCAAACCACAAAACAAAACAACGGTCTCACGACCAGAGAAAAAGGGTAAGGGAGTCGGTTACGCGAGGGGAAGGTATTAGCACCCCTCGCGCCCATCGTACTCGATGGTATCCACGCCTGTGTCTAAACTATGGGTGTGTAAGCAAAATGCGCTAATATGGACTAAAATAAATGCAGAATGTAGGGAAAAGAAAGGATTATGCTCGCACGGGCCCTAACCCGCTGCCTACGTATCCGTTTTGCAGAATCAGAGCTACCGTAGCTCGGCTAACTAGTTTCTGTTTGTTTTATGTTTTTTAGGTGAACGAGTTACATTCACACTCTGCTGCTCGACCTTTGGAGACTTATGCTTGGGAATGGAGCGGAAATAACAAGCTTTTAAGAAAAGAAAATCAAAGAGTGTGGTTTGTGTTTTAAAGAATGCACGAGGAAAACCTAAGCTAAGGGGGAAAGCTTGCTACCTAATGTTATCATACAAAGGGTACAAGTCTAAACTAAACTAAACAACCTACGAGGGAAAAGGGAAAGCACACAAAGATATCACACAAACGAGCATCCGCTCGTAAAGCAAACCAACCAACGGTACTGACCGAGTGGTAGAAAAGCGGTCCCGCCATAGCCAAGGGGAGCAACTCAACCCAAGTCAACCAAGCATTAGACCTCGCGAAAATGATCGGGCCATAGACAAGAGGAGCGAGTCCCTCTCAGCAACCAAGCCGTCACGGATCGTAAAGGAAAACGGTGCGTGCGTACACCGAGCATCAACTTCGAGCGACGCGAGCTATGGGAAAGGCGGGGGTTCGGCTGCATGAACCCTTTTCCTGACATACTCGATAACAAGATCTTGTGCAGGTTCAAAAGCAAGCGACGCGTAGCGTGCGCATACCGAACGGACTCGATGAGACTAGGCGGGGGTTGATTACTAACCCTTTCCGCGTGCCTTCCATGAGGACTTAATGGAGTGCCATATAGGACTTATTACACCGTGACGCCCTGCCGCAAAGCACAAATATAAACACACCAACAAAAACAGAGCCTCTTTCGAGGGCTTGGCCAGATGAATGTCTAGGTCCTACTTCTCATGTTATAGGATGGTGCGAGAAAGCGGTAAAGTGCGAGAGAAATAAAATGAAACGGGATCAATACCAAACGGATGATGATCCGTAAACTAAGTGAAGCAAAGCGAAGAAATTATAATCCCGCGAGCGAGCTAGCAAAGCAAAAGCAAATAGTCAGCACACCGATTAGCCATGAAAGCACGCAAAGGTCGACACGCACGTCGAGCATAAGCACAATACACCTGTAAGAGGAACAAGCAAACCAAACAAGCAGATATAAAGCAAAAGGATCTTTAGATAAAAAGGATCTTTAAGATAAAAGAGCGAACACATTTCAGAAGTAGTTCCTAGTAAGAGGCAACCACATATTATTGAGTACAAGAGACACTACAACACGGAAGGCCTAGGAAAGTGCTTATTTTGGGCTTTAAAAGCGCTTTAAAGCGCTGTGAAAGCCAGCGCTGGCGTAGGTAACAAAAGCGCTTCTAACAGCGCTCTGGTAGACCCCCCTATAAGAGCGCTTTTCTGGAAAAAGTGCTCTGGTATCCCCCTATTAGAGCGCTTTTTCTGGAAAAGCGCTCTGATAGCCCCCCCTATAAGAGCGCTTTTCCAAAAGCGCTTTCGTAGGTTGCGTTTTTTATTTTATTTTTTATGCTTTTTTTTTATAAACCTATTATTTTTATAATTTCTAAACCTGCATTTATGGCAGCATTCTTTCATGAACCTGTAATTTACCATTGTTATCCCATAAACCTATAATTTACAATCGTAATCCCATTATTTCAGTAATCTCATTATTTCAACAAAGAAGCGATTTCGATTATATACTAAACATGCATTATAATTATACCGTTGTAATTAATCCAAAATATATATACACCGATTCACATATTTCTAACATGAAAACAACTAAACCAATTCACATGACATTATAACAATAAGAAAATCATCCCTAAACAACTAAATCAACTAAATCGGTCCTAGTCCTGCAAAGTCTGAACATCTTCAAATGACTGAAAATCTTCACAATCTGCAAAATAAAAATAATATAATCAAAATAAGATTATTATTATATAAAGGCTCTAAAATAAGAAGGTAAAGAGTAGAACGAGTATATATATATATATATATATATATATATATATATATATATATATATATATATATATATATATATATATATATATATATATATATATATATATATATATATATATGTCGTGTAAAAAAGAATAATCAAATTAAATATATCAATAAATACAAATTAATTTATTAATATTTAGGACTTTATATATCTAACTTGAATACATGGAATGGAATATCATTTATTGTAAATTAGTTCAACAAATTTTGTACATAAAGTTTACCTTAAATTTAACACAGCCACGTCATATAGCCCAGAGGGATAAAGCAATATAGATCACTAACAATAATCCTGTCACAGACACCCTCAAGAACAGCATGTCAAACAATTACAGAATTTGAGAAGTTGTTACCAAATTGATCAAAAGAGCCCAGTATCCTTGTGAGCTTTCTACTATCTCTTAGCAATATAAGAAGTTTCTCTGCAACAACAATTAATGTAAAGTTCACAACCAATTGACAGGAAAAATTAGACACAAATAAAAGTTGAATATTAATTTCTATGACAAATAATACATGACAACTAGTTAGTACTACTTACCCTTCAGCGTTTTCCTTCATCTTTGAGCTATGCTATATCTACACTTATTTTCCTACACTTGTATATTACACCGTATATTTTAACACAGATAGATACTTGTGCACAGAAATTAAGATAGAATAAATTAATAAAAAATGAATTGTATACCTTGTATGTAGAAAATTACGGTGTTGGTGTAAGCTAGGGGTGTATGTTTACTCAATCAATAAATGTTGCAATAATGAGAAGGGGTTGTTGGACTAGAAATTTGAAGGTTTTGTTGGACTTAACCTGCATCGCCTCATTTCTATCCAAGTTGTATTGTGTCACAGAATATGAATCAAGTAACTGTACCCCGAAGGATCCTGCCACAGAAGACTTCGGGGTACAATTACTTGATTCATATTCTGTGGAACATAATCGGCAGGGGCACATTGTGTTCTATCCTTTACCAGTCCATCCACTGTTTGAAGCTCAACCTACAATAGAAAAACGTGATTATTATTAACTACATATAGAAAATCTTGAATCATGTAAAAGTTGATGAAACAGATATCCCTTGTAGGTCTCATTATCAATAACATCTTCTACTTACTTGATACATGTCTTCAATACTCTAAATCACTGATAAAAACCTAACAAACTTTGTCTTCAATACTCTAAATCACACTGATAAAACCTAAATCACTGATAAATTAAAAAAGCCCCAATAATATTAACTATAACCCTAAATAAAATTTTGTATTTTTGAAAGCAAACAATGAAAAAAAGGAAAATTTCCGGCACAAAACCCTAACCTGAACAGAGAAGAGACGGTTGAAGGGTGGCGATGGAGTGAGGAAGGCGGCGGCGGAGTCGGTTGAAGGCTGGAGAGGGAGTGAGGACGGCGGAGCAACGAAAGGAAGAAGAAGGTTCGCGTGTTTTGGATCTGAAACAAAACGCGTGTGTTTGTAAAATATATAATTTTTTAAATGGGCTACCAAAGCGCTTTTCAAAAGCGCTTTAATAACACCCCCTACCAGAGCGCTTTTATCCCAAAAGCGCTTTCGTAGCACCCACCCTATAAGAGCGCTTTTAAAAGCGCTTTCATAACCCCCCTACCAGAGCGCTTTTTAAAAGCGCTCTCATACCCCCCCCCTACCAGAGCGCTTTTTGAAAACGCTCTCATAACCCCCCCTACCAGAGCGCTTTTTTTGCATCATTTTCCCTTGTTTATTAATTTTGTTTTTAGCGAGCCCTACGAGAGCGCTTTTGCTAAAAGCGCTTTAGTAGCTGCGCTGCTACAGCTTAAATTTGGCGTAGTGAGAAATGGCAATGTGAAACGGATATCCCTTGGTTTCGATCCTGTTATCACCTTTATAACTCCGACATTCTCATCTCCTTGATTTGGAAGACCGTACTCATTAGGATTGATCACCGCCCGATTTAACAACTGATTGGTGTGACATCACTGAACTTGTGGACCCGACGGGGTCTGTGAGCGCCTTTAGGGATTTGAGTTGCCAGGTGTAAACTCAAGAACACGGAGTCTTGCTTATCCCTCGGTCGGGATCCCTAAACAAAGTGATTGGCATGTTGTGCATGCTTTAGGGATTTGAGCCGCAAGGTGCAAACTCAAGAACACGGAGTCTTGCTTATCCCTCGGTCAGGAGCCCTAAACAAAGTGATTGGATGTTGTGCATGCTTTAGGGATTTGAGTTGCCAGGTGCAAACTCAAGAACACGGAGTCTTGCTTATCCCTTGGTCGGGAGCCCTAAACATGTATGAAGAGTGATTGTCGAGGTCGCATGCAAGACGTAGTCGTTCGCTTTTTTCCCTTTTTTGCCTAAGCCGCCCTTTCGGGTTTTCAACTTAGCGGGTATATTTGTTTCTTTTACATTCTTTTGCCTGATTCATTTTCTTTTCTTTTTTTCTTTCTTTTTTCTTTTTATATTCTTTTTTTCTTTTTTTTTTCTTTTTTTTTATATCAGGTCTATGCGAAGTATTTTTTGACTACATCTGCGTTCACAGGGTGCGAAAAGTTCTCGCCGTCCATTGTTGCAAGCATCATGGCACCGCCAGAGAATACTTTCTGCACAACAAAGGGGCCTTCATACGTCGGAGTCCAATTGCCTCGTGGATCACCCTAAGGAAGAATGATTCTTTTGAGTACCAGGTCACCTGGTTTGTAGCTTTGGGGTCGCACCCGCTTGTTAAAAGCTTTTCTCATCTTCTTTTGGTACACTTGACCATGACCAATGGCTGCCAAACGCTTCTCATAAATGAGATTCAACTGATCCATCCGATTCTGTACCCATTCTGACTCGTTAAGCTCGACGTCTTTCATAATCCTCAGGGAAGGAATCTCAACTTCAACAGGTAATACCGCTTCCATACCATAAACAAGTGAGAAAGGAGTTTCCCCAGTCGATGTACGCACAGAGGTGCGATAACCATGCAAAGCAAAAGGTAGCATCTCGTGCCAATCTCGGTAGGTCACTACCATCTTCTGCACAATCTTCTTAATATTCTTATTGGCCGCTTCGACAGCGCCATTCATCTTTGGACGATACGGAGAAGAATTGTGATTCTTGATCTTGAAGGACTCACAAAGCTCCTTCATCAACTTGGTTCAGTGAGTTTCAAGACTTGGAAATGATTGGAATATGTTCAGTGATGCTTGAGGAAGATGTTTGAATGCTTAGTTTGTATTGAAAATGACTTAAACTTAAAATTCGAATTTCAAGTTTCTTTGAAAAAATTAAGTAATTACAAGTGTGTTACAAGCAGAAGTTTGGCTCTAATTTCGTGCTCTTTCATTTGTGAAGTGTTATAGCCTTTATATAGGCTATGTTGTGCTTAGAATTGAAGCCAAGAAGCCTTTAGTTGCCTTTGTTGAATTCTTGATTTTTTTATATTAAAACCTTTGAATTGTTGACCAAGTCTTGCTTCTCTTCAATGCTCTTGCCTTGTACCTCAATCTTCTGCAAAAAATTGAAGATTCTTGGATGACTCATGCTTAGAAACTAAGCTATCCATTATCCTTCCATTTTCTTTTTTCATTTAATCTTAAAATAAGATAAAATTAAGCCAAAAATGGATAAAAATGGTGTGGGCTTTGTATTGGTCGTGGGAGGCCCATAATATCATGGCAAACATGTTTGAACCATGAAAACTTGGCCCCATTTGGAAAAAATACATTTTTGAGCAATGTTGGTTTTATGCATTTTCCCAAAATTTAGCCAACTTCAACAAGGTGTAAATCCCTCAATTTTTGTCATATGAAGGAGATCTTGCACTTTTTGGAAACCTCAAAGAGTCCTCTAACCGATGTCTTTGGTCTCATGTCAAAATGATTTTTGATGCTCCTTGTGTGTCCTTATGAAAAAGTGTCTTTTTGTTGACTTTGAAAATGACCTGTAATGTCTTTGTTCATATTTTTCAAATGGTGAATGTAATGACCATGGGATCAATTGCATTTGAAAGATAATTAAATTTCCTTCAAAATGAGCTTTGGTTTGAATTTTTTGGATGAAGGATGAGAGAGTTATGGCCAGTCAAAGTTCAGTTGACTTTTTTGGAGAAAACCCTAATTTTGAATCTTAGGGTTTTGTTGAATTTTGATCTTTCCTTGATGAATTATGATCATCCAATGATCAAATGATTAATCTTTTGACAAAATATGGATGTTGACAAAAAATTTCATTTTTGACTGTCTGTTGACTTTTTTGGTCAAACGGGTCGTCTATTGACTGTTTGAGCTGCTGACGGTGCGTCTGAGTGAATTGAAGTCTGAAAATTTGTGTGATGGTACTTTGAGATATATGTATGTCCATGAAATCCATTTGAGGTCTCAAAAACTTGTTTCTCCTGTAAAAATAACATTTATGGAGTAAGACAAAGTTAATTTTCATCCATTTTTGTTGTTTAAGGAATAAGAAATACGGCAAATTTTAAGAATGACGATTAATAACCCATGCTACAAATAATAACATGTAGATGATTGGGAGTGCAAGCATCCCAGGTCCACAGTGTTCCGGGCTATGTAGACAGAAAAAAGACATGATCACCGTAGCAATGGTGATGACCATAAGAAAACACGTTTCCCACCACTTCGCCATTTTGTCGGGGAAGAAGAAAGGATGGATATGAAGTAGAAATTTGAGAGATGAGTTAGAATTTGATGTGAGATTTTTATGGAAAAATGAGAGGTATTTACAGAATGGAAAGAAAGATAGAGACGTTGGGGAATGAAGTGATTCCTTACAAAAGGAAAATTTGAGTGGAAGTAAGATTTGAAAGAAAGTGTATGATAGTGTTGGGAAAAAGAGAGATGTATAGAATAAAGTTAGGATTTGATTTTTTGAAAAAGAGATTTGAAAAGATTTTGAAAATAATGGAATATAGTACAAAAATTAATGGGAAACAAAAGATAATAATAATCTACTTGTTACCAGTACAGTCTGAGTTTCCTGATTCTGCGCCTGCAAAAGATTTAACTCTGTACCAATTGTTTCAGTACTATTTATCTGTAAATAAATAAATAGCATGTGTGAAGTAATAAACAGTATTTGGCGTTTGCGTAAGAATAAATTCAACTGCAAGCCAAAATACTGTATAAGAAAAATTCTAAAAACTAAGTATTTCACATGTCAGGATATTTATTGAAATAAAAATCCATGATTATATGAGACTCTTAATTTTTAGATTGGAGTTTTCTTGAAAAAAGATGCGGGCAAATTTTGGGGTATAACAGTTGCCCCTATTCAATCTTCTTAAACCTGAAGAGATTGTATGAAATCTGAAGGTAGAAGATGATTGAATATTTAGATGCCCTGAAAATTTGCACTTACCTTGATCAGAAGAGATGTTGGAAGTTGCATTTGAATGCCGTCTGCGAAATGTTGTTGGCAGATTGAAACATTACCTTTGATGGGCTTTCAGATGCCACCCGGCAATTGTATTTGATGGTTCGTTCATCAGAATGAATCCATTGATTATATCTTGATGAAGGATTTGAGAGTCTTTGTGTTGACTGTTTCGGAACTGTCCAAGGTTACCGCTTTAAGTCTAGGAGGATGATTGTTACGGAACATGTCCAAAGTTTTTCCGATTTAGATTTTGGAAGTTGATCATTGTGGAACTGTCTGAGGTATCAGCTTTAGATCTTCGATGGTAGATCGTTCTGGAACCGTCTGAGGTATCAGCTTTAGATCTTCGATGTTAGATCGTTCTGGAACCGTCTGAGGTATCAGCTTTAGATCTTCGATGTTAGATCGTTCTGGAACCGTCTGAGGTATCAGCTTTAGATCTTCGATGTTAGATCGTTCTGGAACCGTCTGAGGTATCAGCTTTAGATCTTTGATGTTAGATCGTTCTGGAACCGTCTGAGGTATCAGCTTTAGATCTTCGATGTTAGATCGTTCTGGAACCGTCTGAGGTATCGACTTTAGATCTGTGATGCTTGTTTTTGAGTTGATAAGTGATCATAATGAATCTTCGGCTTGATTATATCTGAGAGAACCGTTCATGGAATTCAGGTGAACACTGCATGTGATTGAGAACATCTTTGTTGAAGATATCCGTCTGCCTGAAAAAATCAAGTTAGTGATATGCAATGTTTATGATGCATGTAATGTGAGCTAAAGGAGAAATATGCATGTTATGTTGTGTATGAATATGTGTATGAATATGCGCATGATGCATGATGTATGATGTATGATATATGATGTATGATATATGATGTATGATGTATGATGTATGATGTATGATGTATGATGTCAAGCTTCTATTTGGGAAAATAAATTTCCGCCAGTCATCTGGATATGACTATATTGTGATTGTTAATGATCTTTGCCGTCTTGTTTGAGTACCCTCGGTTGGGGAACTTCTTTAAGAACCATGGTACTCTGTTGAAGGATCTTTGACTACCGCTTGGGAATGAAAGGTAGTTGGAAGTTCTGATTTTGATGCCCTTTTAAGTGGGAATGAGGAAGATGCATAATCCTCCGATGCACTATCTGACCAAGTCCGGGTGTGGAGATCACACCTTTTGAGGATAGTAATCTAGAACAACCCTGCTGGGGGATAAGACTTCTTTTGGAGAGAAAATCTTATTGAGGAATCTGCTGAGAAATGTGTTTCTCTTGGGGATTTTTCTTTTGATGGGATGATGTCCAGATAATTGGGACATTACCTGAATGCTATTCCTGTTTTTCCTGGTAAACATCAATCATATTCAAATGCACATGTTCATTCAGAATTATCATTGGGACGTTTACGTTTTCAAAACAGAAAAAGTGAAAATGTTGATTTTGAGCCTAAGCTGCATTGATTTTTGAAAAAGAGCCATGATAGGCTGGTTAGCACAGGGAGACAACAATCCTAGAAGTAGGAAATTGTCATAAAGCTTTGGAAAATATTTATAAAGATAAATAGCTATGTGAAAACAATCCAGTCAAGTTTCAATTCTGCTATTGCCAATCTGTCTTCGAGCATCTCATCCCTCAATTGTTGGAAGAAAGTGATTGGACTGATCGGTGTCTTTGATGTGTTGAATCTTGACGGCGAGTAGGCAGCTGAACGGAACACAGTTGTACGCTTTATTCCCTAACTTTTGCCTAGGCTGCCTTTTCAGGTTTTCAGCCTACCGGGATAGTATTTGTTTAGTCTCTAATTTTTGCCTGGATCGCCCTTTCGGGTTTTCAATCCACCGAGATGCTCATTTTTTGCCTAAGTTGCCCTTTCAGGTTTTCAACTTAGCGAGCTGTTTTTTTATTTTTTTTTTAAGCGAAGTATTTTTTGACTATGTCAGCATTCACAGGGTGTGGGAAATCCTCGCCATCCATGGTGGTAAGCAACATGGTGCCGCCGGAGAATATTTTCTTGATTATGAATGGTCCCTTGTAGGTGGGAGTCCATTTGCCTCTGGGATCACCTTGTGGTAAGATGATGCGTTTGACAACCAAGCCACCAGTTTGGTATGCTTGACTTTTGACTTTTTTGTTGAAGGCTTTGATCATACGCTTTTGGTATAGCTGACCATGACAAATAGCTGCGAGCCTCTTCTCATCAATCAAGTTTATCTGGTCCAACCGTGTTTGAATCCAATCGTCTTCGTCTAGATTGGCTTCTTTCATAATCCTTAGGGAAGGAATATGAATTTCAATTGGAAGAACTGCCTCCATACCATAGACTAAGGAGAATGGAGTTGCCCCTGTTGAAGTACGCGCAGATGTGCGATAACCATGAAGAGCAAAAGGTAACATCTCATGCCAGTCTTTGTAGGTTACTGTCATTTTTTGTATGATTTTCTTGATGTTCTTGTTGGCAGCTTCCACCGCGCCGTTCATCTTTGGTCGATATGGAGAGGAATTATGATGCTTGATCTTGAACTGTGTGCAAAGTTCAGTTTTCATTCTGTTGTTTAAACTTGTGCCATTGTCCGTGATAATCCGTTCAGGGATGCCATACCGACAAATGAGATTGTATTTGATGAACCGGGCCACCACGTTCTTGGTGACAGAAGCAAATGAAGTTGCTTCTACCCACTTTGTGAAGTAGTCAATAGCGACAAGGATAAAGCGATGTCCGTTGGAGGCACTAGGTTTGATTTCTCCAATCATATCAATACCCCACATTGCAAAAGGCCAAGGAGCCGTCAGGATGCTTAATGGAACTGGAGGTACATGTACTTTGTCAGCATATATCTGGCATTTGTGACAGGTTCGGGAGTGATGATGGCAGTCTGTTTCCATGGTAGACCAGTAATAACATGCTCTTAGGATTTCTTTAGCCATTGTATGTCCACTTGAATGAGCACCGAAGGCACCATCGTGTATGTCTCCCATGATCTGTTCTGCTTCCTTCTTGTTTACACAACGAAGTAAAGTCGAGTCATGGTTGCGTTTGTATAGGGTTCCGTTACTTAGAAAGAATTTGGCTGCAAATCTCCTTAGAAATTTTCTGTCGTTAATGGATGCCCCTTCAGGGTACTCCTGAGCTTCGAGATATCTTTTTACTTCATGGAACCATGGTTTTTCTTCTGTTCCTTCGGTATCGATCTCATTGCAATAGGATGGTTCATCTTGTCTGTAAATGGTGATCATCGGCGCCTCGTTGTCCCACCTGACTTTGAACATGGACGACATGGTAGCTAAGGCATCAGCTAGTTGATTTTCCTCGCGTGGGATATGTTCAAAAGTGATTTCTTCGAAGTAAGGAATCAAACTCATCACATATTCTTTGTAAGGAATTAGATTCGAATGCTTCGTGTCTCATTCCCCTTTGACTTGGTAGATTACCAAGGCCGAGTCTCCGTAGACTTCCAGGAACTTGATTTTTAGATCAATTGCAGCTTTAAGACCCAGAATACATGCTTCATATTTGGCTATATTGTTAGTGCAGTTGAAGCATAATCTGGCAGTGAATGGTGTATGACCTCCTGCGGGGGAAATGATCACAACTCCGATGCCATTGCCAAGTGCATTAGAAGCTCCGTCAAAAACCATAGTCCATCGGGATCCTGGCTCGGGTCCTTCTTCTGGTCCTGGTTGTTTGTAGTCATTGACTAGTATAATGTCCTCGTCTTGGAAGTCAAAGTTCAATGCTTGATAATCATCCACTGCTTTATGAGCCAGATGATCAGCTACCACACTTCCTTTGATTGCTTTTTGTGAAGTGTATTGAATGTCATATTCTGTTAAGATCATTTGCCATCTTGCTATTCTTCCAGAGAGAGCAGGTTTTTCGAACACGTATTTGATAGGATCCATCTTGGAGATTAGGAAAGTGGTGTGATTTAGCATGTACTGTCTTAGTCGGCGAGCCGCCCTAGCTAAGGCACAGCAAGTTTTTTCGAGTAGTGAGTATCTTTTTTCACAATCGGTAAACTTTTTGCTAAGATAGTAGATTGCGTGCTCCTTTCGGCCAGATTCGTCATGTTGTCCTAATACACACCCCATTGAGTCTTCTAACACAGTTAGGTACATTATCAGAGGTCTTCCTTCCACAAGTGGCAACAAGATTGGGGGTTTTTGGAGATATTATTTGATTTTGTCAAAGGCTAACTGGCATTTGTCATTCCACCTTTCCACTTGATCTTTCTTCAACAGTTTGAAGATCGGCACACAAGTAGTAGTCATGTGGGCAATAAATCGGGCGATGTAATTCAGACGTCCCAAGAATCCTCTGACTTGTTTCTCGGTACGAGGTATAGGCATTTCTTGAATGGCTTTGACCTTGGCGGGATCAACCTCAATACCTTTGCTGCTGACGATGCAACCTAAGAGTTTGCCGGATCTTACTCCAAAGGTACACTTATTTGGGTTCAGTCGCAACTTGTATTTCTTGAGTCTGTCAAATAACTTGTGTAAATGACCCAGATGTTCTTCCTCGGTGTTGGATTTTGCAATCATGTCATCGACATACACCTCTATCCCCTGATGAATCATATCATGAAACAGCGCTACCATTGCACGTTGATAGGTTGCTCCTGCGTTCTTTAAATCAAAGGGCATTACTTTGTAACAAAAGGTTCCCAGGGTGTTGTGAAGGTTGTTTTTTCCATGTCTTCGGGTGCCATCTTGATTTGATTGTACCCTGAGAATCCGTCCATAAAGGAGAATACCTTGCACTGTGCGGTATTGTCAACCAGTACATCGATGTGTGGTAAAGGGAAATCATCTTTGGGGCTTACCCGGTTCAGATCTCTGTAGTCCACGCACATTCTGACTTTCCCGTCTTTTTTAGGTACAGGCACGATGTTAGTTATCCAAGGAGGATAACTTACAACTTTTAGGAATCCGGCATTGAACAGTTTTTCAACCTCGTCTTTGATCTTTTTTGACATATCAGGCCTACTCCTTCGTAGTTTCTGTTTGACTGGAGTGCTACCTTCTTTGATTGGCAGGCGATGAACTACAATGTCCGTGTCAAGGCCTGGCATATCTTCATAGGACCAGGCGAATATCTCGACGTAGTCTCGCAGCATTTGAATCAGTCTTTGCTTGATGCTGTGTTCTAAATCAGCCCCTATTTTGACTTCTTTCTTTTCCTCGTTGCTGCCCAAGTTGATGACCTCAATTGGCTCCTCGTGAGGCTGTATGGCCTTGTCTTCTTGTTCTAGCAGCCTTGCAAGTTCTCTTGGTACTTCACAATCTTCCTCACTTTCGTCCTCAGTTTGGTAGATCGGATTTTCAAAGTCATGACGGGCAATAGCAGAATCGTCATTGACTGGATCCAAAGTGTATGTGAATCTGCATTTTATTTATGTGAGTGTGTGTGAAAAAAAACATAGCTATTTGAAAGCAAAGAAAGAAAGAAAAAGGATCAAAAAATTTAAATATGCAAGCGTCCCATGATTTTATTCAATGCACATGATCATGCTATGATAAGCCCTTATAAAAGGACCAGTGCGCTTCGGGCAAGGCACACGGCTTTCAAGCTCATGGTTCGATAGTTCAGGAACCATTTTTATCTTTGCACAATATACACAAAGAAAACAGGAAATGGCATTTACTCCTGGTCAAAGGAGATCACATCCTCAGCTTTCCAGTTGTTCAATCCATTGTTGTGAGCAGGGAGTATCCAGCTGTTCCATTTGCAGTTGTCTTCTTCATCTTCCACAGCATTGATTTCATTAGTGGGAAAATGAGCCGGTGATCTTTTGGGATAAGCGATATACTCTGCTGGATACGAGAGCCCAGGCTGAGATATCTCTGTTGGCTGAGCAAGATGCTCGATAAGGCCGTCCCATGCAGTCGGGATGATGTTTTGAATAGAGACTTGTGCATCCTGGTGAGGAGTGTATTCTGACAGAAAGCAACCCTCGTTATTTGGTATTTCCCTGGCTTCTTCAAGAGTGAAATTGTCATCGTAATGTTCATCCCATCCAGTTGGGACAATGTCCTTCATAGCAATTTGTGAGCTCGGAGGAGCGGAATATTTCACCATATAGTCATATTTGCCACTGGGTTCTCCTAGCGTATCCCATACTTCTTTGGGTGGATTTTGATATTGCTCAGCGACGGGACTTGTGAAACTTTTGTCATTTCCAAATTGATCGCCCCATCCAATCGGGGTAATGTCTTCCATAGCAATATAAGAATTCTGAGGTGCGGTATTGTAATATCCCATATTATAATCAAGCATGATTATGAAATACTAAGAAAATATTATGGATTAATTATGCATTAAGAAAGATTAGTTGGAGTAGAAGGAAATTGGTTAGGAACTAACCAAGTGGCAATGGTGTAAATATGATTTAGTTGAGGGCATTATGGACATTTAACTCTATTGCATGGGCTTAAGGGCATGTTTGGTTGGTTAGTTATTACAAATCAGATTTTTGGAAAGAGGGACTTAGTAGCAAGTGGGAGAAAGAAGAAAATCATGTTCATCCTTTGCATTTTCGCAACTCTTGATACAGCTCCACTAAATCAGGTATAACTCTCAACTCGTAACTTCGATCGTAACGATTCTGGTCCCATTGGAAAGCTAACGAATTTCTCTTCGATTTGCACCTATGGTTCGCATTTATAGCTTCTATTTTGAAGGAGACAAACGAGTTTGAAGTTGGGTGGTCAATGCTGAATGTGTATGAAGGTGAGGTACAAATTTCTTGCTAATGGAGATGGAAGTTTGAGCAAGAGGGAGATACAATAGTAGCAAGGGCACCATCTCAACCTCTATTAATCCAAGGTGAGTCCTAAGATAGTAACTTGGGTAGAAATTGGGAAATTGCATGTTATGGGGCTATGGTGAGATACACTTGATGCATAATATATGTTCTTTGATGATAAAACTATATTGCATGTTGATAGTATGCTTGTGTTCCATGTTAATTCTACTAATAATTGATAATGCACTCTTTTGGAATGATATTAAGATGTTAGAAGTGTTTGGATTAGAGTTGGAATTAGTTTGGAACCCTTAAAATGCAGAAAATTCATTTCTGATACAGTGTAATCGGTTACGGGGTTTTGCGTAACCGGTTACGTTGCTGAAAATGCAATTCTGGGCTGTTTTTCGTGCCCGTAACCGGTTACGGATTTGGCGTAACCCGTTACGCTGGGTTAAAAAGGAAAAGTCAGCAAACTTCGGAAATTCGTAACTTTCGGCTCGGGTATCGGAATTGCGCAAACTTTATATCGTTGGAAAGCTAGCGACGTGTACTTTCTAATAAAATTGGTCCCCAAACCAGAATGTTTGATTTAACAATAGTGGAACCCCCACTTAGTGAATCAACGAATTAGTATTAGAATTTATGTCTCTATCATTCGATTAATAATTCACATGTTATGCGTGGCATATATTATATATTACTTACTATGAATGTGACATCCATATTTGAGAATGTTATGCCATTATGTTTTATACATGAAAATCTATGGACTCCATCGTTTTGGTTAAACGATTGGATTGATTGCATTGTTTGTGACCTTGACTTTATGTCATATTTCTGTATGCTTGAATCGAAGTGGCCGGCAGGCTAGATTGGGACGCTGCTCTGACCGTGTAGTCTATGAGCCCTCCCGGACCGTGTAGTCCAATGGAATAACCCGTTCATGTGTATTGTTCGATATGGTCTGCATCTGAGCTACCGTTGCAGTGTGCTCGTGAGTTTCCGTACGGGGTTTTACTCACTTGGCGTTAACACACTTGCGTGCTCGGTATGGTGGGGTTATGCGGCCATGTAGGCTAATGCATAATGAGGTAACTCACCTCTAGTGAAGTCACGTAGACTAACACTAGGCTTTCGCCCGATGGGGTCAGGCGTCAAGGTGGCGGTTTGTACTCGGTGTAACTCACTAGCGTGAAGGAGGTTAACGGGACAATGACGCCAATTAGGCCAGGTCATCGCACGGCCATTTAGGCTTGTGTGGACTCGTTTAACCATCCTGCAGTGTGCTTGTACAAGTCCCTTGACAAATAGGCAGGAGGTTACTCATCGAGGATGCATTTATTCCATAATCCTAGCCGGGGTTGTTTACACTTATGGATTCCCCGTACATGGGTATGGGTCTGCATACTTGTTTGTTATACAAATGTGTATTTGTGATATGATGACTCCTATGGTGGACGATTCATGTGTTTGCTCTGTACTTGTACCGGATGTGAGGATAACCCCGAATCAATGGTGGATTCTGTTGTTGATGCATGTACCCTATAGAACCGAGTGGACCCATAGGATAGGAGGACTCACTGAGATTTAGTAATCTCACCCCAATCAACTTATATTTTTTCAGGTGCAGTTTAGTAGTGTTTGGTCAGTAGCAGCTTTGAACTGAAGACATTGGAAGTGGTGATGGCTCAGAGACCTCGTCAGATCTCATTTTCCGTTGTGCAAGATCCATTGAAGACTCATGTATTATGCTTCTTAGTAGAATTTCATGTTGTATTTTATATGGATCTTTCTATAACTATAGCTTTTGTATGTACTCAATATCAATTTTAACGTTTCATGCATAATATACTAGTCTGTTATGTATGGGGTGTTACAGTTGGTATCAGAGCAGGTCGATTCTCGGCCGAGCCATGAGACATCACTAGCAATTTTTTTTCCCTCCTCCCAAGTGTGCGTTGCTAGCCTGATTTTACTGAAATCTCATTCAGTTGTTGAACTTGATCAACTCATCGACTGAGTGTGAGACAGTAGAATTACGGCAGAGCCGCCACGAGGACTCGTAAACCTGTAAGTGTCGTGAACCCAAGTAGCAAGGATTAGTTGGGTGGTGAATTGTATATGGAAGCTAGATTTATTGGATGACGTAAGTAGAAAGGATATTGGAGTTGTCAGACTTAAGAGGAGCGTTTGACGCAAAGATGTGGATCGAGACAACTAGAATTCCCAGGATTTTAACTGGATGAAGTGAAGCTTTATCTAAGTCTTGGTAATAGCAAGGGAAATCCAAATAGGATTGAGTAGGAGCTTTGTAAGTGGGATTCTCTGAAGGTGTTGAGCTGAGAATTAGTAGGATTCAGTGCTGATAATGCTGCCGGTGTTAAGTGCGACTGATGAGCTGATAGGATAGAATGACCTTTGGAAATGCGGACACAGAAGTCAGACCATTCTGATTGCGTTGGTACTAACAGTAATTGAATGGGTGAAGTATTAGATTCTAAATCAGCTTGGTGTACCCTAAGCGAGAGTAGTTTCCTAGTAAGGGTTGGTGGAATGTATGAGTGTGGTAGCTTACGATTGGGTGAGGGATGAATACCCGGTCGATAGATTAGGATATGTATTTCTGTTCTTATCATTTTATATTTAAGTTATAGAACTACGCTAGATGGAATATAAAATGATGTAGAAGCGTGAAATGCAGTGACCTAAGTTCTTATTAGTTGTTGTTCGTCTGACCCCGAGCAAAGCCATAGAACTACGCTTGGCGTTAGGCGTTTAGGCGAGTAAGAACTAAGATCTATCTGGAACGTCAGTAGGATGATCGCAGTTGACTTGGTCAATAGGAGCTATAGCATTCCTATCTGAACTGAATTATCCCTGGAATCTCATGCATGTGTGGGACGAGTGGGTACGCGCACTGCATGGTAATCCGAAGTTGAACTTCAAATCTTCGTGCTTGCCGTTTTGGCTTTCCGAGTAAGTAAACCTTGGTGTGTAGCACTCTCAGATTTTAGCATCCTGAGGGGTGTGATTCGAAGGACTTGAGGAACGATGAGCCTATTGGAAGCCTGTTCAGACACTTGTCGGTTATGACTTTAGGATACGCGTGGAGGTCATTATACGCAACTGAGGTAGGTTACCTAGATACATGGCCTCGGAGTTGGACCACCATGTTGGTACTATCAGACGGGTATAATGCCACAGTATCGCTATCGTGCCCAAGATGCGTGAGTAATCCTTTTTCCGACATGTGTGGGACAAAGGTGATCTGAAGCTCAAGGTAGAATTCTGATTTGGCACTCGTGAGACACAGATCCAAACTCTCATAAGGTATGTGGGATAAGGATCCATATGTCGTTCTCGATAGTAGAGGAATAACTAGACAACCGATGGTGAAATGGATCAAGATCCAATACTATACTTATGGAGACCCTGAGTGATCGTGATTGCGTGAGTTAGTATCAGAATGTACCTTGGGGACGTTCTCGTTTCATAAAGTGCTAAGTTGGCAATTTTGCATGAGCGTCTAGGGTGGGACTTATGTGCGGTCATGATATCCTGGTCATCATGGTGAGTGGCTATCATGTACCATTGGCGACCGGTGATGGAATATGCAAGTTGTATCTTGGATCGGCTCGATGTATGATGTGTCCGGTAAGGTATTGCTAGGTACTCTGAATGGAGAAGTGTCAATCTTGGTAAAGCATGGACATTTTGGTTTGAGAACTGCTAAGGAGTTTATAAGAGAGACGTTCGAAGTACAAAGTGCAATTCCTTGCATTGTGACTACACTCAGACCGTTGGAAGCACTGCAATGAAGGATGCAGCCGCCGAGGAAGTCAGTTCAGTGTCTGATTCAGAAGTGGAACATACATTAGATGACTGTGTGAATGGAGTGTGGTTATGGGAGGATTGTTCTATCATTAAGTCGCACGAGTTATCAGAGGTGATACTGCGCTAAGAGAATGAAGGTGTATGGTTGGGTAGAAGTTGTGTAAAACTGCTAGAGTTATCATGAGCTGCAGTGTGTTTTTGAAGGGTTTATTATACCGACTAAGCAACCAAACTTGTTGGAAGGGAAAAACATAGCAGTTTTACACTGTGGAAATCAGTGACAAGGACGAACCTCTAAGTCAGTGAATTTTTGGGTTTCAATGTCCTGAAATCGAAACGTGTACCTAAGTTGCGGTAGATGAACTATATGGAAGGGAAGAGTAAGTAGAAGCTTGATTTTGGAGAGTATGCAACTTTCAAGAGTAGTAGTCGATGATGGATGTATATGGAGTTCTGGCACGTGTTGTAATTGGACAACTGTAGATAAGGAATTATTGTGCATTAATGGAAACTAAGTGAATTATGGATATAACGTGACTCAGAGGATTTCAAGGTGTGTGACTTGTTGGAATCAGAGTAGCGCAACGGGTCAAGGAAGAATCAGATAAGTCAGAGGTAGGAATGAATGGACTATTTATAGGATTTTATGTTGGGATGAAAGTATCTTCCTAAGGGAAATTGTCGAAGCGGGGTTTCGTTCGTTCTAGTCTCTCAAGGATCACCGTAACTCGAGAGGTGTTGTCAATGGACCAACTTGGGAATACATTTTTGTGGATGGCATGCGGTCTGATGTTCATAGGTCATCAGTTTAGCTTGCAAGTCACAAGGGTTGGACTGAGTATCAGACCGTCGGAATGCTGAAGGCTAGAAAGGACATTCAGTTGACGCAAGTTCTTTGTGGTTATACCTTGTGCACTACGATTGTGCAGGAAAGCTTGGACAATAGTTACAGGTCAGCCGTTGAATTTCGCCTCTCCTCAGTAGAATCTTGTGTGAAGTTGTCGAATATCAAGGCGATAGTTGCAAGGCGATTACACCTTCGCGGTTTACGGTGACAGTTGTATAAGTAAAGATAAATTTGGAACAATCATCCTAAGACTTTGGGAACCAGAGGTTAAGACCGAGGAATTTGGAGATCACCTAATGACATTGTATGGACTCGAGTGGAGAATAACTTGAAGTGTTATCGCAGAAGCGACGTTGTGGCGGTAATTCTCAAGTGGGAAATAATTCAAGGAGCTGAGTGAATCAGTAATGTTTGTTGAACGAGGGTGAACACACCTGAGAATGAAACGAAGGATATCCGACATGAGTGGATTATTAGAGTTTTTGAAGTTCTGGAGATTCAGTGCAGAGCAGTGAAGGTCAAGGACCCTAGAAGGATCTTTCCCCAGATATGTCAAGACGAAGTATCTGGATAGACGTGTTGCTTGAGAGTCAAGGTTCTAACCATGCATAGTGGGACGCAGGTGTTTTGGCAGATTATGTTTCTTCGTATGGAATGACCCTCAGACAGAGTAGTGAGGCTACCTAAAGAGAAATGTAAGGAACATTTCATCCCCTTGTTGGTATAGATTTGGACACATTGTTTCCGTGGTGATCAGAAAGAATTCGAGGACGAATTCTATTTAAGGGGGGGAGAATGTAATATCCCATATTATAATCAAGCATGATTATGAAATACTAAGAAAATATTATGGATTAATTATGCATTAAGAAAGATTAGTTGGAGTAGAAGGAAATTGGTTAGGAACTAACCAAGTGGCAATGGTGTAAATATGATTTAGTTGGAGGGCATTATGGACATTTAACTCTATTGCATGGGCTTAAGGGCATGTTTGGTTGGTTAGTTATTACAAATCATATTTTTGGAAAGAGGGACTTAGTAGCAAGTGGGAGAAAGAAGAAAATCATGTTCATCCTTTGCATTTTCGCAACTCTTGATACAGCTCCACTAAATCAGGTATAACTCTCAACTCATAACTCCGTTCGTAACGATTCTGGTCCCATTGGAAAGCTAACGAATTTCTCTTCGATTTGCCCCTATGGTTCGCATTTATAGCTTCTGTTTTGAAGGAGACAAACGAGTTTGAAGTTGGGTGGTCAATGCTGAATGTGTATGAAGGTGAGGTACAAATTTCTTGCTAATGGAGATGGAAGTTTGAGCAAGAGGGAGATACAATAGTAGCAAGGGCACCATCTCAACCTCTATTAATCCAAGGTGAGTCCTTAGATAGTAACTTGGGTAGAAATTGGGAAATTGCATGTTATGGGGCTATGGTGAGATACACTTGAAGCATAATATATGTTCTTTGATGATAAAACTATATTGCATGTTGATAGTATGCTTGTGTTCCATGTTAATTCTACTAATAATTGATAATGCACTCTTTTGGAATAATATTAAGATGTTAGAAGTGTTTGGATTAGAGTTGGAATTAGTTTGGAACCCTTAAAATGCAGAAAATTCATTTCTGATACAGTGTAATCGGTTACGGGGTTTTGCGTAACCGGTTACGCTGCTGAAAATGCAATTCTGGGCTGTTTTTCGTGCTCGTAACCGGTTACGGATTTGGCGTAACCTGTTACGCTGGGTTAAAAAGGAAAAATCAGCAAACTTCGGAAATTCGTAACTTTCGGCTCGGGTATCAGAATTGCGAAAACTTTATATCGTTGGAAAGCTAGCGACGTGTACTTTCTAATAAAATTGGTCCCCAAACCAGAATGTTTAATTTAACAATAGTGGAACCCCCACTTAGTGAATCAACGAATTAGTATTAGAATTTATGTCTCTATCATTCGATTAATAATTCACATGTTATGCGTGGCATATATTATATATTACTTACTATGAATGTGACATCCATATTTGAGAATGTTATGCCATTATGTTTTATACATGAAAATCTATGGATTCCATCGTTTTGGTTAAACTATTGGATTGATTGCATTGTTTGTGACCTTGACTTTATGTCATATTTCTGTATGCTTGAATCGAAGTGGCCGGCAGGCTAGATTGGGACGCTGCTCTGACCGTGTAGTCTATGAGCCCTCCCGGACCGTGTAGTCCAATGGAATAACCCGTTCACGTGTATTGTTCGATATGGTCTGCATCTGAGCTACCGTTGCAGTGTGCTCGTGAGTTTCCGTACGGGGTTTTACTCACTTGGCGTTAACACACTTGCGTGCTCGGTATGGTGGGGTTATGCGGCCATGTAGGCTAATGCATAATGAGGTAACTCACCTCTAGTGAAGTCACGTAGACTAACACTAGGCTTTCGCCCGATGGGGTCAGGCGTCAAGGTGGCGGTTTGTACTCGGCGTAACTCACTTGCGTGAAGGAGGTTAACGGGACAATGACGCCAATTAGGCCAGGTCATCGCACGGCCATTTAGGCTTGTGTGGACTCGTTTAACCATCCTGCAGTGTGCTTGTACAAGTCCCTTGACAAATAGGCAGGAGGTTACTCATCGAGGATGCATTTATTCCATAATCCTAGCCGGGGTTGTTTACACTTCTGGATTCCCCGTACATGGGTATGGGTCTGCATACTTGTTTGTTATACAAATGTGTATTTGTGATATGATGACTCCTATGGTGGACGATTCATGTGTTTGCTCCGTACTTGTACCGGATGTGAGGATAACCCCGAATCAATGGTGGATTCGGTTGTTGATGCATGTACCCTATAGAACCGAGTGGACCCATAGGATAGGAGGACTCACTGAGATTTAGTAATCTCACCCCAATCAACTTATATTTTTTCAGGTGCAGTTTA
Organism: Vicia villosa; assembly: GCF_029867415.1. NCBI lineage: Eukaryota > Viridiplantae > Streptophyta > Magnoliopsida > Fabales > Fabaceae > Vicia > Vicia villosa. The sequence goes on along the minus strand of NW_026705985.1, from coordinate 144,990 downwards.
GTAGTGTTTGGTCAGTAGCAGCTTTGGACTGAAGACATTGGAAGTGGTGATGGCTCAGAGACCTCGTCAGATCTCATTTTCCGTTGTGCAAGATCCATTGAAGACTCATGTATTATGCTTCTTAGTAGAATTTCATGTTTTATTTTATATGGATCTTTCTATAACTATAGCTTTTGTATGTACTCAATATCAATTTTAACGTTTCATGCATAATATACTAGTCAGTTATGTATGGGGTGTTACAGGTATACTGATAATTATACTCGCCACTTGGTTCTCCCACAGCATCCCACATTCCCATGGAACTGGGTGGAATTTCATCTAGATATGGCTGAATGATATGGTTCAAGAACACTCCTTCATCTTCAATGGCGTTTACTTCTTGGCTGACAAAGTGTGACATTAATCCTCCAGAACGAGGACTTTGATCATTCTTTTGATTTCCACTATCATAGCCCAGGCCTAGCTTGTCGGACTTGTAGGGTATATCGGGAAGTTGTCCCCATACTGTGCAATCACCTTGTTCAATCACAGCTTTGGCATCTTTGAGAGAAGCCATAGTTGTAGTTGGAGTAGCAGGAATATGCTTGGTGGTAGAGACATCTGGAGAGACCACCTCAAAAGATTGGCAGGGAGTTTCGATGAATTCGTCCTCCAACTAGACATATTTGGAATTGCTTAGATGACTAACCACATATTCCTCTTCGCCATAGACTGTGACAATCTTTCCTTTTACTGGATATTTTAACTTCTGATGCAGAGTAGAAGTTACAGCGTTTGCCCCATGTATCCAAGGGCGTCTAAGTAAACAGGAATAGGCTGGGTGAATTTCCATTACGTAAAAGATAGAATCAAAGATCTGAGAACCCACTCTGATTGGGAGATTCACTTTTCCGTATACCGTTCTTGTTGACCCGTCAAAGGCTCTTACCATAACATCACTTGGTTGTAACACAATTCCTTCGAAGTCAAGCTTTTCTAGTACTGTTTTCGGTAACACGTTCAAAGAAGAACCGTTATCTACTAGCACATGAGATAGAGTGGTGCCATTACATTCAATGGAGATATGTAGGGCTTTGTTGTGATTTTTTCCAGCAGGGGTTAGATCCACATCAGAGAAACCGAGGCCATTGTTCACGGTTAAATTGGCAACACAATTCTCAAATTGGTCGACTGAGATCTCTTGAGGCACATGCGCAGCTTTCAGGAACTTCATCAGAGCTTTGGCATGAGCTCCTGAATATTTTAGCAGAGATAGCATTGAGATTTTTGAAGCGGTGTGCCCTAGTTTCTCAACAATATTGTAATCACTCTTGCAGATGATTTTCAATATTTCCTCCATTTCTTGCTTTGATGGATCCTCAGCAGTGATCTCCACCGGGGTTTGAACTTGTTCAACTTGTGGCTCTTTGCCTCGAGCGTTGTCATCTTGATTAGGAACTGGGACTCGGACTGGACCAGCAGCAACATTTGGAGAAATTACTGGTGAAAAGATTCTTCCACTTCTCGTGATCTTGCCGGTACCCACAATATTATCCACAGTTGGAGTAGTTAACTTTGCGGCCTCTTCAGTCGAGGTACCCTGCTTAACTCCATGAACATAAACATTAGTGTCGTAACCCCATAGGACAGCTTTGTCTGAGGAGTATGGAAATGGAGTTGGACTAGTAATGACTACTGATGCCACTTTGAGTGTAGCAGAAATTTTGAACGGAGCCTTGGCAGAGATTTTGAATGGTAAGCTGGAGATCACTGAGGCATCCTCTATTCTTATCCCGTTTGCAAAGACTTCGCATAACACGTCCATAGAAGGGAGCCTCTCAAACATAATGATACGGCGATCCATCCACTTTTGAATTCCCATTCTCAGATTTTCACAACCATTGGGCAGGTATGAGAAATAAAAGCAATCGGGGTCACATCCTGGAAAGTAACCAGCTTGGATTAGCTTTCCTTTGACTTCGCAGAGTGGAGTTGATAATTCGTTCACATCATAGATGTAAACAGTGTCCAGGATAGCGTTAACAGTTTTGTCATGCTTTGGCATAGGTGCAGTGATGACATTTGGAGTTTCTGGAGGATCGAACTCAACTTCCCCAGCATCTATCATATCTTGTATTTTATTTTTCAGGGCCCAGCAGTGATCTGCGTCATGTCCTGGACAGTTTGAGTGATAGGCACATGTTGCATCAGGGCGATAACTCGGAGAGGAAGTGTTGACATTCTTTGGAGGACCTTTTAATGTGATCAGATCTGCTTTTAGCAAATGCTGCAATGCCTGAGAGATTGGCATGTTGATTCTGGTGAAATTTCTTCTTGGTGCATCTGGTCGACGCGTATATTTTGGCTGTTGATCTTTTTGAGGCGCAGATGCGGAGATCAGAACTGCCCCTACAGATTGATGCTGCTCATTTTTGTGACCTTTCTGAATTTGCATTGTATTGACCTCATTTCTCCCGCTGATGGGCCTTTTTGTAGTACCAGAGGAGGAGCCTATTTGAATTTTTCCATTTTGAATGCCACTTTCGACACGTTCTCCGATCAATATCAGGTCAGTGAAACCTGATGATGAGCTTCCCAGCAAATGACTATAGAAAGGGCCAGTTAAAGTGCCCATGAACATGTCGACTAGCTCGCGATCAGATAAGGGTGGTTGAACCCTTCCAGCCATATCTCTCCACTTTTGTGCATATCCTTTGAAACTTTCTTTTGGTGCCATGGACATGCCCCTTAGTTGAGTACGGGTTGGTGGAAGATCAGCATTGTATTGGTACTGTTTGTAAAAAGCAGCAGCTAATTCTTCCCAAGTATGAACCTTGGTATTTTCCAGCTGGTAGTACCACTCGAGTTGTGTACCCGACAGACTTTCTTGGAAGAAGTGAATCCACAATTTGTTATCTGTTGTATGAGGTTGTATCTTCCTCACATAGGATCTCAAATGTAGTTTTGGGCAAGAAACTCCATTATATTTTGCAAAGACAGGAACTTAGAATTTTGGAGGGATAACAACATCCGAGATGAGTCCCAGATCATTGAAATCTAAGCCAGGTATTATTTGTATCTCCATAGCTTTCATACGTTCTTCCAGCTGTTAGTACTTGTCATCATCCGGTTCGTCCCCAGAATGATCATCTTCTTCATTGGAAGAGAGAGAGAGAGGGTTTAGCAGAACCTTGGTTGCTGTGATTGTCTCCTTGTTCATCATCACCGACTGTTTCAGGGATCGGTGGCTTTTTGAACTTTTTGACTGGGATTTTGATCTTCCTTTTCAGGTGACTCAAGCCTACAGATCCTTTGGGCTTCTTTTTCTTCTTGATTATCAGGGCTTTCAGTTCTTGTTGCCCCTTTTCCAGTTCCAGAATTGCCACTTGAACTTGGGCATTCTGTGCTTCGAGATTCTTGATGCTTGTCTCAGATTCCATCTCTTCTGACTGAAATAAACAGCGAGGTGATGAGAAATCCGTCATGTGAACCTGTTATGCAAAGTGTATGAATGGATGAAATGTATATGAATGAAATGTATATGCAATGTATGTGAATGAAATGTGTGTGCAATGTTTTCAAGGATCTTAGAGTTTAAATTTGTTAAAACAAAGAAGAAACAAACATTAGTTAATCAATTTATTTCTTTTTTTTTCTTTGCCTCATTTAGGCTTACAAAATAGAAATAAAGGAAATAAATGATCCCTAAGGTCTCCCATGGACGCTTTTTCTTTGCCCCCAGGAATGTGTTGATCTGCTGTTCTTCTTGAAGCTGTCCGGTGAGCTCCAATATCCTTCTCTCATAGTCTTGACAGTGTGCTTTGAAGGTGTCTCTTTCCTCTTTTAGTTGAACCCAAGATTTTTGCAACTCTTCTAGGTAAGTTGGCATATCCGGGTGTAGAATAACTTGGGGTTCGTCTCCGTCGACCTCTGGCTCAATAGTCACATGTAGAATAGCGGGATATGGCATAATGAGTTTCTGAGCATGAGTACGGACCCATCTGAGGTAAGGTTCCATAGGGATAGAATTCCATTGCCCCAAAGTTTTGCTTTCTATTCTATAGACACTGCCCCATGCATGTATGAACCTTCGTCGGTGTCTATGAGAATCATTCTCGTAATCAAACACAATGCCACGGATAATCATGTCATGAGGACCGTTGCTCCTTGCATATCCGAATTGGCGTAAAGCCAAAGAGGGATTGTAAGTGATGCCCCCTTTGATGCCAAGGAGTGGCACATTAGGGTAGTCTCCACAATGATCAATGATAGTAATGTCTCTTTGAAAGAAGTTGTTCCACCGGATATCTGAATGAGACAAAGACATAATCCTGCGAGACCATGGCATTCTTTGTTCATTTCTCAACACTGATCGGGGAAGATGAAATGTAAACCACCTAGCCAGTAGTGGTATACAGCACATAAGAGTTCCTCGTTTCTTCATGGTACGAGTGTGTAGAGAATGTAGAATGTCTCCCAGCAATGTTGGTACCCGGGTTACGGGTTAGGAAAAGGTTGATGATGTGTACACTTATGAACTGGTCTGGATTAGGGAATAAAACCAACCCATAGATCAAAAGGGCCACAACCTCCTCAAAAGCTGGATAACTTTTGTTTTCTAGTAGTAATCGAGCCTTTTCCATTAAGAACATAGCAAGCAAACCCTTAACTCCACTCTTTGTTTCCCAATTGGACTCGATTTCTGATTTTCGCAAATGTAAAGAAGAAGCAATGACTTCAAGTTTTGGAATCCTTTCCAAACCAGTGAAAGGTAATTGATTTCAAACAGGTAATCCAATTAGTTCAGAAAATTCTTCCAAAGTGGGTACCAACTGGTAATCAGGAAAGGTAAAGCAATGATGTTCAGGGTCAAAGAACTGGAACAGGACCCGTATCATGTCTTCTTCAAATTTTGAGGTAACCAAATGGAGTAGGTGACCATGCCTTTCGGTGAATTGAACATTCCTGGGGAATTCTGATACTAAGTCTTTTAGTTCAGATGGTACCGTTGAGATGTTGATTCGGATGTAATCTCTGGTGGCGGGAGCCATTACCTGTAAATAAACAAAGGTAAACTCTTTGATCCTTGAAGTTCTTAGTGAGAAAATGATATGCTTATGATGCTTATGATGTCAAACATGTGGCACACAAAAACAAATCAAACAATAGCCTTAGGCTTAAAGGCCTGCATGGAGCTGATAGGTGATACCCTCCCCACTGAAGTTGAGTTGGTTAAAACCTGTCCTAGAATAGTATCCGGGTTCTATGATCCTTGGAGGTAACATCTCAATACAGCGCTCGAGCGGCCGATCAAAATATTCCTCGAGGATAACTAACTTCGATCAATTTCAAAGCTAGCCACTTAATAGGTCATAAGTCAAGTTCAACTAAAAAGGTTCTAAGACAAATTAGTGTTTAATGACATTTCGGAAGCCTAATATACTCCTTGATCGTTTTCAAGGGACATCAGTATAAACCAAAGTATCGCACTAACGATGACTACCAGATCAACCATATCGGTACATGCCGTACAGTTTCCTTGGTCTATTGTCATATACTTAAGGTATCTCGAGATTCGGGTTAGAATCTTCCACACAAGCAAAATACCCAAACAAACCTTTGAAAAATAGAGCAATCAAGTCAAACAATTGAAAACATCGAAGTGATCTATTCTCTTAAGGTAACCCCTTTTGAAAACATTTTGTTTTTTGAAAGTAATTCCCCAGCAGAGTCGCCAGTTCTGTGGACCTCCGTTTTCGGCCATACCTCTCGCGGAGAGATACGTGAACTGACTCTTTTTATTGTTTCTGCTTTCGCATTTTTGAAAATTCAGAGAGTCGCCACCAACCTTTTATTTTATCCAATTAAGGAAAGGTTTATAAAAGAAACAGAAAAAAGACCTTTAAGAAATTCTGGGTAAGGAGGTAGGTTATACAAAGGGAAGGTGTTAGCACCCTTTGTATCCATGGTTATCCATGGGCTCTTTAGTTTGCTTAGCTCACTTGTTTTCGATCACTTTTCAATTGCTTTAAAATGCTCATATGTGGTTTCAAATACCTTTGTAAATTGAATTTGTAATGATCCTTGTGCGGATGTATACAAAGTGTTTTTTATCTTTCAAAAGATGTTTTTTTTGAAAAAAAGAACGTTAACTTTGTAATGATCCTTGTTTGGATATATACAAAGTATTGTCTTTTTGGAAAGTTTTATTTTGAAAAACAACAGTGTATGAGAATTTTGCTTGTTTTGATTTGAGCAAGCAAATTAGGAGGTCTACCCTGAGTTGTAAGGTCTTTATCCTATTTCCTTTAAAAATCTATCCTTTCGCCGGATACAAACAAAAGGTTCGATTTTGTACTCGAAACAGTAGAATTTAGACTTTGATTTTGAAAAGAATGAGAAGGGATTACCTTAGGAGGTGCAATGTGATTGTGTTTGAATTCAGATATTTTATCTTTTGGAGTTAGTGATCTAACGGTTCAATTTTATCTTTGACATACACGCAGTTTATATATGCTGGAATTTAAAATGCGGAAATGTAAAATGCGGAAAGTAAATCTACGCTATTACATCGATTTGCAGGAAATGTAAACTACGCCTATTTACATAGATTTGACAACCTATACATTTATCTAGGAATTTAAATAGCAAGAAAATAAAGAAATGTTTTTGGATTTTTTATGATTTATTTTAATTATGATTAATGCATGATTAATTTAATTAAAATGAGGAAAAGATGGAAATAAAATTTAAACCTAAAAATTAAGTTCAAAATGTTTGCTAATTAATTTTAAAACAAAACAAATTTTTTTTGAATTTTTGAATTTTTGAATTTTTAAAATTGATTTGAAATTGATTAAGTTAATTAACACATAATTATGCAAATAATTACACAAATAATTAAAACTTAAAGAGAAAATTAATCAAAATATGTACAAAATTAGCTTATAATATATAAACAATATTTAATATGAAGAACAAATTTTTTATGATTTTTTGATTGGTTAAAATAATTAAAAAGCAAATATATAAAAATAAACTAATTAATTATGCAAAATATTGAAATTATGAAGAAAAATAAAATATTTTTATGTTAGAAAATAAAATATTATTTTAGAAACTTAAAAATATTTTTTGTGTATTTTTTGGATTTTTGAAACTATTTTTAATTAATTTTGCAAGAAAATTAAATTAAAATAGAAAAATAAATAAGCAGTGATCAGATGTGGTGGGTAATAGAGTCTATAGCATGGACTGGCAAGGCTAGAGCGTTGGATGAGGAGATTAATGAAATCAGATGGTGGAAGGCCTGAAGGCGTGTGACACGTGATATACCTGCAGCACACTGGATTAGAAAAATTAAATTTAAAAAAACGCGCGCGTGTGAACCAATGGGGTGAGGACACGTCTTCGTCTTCAACCTCCAGACACCACTTTTAACAGCGCTTTTATGCAAAAGCGTTGTAATTGATGAACCCTAAACTGCAAAAATAGCGAACAAGGGTAAACGTGCATAGAAATTAGCGCGATAGGTCCATTCAATTCGTCTTGTTCCACTGAATTCAACCATGCCCTTAATTTGTTCTAATTTTGGCTCTAACTAAAAACCCTAAATTTGAACTAGAAAACCCTAAAATGGTAGATTCGTGTACAAGCATCCAAAACTCAATTAAACTTCCAGAAATGATCTACACATCAAACTAAGTTCAAATATATGTCTACATCTAGCTAAGCATGCGTGGATTACGAGATACAAGTTGATTCTAGTTCGAACCAATCGTGACCTGTAGTACTTGGTTCAGTGAGTTTCAAGACTTGGAAATGATTGGAATGTGTTCAGTGATGCCTGAGGAAGATGTTTGAATGCTTAGTTTGTATTGAAAATGACTTAAACTTAAAATTCGAATTTCAAGTTTCTTTGAAAAAATTAAGTGATTACAAGTGTGTTACAAGCAGAAGTTTGGCTCTAATTTCGTGCTCTTTCATTTGTGAAGTGTTATAGCCTTTATATAGGCTATGTTGTGCTTAGAATTGAAGCCAAGAAGCCTTTAGTTGCCTTTGTTGAATTCTTGATTTTTTTATATTAAAACCTTTGAATTGTTGACCAAGTCTTGCTTCTCTTCAATGCTATTGCCTTTTACCTCAATCTTCTGCAGAAAATTGAAGATTCTTGGATGACTCATGCTTAGAAACTAAGCTATCCATTATCCTTCCATTTTCTTTTTTCATTTAATCTTAAAATAAGATAAAATTAAGCCAAAAATGGATAAAAATGGTGTGGGCTTTGTCTTGGTCGTGGGAGGCCCATAATATCATGGCAAACATGTTTGAACCATGAAAACTTGGCCCCATTTGGAAAAAATACATTTTTGAGCAATGTTGGTTTTATGCATTTTCCCAAAATTTTGCCAACTTCAACAAGGTGTAAATCCCTCAATTTTTGTCATATTAAGGAGATCTTGCACTTTTTGGAAACCTCAAAGAGTCCTCTAACCAATGTCTTTGGTCTCATGTCAAAATGATTTTTGATGCTCCTTGTGTGTCCTTTTGAAAAAAGTGTCTTTTTGTTGACTTTGAAAATGACCTGTAATGTCTTTGTTCATATTTTTCAAATGGTGAATGTAATGACCATGGGATCAATTGCATTTGAAAGATAATTGAATTTCCTTCAAAATGAGCTTTGGTTTGAATTTTTTGGATGAAGGATGAGAGAGTTATGGCCAGTCAAAGTTCAGTTGACTTTTTAGGAGAAAACCCTAATTCTGAATCTTAGGGTTTTGTTGATTTTTGATCTTTCCTTGATGAATTATGATCATCCAATGATCAAATGATGAATATTTTGACAAAATATGGATGTTGACAAAAAATTTCATTTTTGACTGTCTGTTGACTTTTTTGGTCAAACGGGTCGTCTGTTGACTGTTTGAGCTGCTGACGGTGCGTCTGAGTGAATTGAAGTCTGAAAATTTGTGTGATGGTACTTTGAGATATATGGATGTCCATGAAATCCATTTGAGGTCTCAAAAACTTGTTTCTCCTGTAAAAACAAGAACACCCTAGTCAGGGACTGTTTGTGTAGGAGACAGTTAAGCGTACCTGATTTTTGTGCAGTGTTGAGTCTCTGCTAATCATGTGATATTCAGAAGACTTCTAGGACAAAAATCTTGGAATTTTGAATTGTAAAAGATTGATTTGATTGATGGTACAAAACACTGAGAATTGTACTGCCAACAGTTTGACTGTCAACTGACTGTTCAGGTATTAATGTAGCAGTTAGAGTGAAAAATCAACAGTCAAAGTTAATTTTCTTTTTGTTGTTTTTTTTTATGTGAAAAATTAAAGTTTATTTACATGACTTGTTAAAAACACAAACATAATAAATAACTAATATTTACTGTACGCGAGCAAAATTACCGATAATAACCCTGAAAATCATTTAATGCACAGAAAAATGAATATTTGACTGGCAGAAAACACACAAAATATTATCTGAATAATTAAGCAACATTATGACAAACAGTACAACATTTAATACTGACAGTACAAATATTACATACTATATTGAACAGTACGACGAATAAACGGTACATTTAAGAAATAAGAAATACGGCAAATTTTAAGAATGACGATTAGTAACCCATGCTACAAATAATAACATGTAGATGATTGGGAGTGCAAGCATCCCAGGTCCACAGTGTTCCGGGCTATGTAGACAGAAAAAAGACATGATCACCGTAGCAATGGTGATGACCATAAGAAAACACGTTTCCCACCACTTCGCCATTTTGTCGGGGAAGAAGAAAGGATGGATATGAAGTAGAAATTTGAGAGATGAGTTAGAATTTGATGTGAGATTTTTATGGAAAAATGAGAGGCATTTATAGAATGGAAAGAAAGATAGAGACGTTGGGGAATGAAGTGATTCCGTACAAAAGGAAAATTTGAGTGAAAGTAAGATTTGAAAGAAAGTGTATGATAGTGTTGGGAAAAAGAGAGATGTATAGAATAAAGTTAGGATTTGATTTTTTGAAAAAGAGATTTGAAAAGATTTTGAAAATAATGGAATATAGTACAAAAATTAATGGGAAACAAAAGATAATAATAATCTACTTGTTACCAGTATAGTCTGAGTTTCCTGATTCTGCGCCTGCAAAAGACTTAACTCTGTACCAATTGTGTCAGTACTATTTATCTGTAAATAAATAAATAGCATGTGTGAAGTAATAAACAGTATTTGGCGTTTGCGTAAGAATAAATTCAACTGCATGCCAAAATACTGTATAAGAAAAATTCTAAAAACTAAGTATTTCACATGTCAGGATATTTATTGAAATAAAAATCCATGATTATATGAGACTCTTAATTTTTAGATTGGAGTTTTATTGAAAAAAGATGCGGGCAAATTTTGGGGTATAACAAGTAGACCTCGCGAAAATGATCGGGCCATAGACAAGAGGAGCGAGTCCCTCTCAGCAACCAAGACGTCACGGATCGTAAAGGAAAACGGTGCGTGCGTACACCGAGCATCAACGTCGAGCGACACGAGCTATGGGAAAGGCGGGGGTCCGACTGCATGAACCCTTTTCCTGACATACTCGATAACAAGATCTTGTGCAGGTTCAAAAGCAAGCGATGCGTAGCGTGCGCATACCGAACGGACTCGATGAGACTACGCGGGGGTTGATTACTAACCCTTTCCGCGTGCCTTCCATGAGGACTTAACGGAGTTCCATATAGGACTTATTACACCGTGACTCCCTGCCGCAAAGCACAAATATAAACACACCAACAAAAACAGAGCCTCTTTCGAGGGCTTGGCCAGATGAATGTCTAGGTCCTACTTCTCATGTTATAGGATGATGCGAGAAAGCGGTAAAGTGCGAGAGAAATAAAATGAAACGGGATCAATACCAAACGGATGATGATCCGTAAACTAAGTGAAGCAAAGCGAAGAAGGTATAATCCCGCGAGCGAGCTAGCAAAGCAAAAGCAAATAGTCAGCACACCGATTAGCCATGAAAGCACGCAAAGGTCGACACGCACGTCGAGCATAAGCACAATACACCAGCAAGAGGAACAAGCAAACCAAACAAGCAGATATAAAGCAAAAGGATCGTGTCTCCGAGATGAGAACACGATACGAGTGAATAGGATTATGTTCCGCGAGTAAAGCGGAACACTCAAGAAATAAGCGCCGGTCGGTGACTATCCAAAAGCCTTGCACACTAGCACACAAGTTAGAGATAACAAACATCACAATCGGAATTGCGTTATTGCTATAAACCAAAAGAAACGGGCAAGTAATGTAAACATGAAATGGACTATGAAACATCAAAGAGAAATCAAACATGAATGATCTACAAATTAATAAAAATCAAGCATCTAGTAATATGGTACATCTCATGAGCTTTCCGACGATATAAAGAACGTGCGAAGCGGAGTTACGAGCAAAAAGTTATGCAAGATAGAAGTTAGAAAAGAAAAACACACTAGGGAACCGGTTCCTGGAATGGACAACCCGGTTCCTGGTCCAAAAAACAGTGGCAAACACCAACGAAACATCTGGGAACCGGTTCCTTCATCCTAGGAACCGGGTTCTGCTGTAGAAAAACACTTTTTTGCTATTTTATATGTTTGGGAACCAATTCCACTCAACTTGAAACAATGCCAACTTGTAAGCATCATGAAAAGCCATCAAAACACATTCAAAACACAATGAAACACCCATGGAAGCAAGACACGATATCAAGGCAACAAGAAATGGTAAGCATATGAGGGCATTCAAACCAAACACCGACACGAGGCACATTATTAGCAACAAGCGAACACCAATTGAGCACCAAATCAACAAAGCCAAGCATGCATCGATTACAAAATTAAGCACAAGCATCTTATAGAGTGAGAGCTACCAATCCACAAAGCAAATAAACCTAATGGCAACAATTATGTTAAGTACACAATTATGTTAAGTGCGACGCGTCAAGCAAGCCAAATATCAAGCAAAAGTGCAACACAAGCAATTGTACAAACACTTTGAGTGCGTCGCAAGTAACACACATGAAAATTAACAATTATGCACACAAAATCGCCAACAAATCATGGATCCAAACACGAATGTCACAATTCATCATCAACAATCATTAATTATATGCAACAAACATTAAATCCAACCACAATTCACATGAACACGACTAATTCGAGCAAAAGATGAACAAATTCACCGATCAATCATCATCAATCATCCATTAACCAAGAACAAGAGGTAGATCTAGATTCGAATTCACATGATAATCAACAATTAAGCACTTAATTCAAGATCCGAACGCTTACTGAATGAAGATCTAACCAAACTATAAACACGAACTCGGTATGAACGCGAACACGACACGAACGCAAACACAATTCGAAAGCGAAATCCGAAGAGAGAGAGAGGTAGAGGAGCGCGAGATTTGAGGAGAGAAGAAGAGAAATTCGAACAAAGATCTTGATTCTTCAATTCATGTTCTTGATCTTGATGAAGATTGATGAGTTTTTTATGAAAGTTTTATGTAATTTGTGGTTTTGATTCAAGAGAATTGAGAGAGAATTGAGAGAAAGTGTTTTTGATCTCTTGGTGAATTGAAATTGTGATAGTTCCCCTCTTTGATTTGTGAAGAGCAAAAAGTTTATATATTGTCAACGTGAAATGTCCAAATTGCCCTCGGTGCGTCTTATTTTGGCTCGTTTTTAAGGAAACTCAGTTCGGCTCTGAATTCCGGAACGAAACCAATGCCACTGTAACGATGACCAAATTCTTGACTCGTCGCCGCGAGAATCGCCTCAATCCGATAAGCGACGAAGAAAATACGCGCGTTTGAATGACGAGAAACGACGATTCATCTGGCGCGACTGTGCAGAATTTTGTGAGTACCGCTCAAAGAACTCGATAAAACTCCAACTTCAGCTCAAAATCTGAACGGGCATGTGTGACGAAGAATCGAAGCTAACGAAATTTCCAAGAAAATTCCGCCAGAATGGACTTCATACGATAAAAATCGAAGAAGTTATGGATTTTCAAACTCGGCACGACATACTCGAAAACACACTTTTTACCGAAACAACGCGGTGATCCTTAAAATTCTGGGAATTCTCCGTGCATAATTGGCCTTCGCTCCGAACATATGAAATCTTGGTAATGATGGTACGGAGCTCCATTTAAAATTTCAAGCGAATCCGACGAGCGGATTGTGAGATACGAATTTTCTGAGATTCGAAACCCTACATTCAGCACTATTTTTCACTGCGAAACCTCAAGTAACTTGCAAATTTGACGACCTTCCTCGAAGAATTGGCTTCCGAGCCGAACACGCAAGTTGTAGATATCGTCGAAACAGAGGGGAAAACGTGGGAACTTAGCTCATATCACATTCCAAATAGTATTTGCGAATTTTCTCGTATTCCCATTGTTTTAAACCATTCTTCACACCTTATCTTCTTAATCCCATGAAAACTCTTTATTATTTTTCTCCAATTTTTGGATGACGAAATAAACGTCATTATTAACTTATAGCTCAAACAAAGAGGGCAAATTTTGGGGTGCAACAATGAGCTCAAAACCTTAGACTGGGGAGGTAAGCAATCCTGAGTCCAGGTGATGGGTATCTAATCAATCATAGGTGAATAGAATGATGCTTTTGAGTCCCATAGTTGTGTTAGAAACCATCCCTTTTTCTGATTGATCCTTTGCCTGAGTTCTTTTGTTCCTGAACACCCTCGACTAAGTAACAGATGAATAAGTGACTGCTCTGAATATCTGCTTTGACTTTGATGAAAAGTTAAAAGATATGACATCTCAGGGGGGTCAAAATTAGGGTATGACAATCCTCACCAAGTCGCGCCGCTATCCTCAATCTGAAATGACAACAAGTAAGGGTGAGTCTCATCATAGTTAACCATTGTTATTGCATCATAAATAATAACATATCATAGATATATCATTCACCCAATAGTTTCATATTCAGTCAAACCATAATTACACATCGATAGATAAACAGACAAGTCATCACATAACATATATAATTATGTTATAGAACAAATCATGCGCATGTATGAAACTGACGCTATGCATGTGGTACCAAACATCACCAGTAGAAAAATCCACCGACCGATCTATCATCATCCAGATACGGCCCTGCCAGCACAGATTCCACACAATGGGAATCTTGCCCTTCACTGTATCCCCTCATCATTAGGATACAACCCTCATCCAATGATTATGAATGCATGCAAACACATATATATAACATACCAACATCATCATCTCACCATGAGTAGCATTATCTATACTCATACATCATCATTCATCATCATCATCATTAACAAGTATGTTCATATATGTATCCAATTGCATCATTCAATAAAAATCATATAACAATAAATCATACAAATTCGTCAGTTCGATAGTTACACGCCATTAACCTTCAAAAATCACAAAACAGCAAAATCTGCAACTCACGCTGGCCATACGCGTACCAGCAGAGATAAAATTTCACAACACGCACCATACGCGTATCATACGCGTATGGACAGGTCCATTTTTTCACACAAACATATGCATACGCGTACCAGCAAGGCATACGCGTACCACACCAGGCCATACGCGTACCATATGCATACCAGCAGAAGGGCACATTCTGATGTTCCATGGGGAGCGTACCATACGCGTACCACACCCCCCATACGCGTATCATACGCGTACCATACTTGAATGGACAGTAGTTCCAAAAAACTGCAACTTACCCATTCATCTTCATCGCGAATCCATTTGTTTTAACCTGCGATTTGGGTCTCAAACCAGAATTTCTACCTTCTAAACAGCATAAAATTCATCCAACATCAGTAGCATATGACTCTATATTCGATTTTACTCATCATAACTTAAATAAATTCAGTATTTAGGGGTTAACAGGTCCAGATCTCAAATCAAATGATGAACACAAATTTTAAAATCCAGAATATAGAACCTATTGAATCCAAACAATATTCCCAATCCACACTATCACCCATAACACAATAATAGAGATTAAAAGCAGAGTCCCCCCTTACTCTAGACAAATTTCTTGGTTCTTGGTCTCTCCCTCTACAATTCTCCTTCACGTTCCTCGTTCCCAACTTCTGTTCTTTCACGTTCTTTGTTTGTTTCCCAAATCCAAATATTTTATGAAAATAATAATAAAATTAGTAAAAGGATTATTAAATCACCCCCCCTTCTTTTACTATTTCTTCATATGACCCAAATGCCATAAACCATTATTTATTCATTATTTTCACAAAATCCTTAATAATTCTAATTATTAATTCAATATTCCAATTAAATTAATATTAAAGTTATACGGGTGTTACAACTCTCCCCCACTAAAAGAGTTTTCGTCCTCGAAAACATACCACAGGTAAAAAGTTCCGGATAAGAGTCCTTCATCTAACTCTCTAGCTCCCAGATAACATTTCCCTCAGCCGGTCCTCCCCAAGCTACTCTGACCAAAGTTATTTCCTTGCCACGCAATTGCTTCAGCCTTCTATCTTCAATCCTCACAGGTAAAGTCAAGATAGGATCACTAGTCAACCTCTTCTTCAGCTCTTGGAATCCTTCTTCACACTTTGCATCCCAAATAAAAGCTTGTCCCTTCCTGGTTAGTTTAGTTAACGGCAATGCTAACTTTGAAAATCCTTCAATGAACTTTCTGTAGTAACCTGCAAGACCAAGAAAGCTACGAATCTCTGACACTGACTTCGGAGCTTCCCATTGAGATACAACTTCTATCTTTGTAGGATCAACAGCAATACCATTATTGGAAATCACGTGTCCCAGAAAACTGACTTCCTCTAACCAGAATTCACACTTCGACAACTTCGCAAAAAGTTGCTTCTCTTTCAACAGCTCTAACACAGTTCTGCGATGTTCCGCATGTTCTTTCTCATTCTTAGAATATATCAGGATATCATCTATAAATACCACTACGAACTTATCGAGATAAGGATAGAAGATCCTGTTCATATATTCCATAAAAACACCAGGTGCATTAGTAACTCCAAACGGCATTACAGAATACTCGTAATGTCCATACCTTGTTCTAAAAGCAGTTTTCTGAATATCGTCATCTTTCACACGTATCTGATGATACCCAGACCTCAGATCAATTTTACTAAACACACGCGCTCCAACCAGCTGATCCATCAAATCATCAATCCTCGGCAATGGATACCGATTCTTGATAGTAACCTTGTTCAATTGTCCATAATCCACACACAACCTCATTGAACCCTCTTTCTTCTTTACTAACAACACAGGCGCGCCCCACGGAGAAACGCTAGGACGAATGAATTTCTTCTCAAGCAATTCTTCTAAATGCTTCTTTAGTTCAGCCAATTCACATGGCGACATACGATACGGTGCCATCGACACTGGACTAGTTCCCGGAACCAAATCAATAGAAAACTCTACTTCTCTTTCTGGTGGCAATTCATTCACATCTTCTGGAAAAACTTCTGGAAATTCACATACCACAGGTAATTCTCTACTTGCCACCTTTTCTTTCACATTCATCAATGCAAACAACATAAACACTGTTGCACCATCTCTGATAGCCTCATTCACCTGTCTAGCTGTCATTTCTAAATTATCAGAACTAACCTCTTCAGGAAAAATTACCGTCTTGGCAAAACAGTTGATATGAACACGGTTGAATTCCAACCAGTTCATTCCCAGGAGTACATCGAGTTGTTTCAACGGAAGGCACACTAAATCCATCCCGAATCCTCTACCAAAAATGTCAACCGGACAATTCAAGCATACAGACGAAGTAGTTACTGAACCCGACGCAGGAGTGTCAATAACCATACTTCCGTTTATATCAGATATCTCTAGATTCAACCTCATAGCACAATCCAAAGAAATAAAAGAGTGAGTTGCTCCAGTATCAGTAATCGCAACTAAAGGTGTGCCATGAATGAAACACGTACCTTTAATCAACCTGTCTTTTGGAGTAGTCTCTGACCCGGTCAAAGCAAAAACCTTTCCTCCTGATTGGTTCTTCTTTGGCTTAGCAAAATTCAGACTGATGTGACCCTCTTCACCACAGTTGTAACAAGTCATAACCCTCTTCTTACAGTCAGCAGCAATGTGGCCCACTTGGTCACACTTGTAACACTTCTTCTGATCAAGCTTACACTCGTTCCTACGATGCCCCATCTCACCACAATTATAGCATCTGATACGAGCACTGGAATCTCCCCCAATGGGTTTCTTCCAATCAACAGGCTTACCTCTACCATATGGCTTACCTCTATCCATAGGCTTCTTACCCTTTCTGTCAACCAACTCACGAGAGTGAGATGACTTCAGCTTGATGTTATCCTCTTCAAAAATCCTGCTACAATCCACTAAGTCAACAAACCTCCGAATCCTCTGGTACCTAATGCCCTGTTTGATCTCATCACGAAGACCATTCTCAAATTTGACACATTTTGAGAACTCATTGGCTTCATCATTATTGTAGTGCACATATTACTTTTCCAGTTCCACAAACTTGGCAGCATACTCTGGTACCGTCTTACTACCTTGAACCAGTTCCAAAAACTCAACTTCCTTTCTGCCCATAACATCCTCAGGAAAATACCTTCTCAAAAATTCCCTTATAAATATAGCCCAAGTAATTGTTATACCATCAGCATCCAGTTCAGCTCTGGTTGACATCGACCAATTATCAGCCTCCTCAGATAACATGTGAGTGCCAAACCTCACCTTGAGATTCTCAGCACAGTGAATGACTCGGAAAATCCGCTCGATCACCTTAAGCCATTTCTGAGCGCCTTCAGGATCATGCGTGCCTTTGAACAATGGAGGATTGTTCCTCTGAAAATTTCCCAATTGCCTTTCAGCACTAATCCCTGTCCCTACAGCATCCCCTCCAAGCACACCAGCAATCATGCCCAGAGCCTCAGCGAGAGCATCATCGTTTCTTCCTCCTCTTCCAGCCATTGTTCTGCTTAATCACAAACAATCCAGTCAGAACAAAAGTATCAACAATTAACTCGTAATAGTCGCATACACAGGAAAGACTGACACTAAGACTCTGGTCAAAACGACCGACTATGATCTGATACCACTATTTTAACACCCCTCTAATAACCCGCTGCATTTAAACAAATATTAATCAGAGTAACATGCAAGAGGTGTCACAATTCATAAAATAAGGAATACACACGTTCGGCACATGTCATGCATTCACTGAAACATCCGAAATTATAACTCATTAAATGAAATCATGTTTACACAGCGGAATTGAATTATCAAGCCAACATTCATCATTAATGTATCAGACTCAAGCAACAACAAACAAAAGAGTTATAATCAAAACTTCAAAATAACGCGTTCCCAGTGTTACATCTACCAGAGCATGACACCGAGACTATAGCTAAAAAAACCGACTTATGAGCTAATCCTCACCAAGTCACGCCGCTATCCTCAATCTGAAATGACAACAAGTAAGGGTGAGTCTCATCACAGTTAACCAATGTTATTGCATCATAAATAATAAAATATCATAGATATATCATTCACCCAATAGTTTCATATTCAGTCAAACAATCATTACAAATCCACAGATAAATAGACAAGTCATAACATAACATATATAATTATGTTATAGAACAAATCATGCGCATGTATGAAACTAACGCTATGCATGTGGTACCAAACATCACCAGCGGAAAAATCCACCGACCGATCTATCATCATCCAGATACGGCCCTGCCAGCACAGATTCCACACAATGGGAATCTTGCCCTTCACTGTAACCCCTCATCATTAGGATACAACCCTCATCCAATGATTATGAATGCATGCAAACACATATATATAACATACCAACATCATCATCTCACCATGAGTAGCATCATCTATACCCATACATCATCATTCATCATCATCATCATTAACAAGTATGTTCATATATGTATCCAATTTCTTCATTCAATAAAAATCATATAACAATAAATCATATAGATTGTATGTCTTTTGTTTTTGTTTTATGGTTTGAGGGTCTTATGAGTATCTTTGAGGAGATGTTAGAGCAAATTGAACATAGAATATGCCTCATACACTTCTATACAAATTTCAAGAAAAATTTGGTGGTGGAGCTACAATAAGGAACCTACTTCTGGGGTTGCCAAAGCTAAATACTACCAGGCTTGGGAGGAAAAAAAGAATGAGCTGAAGGTACTTGATTAGATGGCATGGGAGTCGCTGATGGGAGTTCCTACAAAGTTATGGAGTAAGCATTCCTTTAGCTTTTACCCTAAGTGTGATGTGTTAAAGAATAACTTAAGTGAATATTTTAATAGTACAGTTTTACAAGAAAGGGATAAATCAATCCTTACAATGGTAGAATGGATTAGGAACTATTTAATTAGTAGGATTGCGAATAGTCTAGTTATGTTTGACAAATGGAAACACAATGTTATGCCTAATCCTAGGAAAAATTAGATAAGGAAACTTTGACGAGTGGAGAATGGCTGCCAACATGGAGTATGGGTGTGTTGTAACAAGTGCATCATCCATATAATGGACTCCAATTTGTTGTTGATCTTGGGAAAAAAAGTTGTATATGTTGCTTTTGGGACCTTGTGGGAATACCTTATAGGCATGTTGTGTCTGCAATGCAATATCAGAATTTGAATCCTAGGACATTTGTTGACCCTTGTTACATGAGAGAGACCTACAAGACATGTTATGAAAACATTGTCAGTCCAATCAATCGTATGGACATGTGGCCCTCTGTGGATGTTGAGAACATGTTACCACCTCAATATAAGAAAGGGCCAGGCAAACCTAAAAAATTAAGGTTAAGAGAGCAAGATGAAAGTGGATAAAGTATGAGGAGGATTGGTGTTAATTATAGATGCACAGAGTGTGACAAATTCGGCCATAACTCAAGGAGTGTAAGATCAATGAACAAGATCCCAATGCATTGAAAAGAAAGGTAATAGCACATTATTCTTCTCGGTAATTTAAGCATGTTATTAAAATAGTCTTCTTAAATATGCTTATATATTTTGTGTATAGAAAACCACCAAGGAGCAAACCATCTTGATCTGCTGCACTAACTGAAGGAGAGGTATTCCATGAAATGGCTGACCCTGAGTTAGAAGCATTGTTGGATGACATAATGAACACATATGAAGAAAAGTCACAAGTTGTTAATCCAACACTTGTGCAACCAGAGAAGACTAGGAAAGCATTATTAACTCTGTAGACTGAGCAAAGCATATCAGCTGCAAAAAAAGTGGTAAAAAAGAGGATGATGCTAAAAATCCCGATCAAAGGATGAGGAAAAGGTGCGGTGAAAGGTTGAAAATGGTTATGAATGCAAAAAGAATTGGTGGGCCTCGTTCAATTATAGATGCACCATTGGTGTTTGATGATGCATCAGACAAGTGGAATTCTATTGCAAGGAGCATGACTCATTAGTTAGTTATGTTAAGGAGATTGACTTTGTTATGTTATTTTGTTGAGCACATAATGTGCCATATTTTGGTAAGCATATAATGTGCCATCTTTTGTTATGAAGGTGTTTACGGTGATTTCCGGTAAACAACCGCTAGTCTCCCAAACTATAATAAATATGATTTGGTTACTCGCAGGATCGACTAGATTGATCCTAGGACACATAGTCAAGAAGATTGTTATCAATGTTCATTCGGACCATATTCATTATTTGTCTTCTTCAATAAGCGTTGTTCGATTAAAGAACAAATAGTCTTGATAATCACTTTGTTATATATAAATGTGACTTCAACGAAAAGATAAGTAACATAACATATGAAATTAAAAGGACTATTAAAACGTAAAGAATCTTAAACTGCAGAAACGTTAAAGACTTTGAAAGTAAATAACATGAAAGTAATTCGAAAGTAAATGACATTAAAGTAAAGATACAGAAATGTAAATGGCAAGAAGTAAACGAAATGCAGTAATTCTGAAAGATATTTGAAAACAAAAGATAATACACATGTATTAAAGTGGTGGTGTCATACGTACATTTTCTCAGCGAACTCTTTCTCTTAACGCTTGATACTTGAGTAAATATGTGAGTGATTTGTACAAAATGAACACACAGAATCCTAACATTAAGACTCCTATTTATACTAGTTTCGACCTTAACGGTCCTACACTAATCTGCTGCCACGTTTCTCATAAGAACTTCTAGCGACGCCATCTGTTACTTGGACAGTTACGAAACCGTCTTCGAATTTCAAATCTTCCCGCCTGAGTCCGTCTTCGACGCGTGGCAGTGTATTAAAACACTACGAAAACACGCTAAGTAGTAATACTTGAATATATTTATAAATTTTGTCTAAGTCCCCGAAGACACATACTTTTCACTAGCTTTCAGTATTCATTATCTTCATAGCGAACTTAGAAATCTTTATTCTCGCAGCATGACCATCAGTAGCCATTCTTTTATTTTTAAGGGATGGCTATCAGTAACCATCTTTCCTTCGATTTTCTACTTCTTCGAAGGACAAATACTACAAAACGAAATCTTCAGCTAACAAATTGCCCCCAATAAATGCCTGTTTCGAGAGTCAACAGAAATAGGCGTTTCTTGTCATTATAAGATTTCGTTCTTTATTGATCTTTGAGAGTTCCAAGACTGCTGACTAACGTCATAATCATTGATGACCCTGTTTCCGAAACGTCTTGTCATTTTCAAAGATGTCTTCTCATAACTTACATTCCCACGTTTTAACCTTACTTCTTGATCATTACTCCTACATACTAGGAGTGAAGCTAACTTATTCGACCGCCGTTGGATTAAATCACCAGCCGCCACGTGTTCTTTGGATTTTACCCAAAAGATTTAAAAAGGGTTTCCGTTAAACCTTTAAATACTTGGTCTTGTACTTCTACACAACCTTTCATTCCTATTTCTTCATCTTCTTCAACAAAAACCAAACATCTTCAATCTCTTCAAAATCTCGCTCTCTTAATCAGAAATTTCTCTATGGCTTCATCTTCAAATGTTCTTCAACCTGCTCTGAAGTTCCAATCAACAACACGGTCTGGGGAACAAGAGCACGTTCAAAACCCTAACACCGAAGAAATACGCGCTATTTACGCTTCCCAGGTAATCATTCCCTTTGAACTTTCTGGAAAATCTCTCGCTTATTACAAGACTAGACCATTAGTTAGCAAAATTAGGATAGATGAAGATGGCTGTTCTCCCTCAGGAAAATCTGCTAACATGGAAGAAACTCCAACTGTAACTCCTTTAGCTTTAGCGAAAATTAGGTTAAACTATATGACCAACTCTGTAAAAGTGTTTA
Organism: Vicia villosa; assembly: GCF_029867415.1. Taxonomy (NCBI): domain Eukaryota; kingdom Viridiplantae; phylum Streptophyta; class Magnoliopsida; order Fabales; family Fabaceae; genus Vicia; species Vicia villosa. The sequence goes on along the minus strand of NW_026705985.1, from coordinate 122,643 downwards.
GGTCAATTCCTTTAGCCAAAGATCCTGATTTGTACTATGCCTGGTTAGAAAAAGTAGAGAAACAGAAAGAATCCTTCTGGAAATCGTTAGGAATATACGATTTGATTCAACTGTCAAAGACAGGTTTAGAATACAACCAACCCATGTTAGTAGCAGCGGTTCACTTTTGGGATGCTTCTCACAACACTTTCCATCTCCCCTGTGGAATGGTTACCCCTACTCTTTTCGATGTGGCTGCGATTACAGGACTTCGACCAACTGGCGAAACCTTCGATCCCAACGAAATGGATAATGATACTATTGGTTTTAATGACTCACAAGTCACTTATACTGCATTCATCCAGAAGCATCATATTACCACCGAAACGGCAGTATCCGATGAAGAGCATATTGCTTTCCTAGCGCTATGGCTTTCACGATGTGCCTTCTGCTCAAGATCTATTCAAGTTGCAAAGAGGTACCTTTGCATGGCTAATCAGTTGCATGCTGGAAAAAAGCTCAACCTCAACCAACTGCTTTTAGGGTCTCTTTATGAAAACCTCAGCGAAGATGCAACCCTTACCAAGAATTTCAAATCCGGTAGTTTACTTTATGCTGGCCCTTTCTGGCTATTACAACCGTGGCTTAATGCTATATTCGAAACTCATCTTCCCTTTCGAGGAAACGTCAATGAGGAGGATAGCAAAATCAAAAATCGAACTATAGAAGGGACCAGGTTAGCTTACCTAACTCCAAAAGAAGAAATTGGAAAGCCTCGTGAACACTTCTTGGCGTATTCAATGATGTTTGCCCGGCGTAACCAGTTCGATCCTTCTATGGCCCCATTTGTACACAGAACAATAGGTCCCGAATGGTTTACTCGAAAATTCCCATCAACATCTCAGGATCAACAAACTGAGTCTATGGAAATTTGGGAAGCCTTTCTGACTCCAAGGTTATTTTCCCATCGCCTTCGACCATCAAAAGGTCAATGTATTCTCATGTGCTATCAACCAAATTTGGTCTCGAGACAGTTTGGGTTGGTTCAAATAAAACCCAAGTGTTTATATGAGAAAAGAAACCATATGTGTTTCCATACCTTGTACTTGACTGAAGAAGAATGTAAAACAAAAATCAACAAATACGTTGACACCACCAATCTTTCTCCTGTCCCTTTCGAACCTGCTTTTTATTCTACACCAGACTTTCATCAATGGTGGACGGATTATTATAGCTCCCAAATCTTTGATGCTGATAGCCTTGCTCAAGAACTAACTGCAGCTTTTACTGATGTGCAGGAGAATTTTCAAAAAGGTACTTCAACTCATATTAAAGAAATCCAAGCTTTTCAAAAATTCTTTGAAACTATCTACAGGCCTGATGATCTTAGTCGGATCGTTCGTGAGGCTGCAGTCATTTTGCGCGAAAAGTTTTCCGCCAAACTGGATAAGTTGAAATTTCCCTCGTATGTTCGACCAGAACTACGTTATGAAGTGGCTTTCAAACTTAATCCTCCAAAATTCCCTCCACTGCCAAGTGCTGATTTTGGTGTGGCTCTAAGTCCTCCTTTTCCAGACTGGTTCGTGTGTGGGAATGCTCTCAAAATTCTTCGAGAGAGTACCAAAAAACGTGCTGAACGAGTGGTTCCGACTAAGCATACCTTGGATACTTTCAAAGGACATCTTCATATAGATCTTAAACATGTTCGTGTCCTAACCCCAATACCTGAAGGTTTGGATTAAGACAATCTTTTCGACTGACTTTTCTTTTCTTTGCTGATATACTGATTTCAGTTTCAACTACAGCTGTTACACGAAGGAGGAAGATCAAGGAAGCTTCTGCCCAAAAAGATTCTAGGACATCTAAGAGCAACAAACCAAGTGAAAGTGATTCCATCGTCACTGGCAAAAAGCCCACGGTACATACTTATCTCATATTCTTGATTTTGTACAATCTGTGAGTAGTATCCATCTTACTTATCGTCTATTTGCCAGAGCTCGAAACCCCCAACAGGTTCGAAGCGGAAAGCTTCCTCGACTGCTGCCTCAGATGGCGAAGATAAATCTCCTCCCCAAACTAGACAAGGACACAAGAAGAGACAAAAAGCTGTTACCCCTTCAAGAAAAGGGAAAAGGATAAGTCCCTCTAAAGCTACTTCTCCTGGCGATAAGGCATCCTCTGAAGAGTCTCCTTTGAAAACTGCTAGTAATGCTTTCGTTGTGGAAAGTCATAATTCAAGTCCAGACAATATCCCAACCAAGGTATTTGGGTTCCACCCCACATATTATCTTGTGATTTTAACCAAATAATTGAACTGACATTTACCTTGTTATTGCAGGATGACGCTGGCACTGCCACTTCAGGTTTCAAGGACCATGGCTTTACCATTAATGTTGACAAACTTTACGGTAATTGTCAAACTTTAACTTTCATCAACTAAACCCCTCAAAGGCTTATCTTTATGACTAACTTTGCTTCGTTTAATATAGGTACCTCTCAAAACCAAACTCATGTTCTCTCGCCAGTCTTCGAAGATGTTAGGCCAATTGCTACCATATTGCCTAATGAACCAATCGAAGAAAGTCACTCCACTGACGAATCCCCACCTACTCATCAAGACAAAAATTTGGAAGAAGATCATCCATTCTCAGGCAGCGACAATGTGAACCCCCAAACACATGACAGCGAAGATACTGCGTCGGAGCAAGATGCTATGGAAGAGATTTCTCAACCAGAAAAACAAGATCCTCAAGGGACTTCGACCCTTGATACAAAAACCATTCCTGAGACAACTTCGACGCTTGCCTCTGCGAAGCCTACTCCTTCGGAGCTGGAACAACTTAAGCAAAATGATCCTCTTAGTTTCTTAAAGGCTATCATGAATGCGAATACTTCTTCGCCTTTGGAACTTGATGTCTCTCCAGCTGTAATTGTAGCATCTAGTGATAAAGAAGATATTCCTAGCCTCCTCCGACAAATAAAAGAGAGATTCTTTGGGGTCAATCTTGTGGATGTTCTCAACCGGGAACCTATTAAGAGTCACAACTTAAATCAACTTCTAAAGAAGGTAGATTTGCTTCAAGTTTCCACAGAAGTTTCAGAGGTAATTGTTCTGCTAGGCTCTCTACTTGAGCAACTCCAGGCCAACATTCTTCGAAAGCAAAATGTCGAAAAAGAGCTATCTGAGATAATGGCCTCTCATGACTCTTCATGGAATTCTGTTGTGGACGCAACGAAGCAAGGTGAGGCCCTCAAGCTTAAACATTCAGAAAATCAGAAGGCCTTTGATGATTATGAGAAGAACATCAACTCTTGGAAACAAGAGATAAAGGCACTCGAGGACAAGATAAAAGAAGCTGAACGTTGTCAGGCAGCCATACAAAAATCTAACCAACAAGATTTGCTCGAAGTGGTGCAGTCGGGAATTAAACATTTCGAGACTGCACAGAAATTAGTGCCAGAGATCGAAAGATTGAAGAAACAACGGGCACTAATTGAGCTTCGTATGTCTTCGTGGGAGACTCAATACTTGAAGATCAAAACGGATCTCCCTGAGGATTTTAACTAGATGTTTTCAGTCCTGTTACTTGTTGCACCTTTGTTTTGTAATCGAAACTATTGTAGACCCATAATATTTGTATGCTTGACTCCCATTTATATCTATAATGTTTGCCAGCATTACTTTTAGCGAATCTAAACATTTCTGCCAAAATATATCTTTAGATTTTCTACAGTGCTTTTATTTAATGCAACGTGTAGAACCTGAACATCTTTCGCAGCATCCTTGCCTCTAGACTTGACGTTTCCCCTTCTCTAGCCATAATCATTATTAAACAGTGACGTCACTTTCTCCAAAACTTCGGTTTAAGACGTGCGTGCATCAGTTTCATGATTACTTCTCAACTTCCAAGGGCGGGAAACGGCGGAAGCGATAACTTCTTTCTTTGGAAAACCAACCGCAGTCCAATCACTCATTAACAATTTAAAACCACCCTTCAGTATTCCCAGTCTATATAAAGGGTCTAATATTGCCTTTATTTCTTCATTCATGCGCTTTCTCTCCAAACCAAACACAGAAAAAGAAAACACACAACTTCTTTCTCAAAACACCTTTCTTACCTTGCAATGGCTGAAACTCTCTCCTTTAACAACATCAAAGCCCTCATCAAAGGTGAGTTCAGACTCTCTGAGGATGAACTTACTCGTAACTTCATCAATATCGAAACCCTTTTTGTCAACCAAGAACTAAACTTCTATTTTGAAGAAGTCCTGGAGGGTGCTATCTACCCCAACATGGTGGCAGAATTTTGGATGAATGCGTCTTTACGCATAGATCCTGAAGGTAGGGCCACCATTGATTCAGCAATTCGACATGCTCACCTTAGCATCACTCCCACCACTATTTCCAACCTAATAAGATGCAATAATTCTGGGGCAACTTTTGATGACAACAGTTTCAGCATGACTACTCATCTCATGTTGAGAACTCTTATGGACAATGATCGCTTTAACGCTAAAGTCATCAGGATCTGGCACCAGATGCTCGTGGGGAACTTCCAACCTCGGCGGATCGATGAAAACAACATCATGGTTGAAGACTTGGAGTTTATCCTCTGTGGTCTTCGAGGGAGGAAAATTAACATTCCTTTAATGATCTTTAAAGGACTTGTTAAAGCTGTCTCCATCGGTGTTGACCGTCGAGAGAGTGTGACCTGTCTTCCATACGGGAGACTCCTCAGTTACATTTTTCTTAAGAAAGGTTTAGTGAGGAGGATGCGTGATTCTGGAGCCAGGGATATGTTCGAAGCTGAACCCTCGCCTGTGCTGTCCTTGGAAGGCTTAGACCAAAGGATCAACTAGCTAGTTTTTACCTTAGGTTTTTTTCTTTTTTATGCCTTCTTTTTTTTTTTTGTAATCTCAGATCCTGTTCTTTGGATCTTTTTGTAATGCATGTACTTCTATGCTTTAAATGAAAAATATTTTGGTGTCTCCTTAGACTCTTTTCCTTCCATTTAAAATTTATTCTGATCGCAAAGCCATTTTGATCAATGTGGCGTATATGTTTTGGCACATGCCTGACCATTTTGGCTTTTCGTAGTACCCTGCGTATCTACGTTTTTGCAATCTTTACTTCGTACATACTTGGTTTATATCTCTTCAAATATTTCCCGTTTACTCTTAAGATCCTACGATCTTCTGCTAATTCTTCAATTTCGTAAGCATTGTTCGAGAATACTTTCAAGATTCGAAAGGGTCCTTCCCAATGTGGGGACCATTTACCAAGTGCCTGATTCTTTCGATCTATAGGTAAAATAACTTTCCAAACTAAGTCATTATTAACAAAAGTTTTACCTTTCACCTTTTTATTATATGCTCTGGACACTCTTTCCTTTTGCCTTTTTATCATTTCCAGTGCTCGAAGTCTGTCTTCGTCCAAATCTACTTACTCATTCATCATTAACTCCCAGTATACGTTGGGAGGAATGTCTGCTTGTCTTTGTATTCTTACCGATTGTAAACATATCTCAATTGGGAGTACTGCATCATGTCCAAACGTCAACTGGAAAGGAGTTGTATTTGTAGCTTCTTTTGGAGATGTCCGACAAGCCCAGAGTGCTTGATCTAAAGTCTTATGCCAGCTCTTAGGTTTCTTTCCCACATGTTTCTTAATAAGGCCAATTATTATTTTGTTTGCTGCTTCAACCTGTCCATTTGCTTGAGCGTAGTAAGGTGTAGAAGTAAATAACTTGAAACCTATTTCTCTGGCGAAGTCTTGCATTTTTCGTCCAGTAAAGACTGATCCCTGATCAGTTGTTATACTTTCTGGGATTCCAAACCTATATATAATGTGTTTCTGAATAAACTCAATCACAGCCTCTTGATCCACATTTGCCAGTGGTATTGCTTCGACCCACTTTGTGAAATAGTCTATTCCTACCAAAATGTACCTTTGACCTTTAGATGACTTGGGGTAAATTTCTCCAATCAAATCTAATGCCCATCCCCTGAAAGGCCATGGTTTTACCATCGTACTTAATTCGTTTGCTGGAGCGTGTTGGATACCTGCATGTTCTTGGCACTCTTGGCACCCTTTGGCAAACTCTACGCAATCCTTTAACATCGAAGGCCAATACATCCCATAACGAAACAAGAGCCATTTCATTTTGTGCCCTGCTTGATGTGCACCACATGCCCCACTATGTACGTTCGACAGAGCCAAATATGCTTCTGCTTCACCCAAGCATTTCAACAATACCCCTTCAGGAGTTTTCTTGAACAATTCATTTCCCATCAGAAAATATGACAATGCTCTATACTTGATTTTCCTGTCTGTATCCGTCGAAGGGCTTTTTAGGTAGTTAATAATTGGACTCCTCCAATCTGTGTCTGCCAACGAGTCTATATTTAGTACTTCGAATTGTTCTTTGTTGGCATAACCCAATTGTGAGTTTTCTAGATCACTTGGCGAAAGTTTAGTAAACATTGCTCTTCCTCTTACTTCAATCAATTCTTCCAACTTTTCTTTTGATACTTTATATCCTGAAGCTAATTGTGCCAAGTCGTTTGCTTCCTGGTTATTCACCCTTGATACGTGTTTTAATTCCACATATTCGAATTTCTTGAGTAGCCTATTTGCGATGACAAAATACATGATCAAATTCTCTTTGATACACTTGTACTCCTTTGTCAATTGTTTGATGACCAATTCGGAGTCTCCTTTAATTTCGACTCTTGTTGCCCCCAATTCTAACAAAGCCTCAAGTCCAGCAATTAATGCTTCGTATTCAGCTTCATTGTTGGAGCATAATGGACCTTCGATTTTAAACTTGAGCTTTGTTGGAATTCCATCAGGAGAAATTATCAACATTCCAACCCCAGTACCCTCTCTATGCGTTGAACCATCGAAGTATAACTTCCAAGGTTTTAAGTCCACATAATGCTGATGATTCTCAACCACTGCATGGTCGACAATGAAGTCTGACACAATCTGACCTTTCATTGCCTTGAGAGGCTGAAATATTAATGAATATTCAGTAAGGGCCAAAGCCCACTTGCCAATTCGACTATGTAGTATTGGCTTAGATAACATATGTTTAATAACATCACAATGAGATGAAACGTAAACATTAACTGGCTTTATATAATACTTAAGTTTGATACAGGAGAAATACAAACAAAGGCAGAGGTTTTCTATATCAGTATATCTAGTCTCTGCATCATTGAGTACTCTACTTAAGTAATAAATGGCTCTCTCGATGCCATTCTCATCTTCCTGGGCCAGCATGCTGCCTATTATTTTATCTGACGCTGAAATGTATAGGCGCATGTGCTTCTTCCCATTTGGGGGAGACAGAATTGGTGGACAAGTCAAGTATTGCTTTATATGATCGAAAGCTTCTTGATGTTCAGCACGCCATTCGAATTTTCCTTGCTTAAGCCGAAGTAGAGGTGAGAAAGCTTGCGTGCGTCCACTCAAGTTAGAGATAAATCTCCTTAAGAAATTTATCTTACCCAATAATGATTGTAGTTCTTTCTTCGTGGATGGGGACTTGGTTTCCCTAATGGCTTTCGTCTTGTTCTGGTTAATTTCTATCCCTTTTTTGTGGACTACGAAACCCAAGAAATCACCTGCCTGCACAAAGAAAGCACATTTAAGGGGGTTCATCTTCAAGCCATATTTCCTCATTCTTTCGAAAGATTGGCTCAGATGATCGAGATGACTCATACCCGAGGTAGATTTTACCACAATGTCATCTATATATACTTGCATGAATTTTTCTATAAAGTCATGAAATATAGAATTCATTGCTCTTTGATAAGTTGCCCCAGCGTTTTTCAAACCAAAAGGCATCACAACCCATTCGTAAGTGCCTATTGCCCCTGGGCAACGAAATGCTATCTTGGATACATCATCTTCTGCTATAAAAATTTGATTGTATCCCGAATATCCATCCAACATGCTCAAATACTCAAAACCTGCGGCTGAGTCTACTAGCATTTCTGCTACAGGCATGGGATACTCGTCTTTAGGAGTAGCTGCATTAAGGTCACGAAAGTCTATGCATACTCTTAATGAGCCATTCTTTTTAATTACAGGTACTATATTAGCAATCCACTCAACATACCTTGTAGTTTGGATAAATTTGCAACGTAAGAGTCTTTCGACCTCTGCTTTAATCTTCGAGTGAATCTCTGGCGCGAATCTTCTGGGAGTTTGCTTTATGGGCTTCTTCCCTTCTTTTATTGGTAATTTTAGTTCGACTAAATCCCTTCCTAGACCAGGCATCTCATCATAGTCCCAAGCAAAACAATCTCTGTTTTCTTTCAGCATTTTGATGACCGTTGCTTTAAATTCTGGTTCTAGTTTCGCGCTGATATATGTTATCCTTTTTTGATCATTGTCTCCAAGATTTACTTCTTCAAGTGGATCTTGGGCCAACATCTTTATGTTCGACGCTGAAATTCTGGTAAGACAGACCCCAGATGTCATATACGATGTTGTGACATCTGGTCTGTCATCAGCTTGGCTGAGGCAGTACATACAGATCCCTCAATTATTTATTACATCTAACATCCAGAAGTCTGGAAGTATTGGGATCCCATATTAGTTCAGTAAACATTAACAAATCTGCTTAGCAGAGATTCTGTGTTAGCACAGTCATTAAATCACACACTGATGTCATGCACGATGTTATGACATCCAAACTGAACTTACAAATAAACAATGCAGAAACATAAACAACACAACAGAATTGTTCACCCAGTTCGGTTCAATCAACCTACTCTGGGGGCATACCAAGCCAGGGATGAAGTCCACTATTAGCAGTATCAATTCAGAGCTAAACTCCCAGTTTACAACTCCTCACTTAATCACTACCCAATGACCCCTCTACCTAGGTTCTCCCTAGATATGGAATATCTCCATTCCACTCCCAATCATAGCAATGATGTCTAGCAGTCAACAACTCAGCCACTGCATCGACGGCTTAATTACCAACATTCAAAGCACACAAATAAACATATCTTAGAGTTGCTTCAAAGCTTCCTCCAAGCACACAACTCCACTCATTGCTTTACAACTTCTGAGTGAATAAAACAAACCTCTTACCTACAGGCTTCGAGGCACAAATCAGTGACCTTCCCACAAACCGGGAGGTTCACCTACACGGCTAACCCTAATGGTTACATCTTTCTAAACGACGGCTAGCTTAATAAACTAGGTTACAAAGTTTCCTATTTATAACCTATTCCCAACTGGACTTGGGCTTACAATCACAACATTATTTGCTGTTACAAATCACAGAAAACTTTCTGCTAAAAACAAGGTCTTCAATCATAAGTTTCCTAATTTATCTTCATAATTGGAAACTGCATAATTCTCCAATATTCTAATCTTGATTCTCTTGACCTTTAAACCTGCCACATAGGATTGCATAATATTCAAAAGAATATTCTGCATCTTTTAAAACCAAAACTGAATCTTTATATTCCAGCTTAGCAGGCGCGTGACAGCTAAATATAACAGTAACTGCTGTCAAATACTGATGTCACAGAGCATGTCGTGACATTCCATGTTCTGCATAAATCACAGCAAACAGTATTCTTCACTTCAATTCTCAGCTTCTCACATATCAGGGTGCCAAAAAGACAGCCCATGATTTGTTCTATTACTGATGTACAATCAGCACAATCTTTAGTTTCCCAAAATAAAGACTGAGATAAATAAGGAAACATAATAGAAATAGAATAGAAAATGTAGCAGCTACTGCTGTCAAACACTGATGTCATGACATCGAGCATGACATCCAACTCACAGCATGTATTAGCTTACACAACCAGAACCTGCATAACCTTTAACACTACACACCACATGTCATGACCTTAGTCAAGACAACAGAATACACATGAATGTTTTACCACAAAATGCAGCCAATCAAAACATCTACAATCTCCCCCTTTGGCAAATTTTTGGCTAAAACATTCTGTCACCACAGCAGCACAAAAACAACTAGCAAACTACCAGTTATGCAGAATTGCTAAAGCACATCAAAACATCAGACCTGCTGAATAAGTTCCACAAGCTACACTATCACATAGCATGAACAAAAACAACTTGTTCAATATGATTTGGGGTGACAATCTCTTCTCCCCCTGTTTGGCCATAAATGTTGCCAAAGCAACGTACAGCTCCCCCTTAAAAGTTACTCTGCATGACATGACCACGACACACACAAAAAAAAACACCATCTGATAATCTTTAGATACCACTTCGCCACCAGCTTGATTAGAATACAATAAGTCACCCACAATGGGAGATCTATATTACAAGATGCACTCTTTCATAGATAGCTCATAACTTCTACCACAAGCTCCAAGAGGTGAATAGAAAACACCTCCTTTTTATCTTCAACTTATTACTCTTCTGCCCAAAAGTAATTTGTCTAAGACTATCCTCAAGAATAATCAGCTGCCATATGTTGATTATCTTGATCCTTCGAACCCACTTCTGAGATGAACCAAATGTCAACACATTGTGTTTTAACATCTAGCTGTTGAATTCAACTCCTTCTTCTGCCACTTGAAAGAACTTCCTCCCTTTACAGAACCAGAGTTCAATGCTCTCATAGACCTGATTGTGAAACCAAGTTTGAGTACGTAACCTCCATCCTGCAGTTATGCAGTTATGTCATCCAAGCTCACACTTTTATGAATCCCTGCTTCTTTTCCAACAACATCAGACACTCTGATGCATGAGTCATCAGAAGGACTAGTTAGAGACTAATCCTTTAGCTGTACCAAGGATGCCACTTCCTTGAGCAAAGCTATTTCCATGATGTCAAGAATACTGCCACTTGTTCTTGACTTCACAGTGTGCATTAGCCAATGCACTTCCTTACCTAGATCAGAAATAAACTGATCCAAGTAACCACCATCAAGATTATGATGTCTTCTTCTTCTTGTGCATTCCAAAGCTGAACATGTTTCTTGCCAGGAAACCTTTTTCAGTGATCATATGCTTCTGCTGCCACCAAAGAGATAGATCTTAAAACAATTGCACTATCCTTCCTGTACATGGTCTTGAAGAAGAGATGTTCCAACATCTTTAAGAACATCAGTTATCTTGAACTTCCAAGGATAATCAATTAAATACTTGTACTTTTCACAAATAACAATTGATCTTAAATCCTTTCCCAGTTAGATTCACCCTTAGGAAAGAGAGAGATGAATCTTTCCTTACAAATGTGTCACACAACAACCAGAACCCATGTGACACCGTTCAATAGCCAACTAAACACAAGGCTGAATCAGACGTGGGGAGGTTAACCAAATCTCCCCCTCAAACAAGCAATCATGGAAACTCCACACAGCTTATCCATGCATTGTACATAAAAGTCTCATTATACAACATCCCTACTAGAGGCAACTAACTCCATGAGTTATACCTATACATACTTCATACACCAGTTGAGGATACTATACTTACATAAACCATGGTTAACAGAGATACCATGCAGCGGAAAACAACTAAAATTTATCCTCAATAAACCTCAGGCCTAAAACAATAACCTTTGCATCAGTCAGCTACACATCATTCATGATTAAGGGATAATATATGCCATATCTCAACAAGGTTTCTGGAACAGATTCACTTATGACATAACTCCTGAAAATACCTCAGATTCCACACAGTAATCTGACTCCCTTGAATCATCACACAATATTCAAAACCATATTTCACTATGCACGATACACAGTATTCAGTTTTCAACACTAACTGTTCTATGGTTAAGAAAACAATTCACACATCTGGTTCCTTTGATCAGAAGGACATACCATATACAAGCTCATCTTTGGATTTTCATAGAGGTCTTGAAAAGAAAACCTGAATGAATCCTTTCACTTACACTGAGCTCTTCTTCCAACTCCCATAAGCTTATGCCTTAAATAAACTAACATTTGGGATGGAAGGTTCAATTGATTGTATTCTGACCAATCAACACAAAAAGCAGATGTCTCTTCTTCCAGATCAGGAGTAGGTTCCAAACAAATGTACTCACACTACATAAGTTTAGCACCAGAACATCTGTTCTTCAACTGGTAGCTGCAAACCAGTATGCCATCAGTTCCTTCTTCTTGGAACACACAATTCTTGACAATCTTGAAGATCATCAAACAACTTTGCAGATGAATATGAGGAACACTGATCATTTGAACCTCTTCAACCTCAATAACCATGCCTTTATGAGTGGACTTGAGAAAAGATCTCAAGTATCTTTGACACTTGTACTAAAGTTGAAAACAATCTGCTACAAATTCTGTTGAAAACCATATAACCCTAGAGATCTTCTTTCAAAGATAGGATTATGCATCAGATGCTATGCAGCAGAAAATAGCCATATATCAACAGAGATTACACAATGCTTACTCCCAGAACCAGTTGTAAGCATGACATCCAAGAATTGCAGCTGAACAATTCATCAATATGCTTGCTTTTTCTTCAAGCAACACAACAAGACCTAACCAATATTCTGACCAGAAAGAAACAGATAAGCACAAAGAATACCTTATCATTAACTTCACTCCCGCATGAAGGTTTTGACAATCTTCTTCTCTGTACCCTGCTATATGCTGAATAAAACACCCCAAATTCTTCACTCCCGCATGAATCATTTGGATATCAGTAACACCATCTTCCCTTGCCAAGAGAATACACCTGTTATGGTCAGTTTGGTCCAGTCTTCCACACATAGGTCCATCCTCCACTTCTAGGGACCATTCAATATGAACATGAATGTTCAAACAATCAACTACCTCCAACAACCAGAAAGTATCTCCCATGGATCTCATCCAGAAACAGACAGGATGCCTGCTCTGATACCAATTGAAATTCTGGTAAGACAGACCCCAGATGTCATATACGATGTTGTGACATCTGGTCTGTCATCAGCTTGGCTGAGGCAGTACATACAGATCCCTCAATTATTTATTACATCTAACATCCAGAAGTCTGGAAGTATTGGGATCCCATATTAGTTCAGTAAACATTAACAAATCTGCTTAGCAGAGATTCTGTGTTAGCACAGTCATTAAATCACACACTGATGTCATGCACGATGTTATGACATCCAAACTGAACTTACAAATAAACAATGCAGAAACATAAACAACACAACAGAATTGTTCACCCAGTTCGGTTCAATCAACCTACTCTGGGGGCATACCAAGCCAGGGATGAAGTCCACTATTAGCAGTATCAATTCAGAGCTAAACTCCCAGTTTACAACTCCTCACTTAATCACTACCCAATGACCCCTCTACCTAGGTTCTCCCTAGATATGGAATATCTCCATTCCGCTCCCAATCATAGCAATGATGTCTAGCAGTCAACAACTCAGCCACTGCATCGACGGCTTAATTACCAACATTCAAAGCACACAAATAAACATATCTTAGAGTTGCTTCAAAGCTTCCTCCAAGCACACAACTCCACTCATTGCTTTACAACTTCTGAGTGAATAAAACAAACCTCTTACCTACAGGCTTCGAGGCACAAATCAGTGACCTTCCCACAAACCGGGAGGTTCACCTACACGGCTAACCCTAATGGTTACATCTTTCTAAACGACGGCTAGCTTAATAAACTAGGTTACAAAGTTTCCTATTTATAACCTATTCCCAACTGGACTTGGGCTTACAATCACAACATTATTTGCTGTTACAAATCACAGAAAACTTTCTGCTAAAAACAAGGTCTTCAATCATAAGTTTCCTAATTTATCTTCATAATTGGAAACTGCATAATTCTCCAATATTCTAATCTTGATTCTCTTGACCTTTAAACCTGCCACATAGGATTGCATAATATTCAAAAGAATATTCTGCATCTTTTAAAACCAAAACTGAATCTTTATATTCCAGCTCAGCAGGCGCGTGACAGCTAAATATAACAGTAACTGCTGTCAAATACTGATGTCACAGAGCATGTCGTGACATTCCATGTTCTGCATAAATCACAGCAAACAGTATTCTTCACTTCAATTCTCAGCTTCTCACATATCAGGGTGCCAAAAAGACAGCCCATGATTTGTTCTATTACTGATGTACAATCAGCACAATCTTTAGTTTCCCAAAATAAAGACTGAGATAAATAAGGAAACATAATAGAAATAGAATAGAAAATGTAGCAGCTACTGCTGTCAAACACTGATGTCATGACGTCGAGCATGACATCCAACTCACAGCATGTATTAGCTTACACAACCAGAACCTGCATAACCTTTAACACTACACACCACATGTCATGACCTTAGTCAAGACAACAGAATACACATGAATGTTTTACCACAAAATGCAGCCAATCAAAACATCTACAGACGCCATTGGGTCTTTTTCGAATCCCAAAGGTTCCTCGTCGTATATTGCATCCAACCTTTGGTTTGGTTCTTCTCTTATGATCTCTTCGTCTGGAGCCGTGTGTTCAGGGAGTTCGAAACTCGTACGTATCTCCAATTCTGTTATTCCTTCTTTGGTTAGAACTGCATCTATCTTTGTATTTGATAGTTCGGCTTCGAGAGCCGCCTTCCTTTTGTTCTCGGCCACATAGGCCGAAATCTTTTCGAAGAACGAAGACTCAGACATGATTAATGTCATCGTCCCAGCCTGTTAGCCGTACTGTCGGATAATTCTCCAATGGTGCTGTATCTGGTGGACCATCCATGATCTCTCTATCCCATTGGAATCCATTTGGGTGTAAAGTTAAATAATACAATGCATTTTTATTTGGGGTATACATCTCTTCTGCAGCATGACAAGGGCCTATGTTTGCCAGGTTCCTATCGAAGTTGGTTTTGTTCACCTGGTTGACTTCAGCCATGTAGTAACTCTGATCACCTTCGATATTCTCCACTATACCATCTTCTCTCCAAATTGTCACCCTCTGATGCATTGTTGAGGGCACAGCTGGTACCCCATGAATCCATTCCCTACCAAGCAAAAGGTTGTAGTTTGCTTTTGCTGGTATAACCATGAACATGGTTGGCCTGGTAACTGAGCCTACTGTCAAATTGACTTGAACAACTCCCAGTGTTTGTCCTATTTTGCCTTCGTAGTTAGATAAAACCATGTTATGTGGCCTTATATCCGTATCGAACATACCAATTCTTTTTAGCATGTATTGAGGCATTAGGTTCACTGCTGCTCCCCCATCAACTAGGACTTTATTAATGCCAACGTTCTCAATCTTAGCCCTGATATAGAGTGGCTTCAAATGATTTCGCATACCCTCATCAGGCCTTTCGAAGAAAGCATTCTGTTCTTCTACTGCACCATTATTCAGCACATAGTAACACACAAGTCTGTGTTTTGTCATTTCTTCGATATCAGCCTCTTCACAGTCTTCCACTTCAGTTTCCTGATTAAACTCGTGAGGGAGTACGGAGACAACATTGCAATTCAAGTTTATAGATGACACTCCAACAGAATCAAAATCATTTGTCATTCTATCCTCTTCTTTCCAGGAATTTGAACGCATCTTCTCTTCTTCATCCAAGAGTTTTTCAGCTTCGAATAATCTGCGTTCCACCGGAGGTTTGTTTGACTTTGCCCCCTGGTATGGGACTTGGTTGCTACTAGATTCTCCAGCTTCTCTTGGCCTGTATTCCTTCTGAGCCTTTTTTATTCTCTGATGCCTTCTCCACTGGGACCGAGA
The DNA here is from genome assembly GCF_029867415.1 of Vicia villosa. Lineage (NCBI taxonomy): Eukaryota > Viridiplantae > Streptophyta > Magnoliopsida > Fabales > Fabaceae > Vicia > Vicia villosa. The sequence goes on along the minus strand of NW_026705985.1, from coordinate 106,955 downwards.
CATAGGATTTTTTCCTTTATAATTCTCCAATCGATACGCCTCTCGATTTGGTCTTTGAAATTGTTTCCTATATGCCATTGCAGTTCTACCACCTTGGTCCCAACTTCGCCATTTGTTGGTTCTTGCATCAGCTTGCACCCACCTATCCCTTGGCGCATCTGCAGGGATTTTGAAAGTTACCCTTCGAGCTCTGGGGTGTGGGCTATCAGGCCTCTTTGTTGGAGTCCATATGTCGAAACCGTACAGGTTAGGACGCAACCCCTGAGTTTCTCGACTCATGTAGCAGTACACACGTTCGAATGATCGTGCTAGCATTTCATCATAGACTGCCCCACATCTTGGGCACAGAGCAACTTCAGTGTTTTCTTTGTGGCATCTGACCAAAAATCCTACCAAGCTTTCCTCCATCTTTGGGTACAGTTGTAGTAGGGGATTTGGCTCTCTTCCTGGGTGTTCCCATCTTTCGCGTCGAACCCTTTCGAAGTTGGCTTCGACCCTTCGATTCAGCATGATCGAACACCTTGGACACATCCATTGCTTACCACCATTTCTCTCTTGGCAATTCCAGAGATATTCTTTGAGGCTTTCGGTTATTGGGGGAACTTCGATGCCCCCATTTTGCCTCGTCAGCCATGTCTCTAGTTCGCCAAATTCAGACACTGGTCGTCTGGCGCTGACCATGTTAACCGCTGCTGGAGGAACTTCAGAGATCTGGATTTTCTGGAGTTTCATCCTGAGGTCTTCAGTGGCCTCACTGTTTTCTTCCTTCGATGCTTTAGTTATTTCTGTCTTGGAAGATTCTTCAACAACAGTGTTGAAGACTATGTCACCTTTTAGGCTTTCAGTAGCCTGCTTTCCATTGAACATTGCTTTAGTTTCCACAACTTCAACTTCAGATGCCTCCACCATGTTGATATCTTCTACCTCACAGAGGCTAGCGTCAGCAATGTTCAGGGGATTGGTATCGACCCTCATATGACTCTTGGTCTTGTCAGCAAACTTCAACCTTCCATCATTGAGAGCATTTTGAATTAGATCCCTGAAAAGAAAACATTGAGAAGTTTTATGGCCTAAAAACCCATGATATTTACAAAAACCTCTTTTCTTCCGTTGTTCCAACGGAGGAATTTTTGAATTTGGAGGTAGTATCATTTGGCCATCCTTTACCAATAAATCAAATATTTCATCACACTTGGTAATGTCGAATGTATAAGTTTTCTTAGGGAACCTATCATTCTTATCGTTTTCTACTGGGTTTTTTCCATTTGCAGGATTTAGCAATTTGCAGGCGTAAGGTGGCGCTTCTTTCAATTCAGCCAAGTCTATTTCGACTTCTTCAGGGCTATATGAGTCATTGAAAGACTCATCATCAGCGTCCTCGGCTTCGACGTACGCTACTCTTTCTTTCTTATAACTTTTATTCGCCCTAACTTTTTCTGCCTTCAGGCGCCCGACTTGTCGAACCCTGTCTGCTAATTGGGCCATGTCCCTAAGGTATTGGGTATCTAGTTTCTTTCTTATTGAATAATCTAGACCGCCTGCAGCCATTTCGACAAGTTCATGTTCTGGGACTGTTGTAAAACACCTTGATTTCAATAAACGGAACCTATTCAAATAACCATCAATTGTTTCTGTGAATTTTCTTTTAACACTGGCCAATTCTTTCAAACTTATCTTAGTTTGACCCATGTAGAATTGCTCATGGAAAAGCCTTTCCAAATATGCCCACGCATCTATCGAATTTGGTGGCAAAGTAGTAAACCAAATGAAGGCATTCTTTGTCAGCGAACTAGGGAAATATTTGATCCTTAAATCCTCGTTTCCCGCTAAGTCTCCTGCTTCTGTCAAATATCTAGCAATATGTTCCACCGTTGACTCATTAGTTTCGCCTGAAAATTTTGTAAATTTGGGTACCTTAGTGCCCCTAGGCAATTCTGTCTGCATGATATAATCTGATATAGGGGATGTATAGTTTGGACGTCTAAGTCCAGTACTAAGGCCATTATTGGCCATAACCCTTTCTATCATGGCAGTTAAGTTAATTTCTGTAGCCAGATTTTCTCTTCTGACTCTTTGAACAACCTCATCTGGGTGTTCGTTCCTACCCACAATCCTTAATCTGGGTCGCTCCTCCTCTGTTTCCTGTCGAACGGGGACGGCTCTTTGATTTGAAGCTTCTAAGTTAATTACTGGATGTGGTGTCGTTTTCTTTTACCTCCCCGTTTCACTTGGGAGGACGGCACGCTAAACCCTTCACGCGAAATTTGGAAGGAGAATGCGCCCGTGGTGGGATGAATTTTGTTTCAGTTCTTCCTACGATATCACACGAACTTTATTATTGGTCCTACGAGTAGGAAAGGGAAAAAAAAGATCTCAACTAAACCCTAGGAGTTTGCTAAGTGTGGGGATTTCACCTAGACTAGAAATTCTGGAGTCCGGGAGGTCGGTTATACATAGGGAAGTGTTTAAACACCCTACATATCTGTAGTACTCTACAGGAACCTTCTCTGTGTCATTGTGTTTGTGTTTATTGCTAATGATTGGGAAAGTTTCTCCTTTGTGTTAGGAGAGAGAATTGAATTGATTAAAGAAAGACAGACAGACAGACAAACTGACTATTTTTGGTATTTTATTAGCTCGCTGAGATTCCTTGTGAACCTCATGCCTACATATCCCTAGTGGAAGTCAGAGCTTAATGTAGTTCGGGGAACTAACTAGGGAAATTAATTGTTTTTGGTGCCTTGCTCAAAGCTCAAGGTTGAAGCTTGGAATTAAATCTCTGTTTACAGTAAAGAGACATGAAATTATCTCTACAGAGAGGTATTTGTACTATTCTACCACAAACATTTAAAGGAGTGACAGAATAACTGAATTCATTTCATTCAAGAGGGGGACCTTACTTGTGTATGTGCAAGTATACCAGTCAAATGCCTCTTAAATGAAAGAAAGATGCTCATCCAAATTAGGGAAAGTTACCACATGTCTGGGTTTTACTGCCAGCTCATGCCTTTCAAAATCCTAAATGGGAGACTTGATTAAAATTGAAATGAAATGTTTGTTTGTTTGAATGTGGTAGAGTAGTAAAAATATCTCTCTATAGAGATAAGCTATGTCTATCTACTGTATAAAAGATTTGACTTTAGCTGGCTTGTATGAGGCCCAAGCTTGAGGCTTTTTGATTGATTAATTGATATTATTGACTCTGGGAGATGACTCCACTGGGGATTAATTACAGGGTATTTTAGTGTTCTGTACAAAGCCCAGAATTGAGGCTGACTCTACTTAGGGAGACTCTATTTATGTGCCTTGTACAAAGCCCAAGGTTGTGGCTGACTGTTGAGGATAATTGAATGAATGACTCTATTTTATGTGCCTTGTACAAAGCCCAAGGTTGTGGCTAACTCTAGCTAGGGAAAACATTATTTTCTGCCTTGTACAAAGCCCAAGGTTGTGGCGGACTCTTAAATGAATTAAGTATGGATGACTATATGGGGAAAGATCCTAAGTGTTAGGAATCTTTGACACATGAAAGATATGGTTTATCTGCCTTGTACAAAGCCCAAGGTTGTGGCTACTGAGTGATGAAGAACTCACTGGGGAGACTCTATTATCTGCCTTGTACAATGCCCAAGGTTGAGGCAGACTCTTGACAGGGGAGTTTTATTGTTTGGTGGCCTTGTATGAAGCCCAAGGTTGAGGCTAACTGTTTTTGTTGGTTTTGACTCTACTGAGGAGGTTTTATTTATTAAAAGACTGTTTTTCTTTGGAAGCTACCCTTTCCAGGGATTTTGACTCAGCTGGTGAATTTGTCTGTTAAAAGACTGACTTTATCATGTTTTTTTTGGAGGCTGACCCTTTCCAGGGGTTTTGACTCTTTTGGGGAAATTATCTCCTAAGAGAAATGAATCTTTATTTTTTGACATTTTTATTAATTGATTTTGGAGGCTAACCCTTTCTAGGGGTTTTGTATGAAAGAATGTGTGGAAGCTAACCCTTTCCAGGGATTTGACAATTTAGACAGATGTTGGAGGCTAACCCTTTCCAGGGGATTTTGTTAATATCAATGGCAGAAAGATTATCTAGTGGAGACTTCTTGTTTAAAGCCCAAGATGAAGGCTGACTCAATGCTGAGGATGATCAAACATGGATCCTAGACTCTGCTAAGGAAGATTGATGAAGATAAGGGTGACAGAGACTGTCCGTGTCTCTCATTCCAAAAAGTGTACTCAATGCAAAATTGAGACAAACTTAGCTTGTTTAAAGTCTGGTTTAAATTGGAAGAAACTCACCAGGGTAGGCTAAAAGGTGACTAAAGACCTGTTCCTATGTTTATAAGAAACCTGATGGGCCCTTGTATACAAGCTCAAGAGGAAGCTGGAAATGCTTTTAAGAAGCCTGTGGGTCCTTGTACAAAGCCCAAGAGGAGGCTAATCGAGGGTCATCGAGGGTCCTTGTTATAGCACAAGAGAAAGCTATGTGGTTTTTGAACTTATTTTGGCTCTAAGCAAATGGGTAAGAGGTTTCACCGGGAATAATTCCTCTTTGGGTGGATGTGTCCTATATTTGGATTCTAAGGTTTTTTGGCCAAGATGTTTCACCGGGAATAATTCATCTTGGGGGTTTGAACTACAGATCTCTAATTAGGAAAGAGCCTTCACCGGGAAGACATTCTCAATCCTAGGTCATATTCCTATAATATATATATAGTTTAACTGTCCTAAGGTTTATACTCAAACGCAGTTCTAAACTAATATATGCACAGTTTATATTTGACAGTAATTTAAATAAAGACTGTAAATTGAAAGCTTGTAAAGCCTAACCTGGATGGAGTGGAGGCCATTGAAGAAGTATGTACAGAGCCTCAACAGTATTTTTGTTGTTTTGTTGATAACAGTTGAATATATATATGATAAACAGTTAATGGTTTTGAAAACAGAAGAAGTGAAGATGGACAAAGGTCACATAGGTATCTGAAGAGTTTCACCGGGAATAATGCCCTTCAAATACCAGAAGAATGTTTTGAAAACAGAAAGAAGATTTTGAAAATACAGTTTTGAAAACAAGCTAAGAAGAGAAGGTTTTTGGGACTTACACTCTATTAGAGGCCCAGTACTTTACAGTACTGGTGTAAAAGCAATTTGAAAATGATTTGGAATGATACAAGGTTTTGTTGTTTGAAAACCTTAACCATTTGATTTTTATCAGAGATTGAAAACAATTTTGAAAATTGACAAAAAAAGTCAACTTAATTAGGGTAAAAATAAAGACTTTTTAACTAATTAAGACCTACACAATTAGGGTTTTTATCAAAAAAATATTTACAAATTGATTAGGTTAAAGTAAAGTGATAATATATATATTTAAAGTATTTAAGAAAACACTTAAAATCATACTATTTTAAACCTAATTAAAATTCAAGAAATACATAATATTTTTATGATTTTTTTGATTATTCACAAAATAGGTATATTAAATGATAAGTGTGTGAAAAATGAAGTGAAAATAAATTAATTTGATAGGTTAAATGAATATGTGAAGTTTTGTGAGAAAATGAAAGAAATTGTGTGTAAAAAAATAGTTTTGGCCCTTGGAGGGTTTGAACCCACGCCCTCTAGGCCATACACTCAAAACAAACACCACTGAGCCAACGCGCGTGTGGTGATAGTGACTTGCCTTCATTTGGTTATGTTTCAAAACAAGTTGTAAATCCTTGAAAAATAAAAGAATCAAAAAGTCTGGGGCGAGGGGGATTCGAACCCCAGACTTGAGGCATGATGATACTAAGGGCATATGGGAGGCCACTAGGGCAAGTTTGTTCAGTCGTTAAGGGAACGCCTATCATTAAAAATAAAACAAACTTTGCTCAGAGATTTGAAAAATGGCGCCACCCTCCATCTTCGTCTTCAACCTCAAGCTCCATCAATTCAAATTTCTGAACTCTCTCAACTCTCAACCATTTGCAATGATGTAAACATGAAACTTGTTCTAAATTCACTCACGATTCTAAATATGTAACTAACATGAATTAATATTAACTACATCTAACTAATTTACCAGAAATCGTGAAGAACCCTAAAATTTCAAAATCAAATTAAATGACTATACTGCAAGATAAATGGATGATGATAGAGGGTTTTCAATCCTCTGATGATGCTGAACAAGATAGAATCGAGCTATTTCACAAAGAGTACTTAAATTAGAGAAGTGAGGTTCAGGAACTTACCTCTGAAAATGGAGGTCGTGAGGATGATTGAGAGCACCTGGGCTTGAATGAATGATCTCAATAGCTTCCCTGAGACTCAATGATGCTAACTGAATGCTTATTGGAGCTTGAATCCTCCTGAATTGCTCTATGGTCCTCCCTCGATTTCAGCTTCAAGTGAACATGGAGGGTGTTGATTCTTGAGTTACAGATGAGCTGCAGCCATCTGGTTAGCTTCACTATGACCTGAGGAATGTGCCTGGATGATTGGCTTGGCTCAGAACCTCCTGAATTACTCCATGGACCTCCAACTGCAAATGCTCCAAAGTGAGAGCAACAATGGTATTCCTCCACTTACAGAAGTGATCCAGGTGCTTGGATCACCTCAAATGACCTCCCTTGAGATGTTAGAATGCTTACTTTCCAAAGATGAGCTCTGGTTTGAAGAAAACGATTCTTCTTGCCAAAGAACTTTGAAAAACAATAAGCATGAGAAGAGAAAGAGAAAGCAAGGAATTGAGTTGCTTTGGTGTGTTTTTTGAATGAGAATGAGCCCTCTATTTATAGGCAATTGGATCAGAGTAAGTGTGCATAGTGAGCTTGCTTAATGAGGTGAGTTTGGTTTCTTAGCCATGAAGAAAGTTTGAAAATATTCCAAATGCAATGATGCATTTTCGGACTAGCTTCCCCAACCATTGATCTTGCATGATCTTAGGGAACATTTCTGATTCAGAGGAGAGTTCTAATTGGCTTAGAGCAAGATTCCTTGATGATTCACCATTTGCCATAAATTCAAAAATGCAATCATTACATAATCACATGCCTTTGTTTTTGGGAATCTTCTCTAATCCTTATGCAATGATGAATTTGAATGTATGGCATGTCTTCAGATGTATTAGAGGTCGTGTAGCATCATTTAGTGAAGCAAAATGCACAAAATTGCGAAGTTTCAAATTGTACATGACCTATAATTTCACTTCATGAGGCCAACTTTGAACAAGCATAACTCCTAGCTCAAAATGAATTTGGAGAAGGTTGAACACAATTTGGAAAGCCCTAAACATCTACTTCAAATCATTAGTTTGGAGTTTCTTCAGAATCCTTTGGCAAATTTGTGAAAAATGAGGCCAAAGTTGGAAGAAAACTAGGTTAAAACACTTAGAAAAATTTCTAAGTGTTTATGACCTAAACTTCAAAATTTCCAAAACTTCATAAATGGTTGATCTTTTGAAAAAAGTTCCTTTGTAAGATGTTGTTTTATTTTGCAAGATCTACAACTTTCATGTTGGAAGTTTTTTGAGTTGTGTAGGTGAAATTTTGAGTTCTCACCATGCCTTCAAAAACCCTAATTCCCGACTTTTCGCTCCTTGATGAATTTCTTTGAATTTCTTTGGTCAAATGACTTTGACATCCATATATTGATGATATTGATCTTTGAAAGTCATTTTTTGACCAAAAACCTTAAAAGTCAATGATGATCCTTCACAGTTGACTTTTTCCTGACAAAGTGAATTTTTGGGCTTTTGTGTAGAAACAAGATCTTTTCCTCAAATGAATGATGTAAATGGATTATATTGAGGTAGTAGAGATTCTTGAATCATGTCTTGAGTTTTGGATTCATGCCTTGATTAAAAGTCAACTATCTTGGTGAATTAGGTCAAAAACCCTAATTGTCGACCAGAGGACAATGATGACTGTAGACTTTGAACTGAGATGTAATGTCCAGTGGATCTTGTCATATGAGTTATTTGAAGATGATTGATGTCTTTGAATGGTTCCCTGGGGCTTTTTAGGGTTTCCCAAAAGTGATCCCTGATTTTAGTCCTTGATAGGCTCAAAACCCTAGCCTGGTGACCCGAGTAAACCTGTACTCATATGACTGGATGTCTAATCAATCATAGATGAGAAAAGTGAAGTTTTCGAGCCTCATGATTGTATTAGGGACTAATCCTTGTATTGATTGATCCTTTGCCTGAGCTTTCTTGTCTTTGAGCATCCTCGATTGGATACCAGATGGAGAAGTGACTGCTCTGGGAACTTGTCTTGACCTGATGAAAAATCCTGAAGATATGCCATCTCAGGGGGGTCAAAAATTAGGGTATGACACTGGAGTTCCTTCGAACATCTCTGTTCTTCGTGAGGGGCCTACATCCCTAGTGGCTGTCCTAGATGACGGAACTATATCTTGTACACGTTCCAAAATGGGCCTCTCTTCTTGATTCGAAGGCTGTTTGTCTTTCCTTTTAGGTGGTGTTACTCCCATGAATTCCGCCATTCGATTCATTTGAGATGATATCTTTTGGAAAGTCTCCATGTTTTCTCTATTTGTAGTAGTAACATTTGCCATTAGTGGGCTTAAAACTGAAGTCAATTCTCTGGCCAAAACCCCTACCATATCATGGTTGCTTGCATCCATTTCTTGTCGAAATGCTGCTTGGTTATTTGTGGTAAAGTGGGGCACCTGGGTAGCAAAACTAGTGTTATGTGCACTTCGACCCACTGAACTAACATTCGGTGAAAATGTCGCATTGTTAGTTGGGGCATATATAGATCCTGCCCCTCGTACGCCTGTTCCATATGGGTATGGCATTCCATATGAACTATTTGGTCTCCATTCGAAAGCAGAATTCGTGCCTTGACCAGACAAATTATTTGCAGCATTTGTCGAGGCAAACAATACGTCCTCTGCGCTTGTGGATGAGGGTGCGGTTGTCGACACTGAAACTGGAATAGTCCCTGAAGGCCCTGTATTATTTTCAGGCAAAGCCTGGGAATTATCTGCAGGTCTCGATCCATTTGGACCCGTTGCATCTCGTGTTCCTTGAGTAGAAGTCGAATTTTCCGCTCCTGATCCTGAACCTTGTGGGGGATCTGGATCACCCCCTGCACTGGCCGTAACGACCATTTTCTTGTTGTACCTTCGTTTGGGAATCGGTTGTGCACTGTTCTTTAATTTACCGTTCCTAAGGTTCATACAAGATCTTGATATTGTCTAGACAAAAATAAAGCAATTGATTAAAACAATCTGTCTTTGACACTGTCCCACTGGGCGTGCCAATTTGTTTACGGTGATTTCCGGTAAACAACCGCTAGTCTTCCAAACTAAAATAAATATGATTTGGTTACTCGCAGGATCGACTAGATTGATCCTAGGACACATAGTCAAGAAGATTGTTATCAATGTTCATTTGGACCATATTCATTATTTGTCTTCTTCAATAAGCGTTGTTCGATTAAAGAACAAATAGTCTTGATAATCACTTTGTTATATATAAATGTGACTTCAACGAAAAGATAAGTAACATAACATATGAAATTAAAAGGACTATTAAAACGTAAAGAATCTTAAACTGCAGAAACGTTAAAGACTTTGAAAGTAAATAACATGAAAGTAATTCGAAAGTAAATGACATTAAAGTAAAGATACAGAAATGTAAATGGCAAGAAGTAAACGAAATGCAGTAATTCTGAAAGATATTTGAAAACAAAAGATAATACACATGTATTAAAGTGGTGGTGTCATACGTACATTTTCTCAGCGAACTCTTTCTCTTAACGCTTGATACTTGAGTAAATATGTGAGTGATTTGTACAAAATGAACACACAGAATCCTAACATTAAGACTCCTATTTATACTAGTTTCGACCTTAACGGTCCTACACTAATCTGCTGCCACGTTTCTCATAAGAACTTCTAGCGACGCCATCTGTTACTTGGACAGTTACGAAACCGTCTTCGAATTTCAAATCTTTCCGCCTGAGTCCGTCTTCGACGCGTGGCAGTGTATTAAAACACTACGAAAACACGCTAAGTAGTAATACTTGAATATATTTATAAATTTTGTCTAAGTCCCCGAAGACACATACTTTTCACTAGCTTTCAGTATTCATTATCTTCATAGCGAACTTAGAAATCTTTATTCTCGCAGCATGACCATCAGTAGCCATTCTTTTATTTTTAAGGGATGGCTATCAGTAACCATCTTTCCTTCGATTTTCTACTTCTTCGAAGGACAGATACTACAAAACGAAATCTTCAGCTAACAGACGGTAGATGATAAGATATTATAAAAACATCTTTTGTTAAGCACTTAATATGCCAATTTGTAAACTGTAATGTAATGCCAACTTTTTTACCTTTTATATTTACCTCTGTTATGATCAAAGACCTATTATGCACCAAGCTTACTTGTTTTGTTATGATGTTAATCAATTACATGTTGCATTCTGATATTATTTTTAACAATCCACAATTAGTTTGCTTTCAATCAAAGGTTATTGTTTATGATCTTATAGAAGACACATAATGCATAATATGGTGTATTTATATAACACAATTTGTAAAACATTTCCAGACATTGAACATATAATTTAACAAACTCAAACACTTCATCAATTAAACAAGAAATGTGTTATAATTGTTCAACATGCACAATGACAACATCCATTAAAATAATAGCTGATACATTGAACATATAACACTGTGTATTACATGAAACTATGACCTTTCTGTTACATGAACCAAGAAGAAAGAAAAGGCATGTAACAGTAACTATAACAGTCACAAAATTCATCTTCTTCTTTAAGTCATCAGCCATTTTCTTCATTTCTTCCATCTTTGTAAAATCTTTCTCCAATTTATTCATCAAAGCTACGACTTCTCTGTCCAAGTTTGATGGGCATCTTTCAACGAAAAGCTCGTCATCCCAATGGAATACGTTACAATCATCTTCTTTACCCCAAAACATACACTTTCTGTACTTTCTCCCAAGATTTACCATAGATTTCGAAACAAACATCTTCATCGACATATTATGCCCACATTTAGGAGTTATTCTGCCGTTTGAAGAAATGCTTGAATTAGAACAAACTGGGAAACTCATTTTTTAGGAATTCTATGGAGAAAAAAATATTAGAATAACCGAACAACAAGATCGAACATTTTATGCAGGAGAAAGAGAATTAGGGTTTAGAATTAAGGAGAAGAACATGGGTTGGGAATAGATGAACACAACGGATATGTCTTCTGAAGGTGTTTTTTTGATGTTTTATGTACAAGGGCAAATTGGACTTTTTAATATGAAATAAACACATGTTGCATTACTTCTAAATTAAAAATAATAAAAAACCATGCCACATTAACATTTTAAGTGTTGTGGCCTGACTAAGGGTTAAATACAAATTTTTTTCAAAAGTTGAGGTGATCCATGGAAGTTTTTTTCTTTTTGCAGGGGGTTTCGAAAAGAGGCCTATATTGCAGGGGAAATATATATTAACTCTTAAATAAATTAAGATTCAAACCTATCTTATCTAACAATATTAACATTGTATATTGAGTTAAGATTTTCAAATTCATAATAGTACCTATCATTTTGGAAATATTTATATTAACGTCAACCATATTAATTAATTTTTTAGTAATTATAATTGATTTGAATAAGTAAATTGTTTAATTTGCATTGTCTTGGATTTATTCTATCAATGAATAACTTTATTTAGTAAAAAAATTAAATTATTGAAGTCATGATATATACTTGTAAACTATTTAAAATATATGATCAACTCTATTCAAATGTTGGTCATGATTAATTTTTTTTAATAATAAGTAAAATATGTCAATAAGGTAGAAAAACTCCAAAATAACGTAAAAATATTTATAAAAACAATAGTTGTCTGGAATACAGCTAATTATAAACAAAACTCAACAAAGTTTAGTAAATAACACAAATAGTTAAATAATGTTATATTTTTAGAAAATGTAAGTTGGTTTTCCAAACCTATAAATTCAATAAGACAAAGACAAAAACAATCACCAATTTTTTTCTTTATCAGTGTTCAACATCTAATGGCAAACTCATTGATTTTGTTTTTCATCCTAACCTCATTTGTAGCAGGTAATAATTTGTCTGTATATGTAAATTTTTTATCACTCGATTATAGTGTAAAATAAACTTATTGTTTAACTTTCTTTACATGATTATAGTGCAATTAATAGTGGAGGCAGGGGTATGCTCACACGTATACAATAAATGTGATGTGACAAGCTGTGGCCCGTTTTGTAAATCTCAACCAAGTGATAATGGTGCATTAACTGCTTGGTATTGTGATCACTTCAACCTATGCACATGTTTTTTTAATTATGATTCTTCTAAACATTCAGGTAAACCTTCAAAAATGTGTAATATTGGGTTAGGACCATGCAATACTAATGGTGAATGTCAATCAAAGTGTGCTCGCCAATATAAAGATAAACAAGGTTATGGGACTTGTTTTAATTACAATGGTGTCAAGATGTGTCTTTGTGATTATATTAGTTTAACTTAAACTACTACTACTTGTAAGTTAAAAATAAATATAATTAAGAAATAAATACTATGTTTTTATTTTAAACCTATTTGTTCGACTACATGTTACCTTTCTACTTGTGTGTTTCATTTAAAATTTTATGAGTTTTTATTAAGTTCAAGGAGAGCATGCAAATGCTGAAAATTGATGGTAATGCTCATTATAAATTTTCTCCAATACCTTTCAATAATTATATTATTATCGGTGAGCCATTTGTGTTAGTGCATATCCTCCCTAGTACTAAATGTTATGTTGTTTTTAAGAGATTTTTAAAAGTCGTTAGTTGTTTTTATTGTAAATACTTCTTTAATGAAATTTTTCATATGATTGCATCTTTGAAAATTATTAATTTTGTCAAATTGTATGCATGTATGTTTCATTGTAAATTTTGTACTATGACAATAAAAGGAGTCATCCTTGAAGAGTTAAAGCTGGATCGTCATAGAACCGCAAAGATGAAGGTTTAATATTTAAAAGTTTAAACAAGTCACATAGGAAACAAATTAGTTCTACTAAAATAACTTTTTAATTTTTTTAAAAATACAATATATTATACAATATTAAACTACATTTTAAGTTATGTGTATATATTTATATAATATAAGACAATTTATATATTTATGAAACTATATATATATATATATATATATATATATATATATATATATATATATATATATATATATATATATATATATATATATATATATATATATACTGTAAGATTTAATGTTTAAGGTTCAGTCATTTAAAACAACTACTAAAACGGTATAAAAAGTGTATAGAAAGCTTCGTAGAAAAAAGAAAGAATACAAAAATCACAAAAAAATAAATTGAAAGCTTCTGGAATCACATAGACCATAAAAAAACTAAGTAAAAACTCAATAAAAGGAATCCCCATCAACATAGCAACTTTCTAAAAGAGAAGCTTAAGACGCACTCTAAAAAAATCATAACACATTATGAAATTACTATTCATTCAAACTAATGATATTTATTGTAATCATCAATAAAAAATATAATATATTGAAGACTTCATATGTTTGTTGTGTTAGGTGATCTTCAACTATCAATATTTATAAGAGCTAGAAGATCATTACCCCTTTCTATTTTTTTTTAAATTTTGGTATTTTTAATTTTCCTAATAAACAAGATCAATGTGTCTAAAATGATTCATAATAAAAGAATATATTAATTTATTTTTGTGAAGTGTTTTTAAAAAGGAAAAAAGAATATATATATATATATATATATATATATAAGAAAAACGAGGCATTATCAACAAAAGTATAAGAAAATCTGTAGAAAGGAACAAGGAGTGCCGATCACAAAACCGACAGTAAAACACAAGGAAAAACCAACAACTACAACAACCCCAACCACCAAATCAAGGGAATCACATCCCACGAATGATAAAAAATAAAGGCATAAAATCATAAACATATTAAGTTAGATCTCTTTGAAACAAGGACACATATACTAGCAACAAAGCCACAAAACACAACCAAGGGTAGCCGAAGCCACTCAAACTGCCATTGACTCAAAAAATATGATATGGTTCTCAAGCCAGACCAATAAGGCACAAGAGTTTTCCACAAACTTACCAATATACAATTTCCAAGCCAAAATGACACTCATGTCTTCCACGGCTTTTGGTGTCACCAAAGTACCAAAAAAAAAATAAATCATTCAGAGTTTTCCAAATTGACCAAACCATAGGATGCTTGATAATCCTCAACCCATTTAGAAAATAAATGTTTTATTTTTTATTTTGTTGTATGCTCGGAAAGACTTCGACGAGTCTTGTGCCACTAGTGTAGAAAGTACTTTTTACATCGGGCGAAAAGTACTTTTTACATCGGGCCTCGGCCCGATGTATATCCAGACGATGTAATAAGTCAGAGACATTTTACATCGGGTCGAGGCCCGATGTAAAAAATTAACATACCACATCGGTTGAATTCAGATGTCTGATGTGAAAAATAATGCAACTTTTTTATAAAAAATATATACGCCATATTTTACATCGGTTGTCCTGTCAGCCCGATGTAATAGATAGTTTTTACATCGGTTTTCCACTTTTCCCGATGTAATAGATAAGTTTTCACATCGGTATGTTGCACATTTTTCCCACAGCACACAAACCATATTTAGGTCACTATTTTCATATTTTACTAACTAGTGAAGGATATAATTTCATTGCACCAAATAGTTAGAATGCACATATATATTCTTCAAAATGAACAATTGACTAACAAAAGTATTAATCTAGGATACACAAGTATACACAATTATAAGGAATTTCACACAGTGGACTACAATAACAAAACAAGTGAAAACATACAAAAATATCCAACCATTTATAAGTCCTTTCTCACGCTTGAAATACCAATATTTCTCTTAGTGTTCTTGAGGGTCAATGTTAACCAACTCGAAAGCCTTTTCATATGCATCTTCAAACGGTTTGCAAATAATTGGTGTCTTTGGAAGCACCATATCAGAATCAGGCCAACGTGTGTACTCACAGAAATAAAAAAAGTTCATCACCATTTTTGTAATTAGGAGGGTTTATGCCATCAAAAGGATTTAGAGTATCAAAGCTTATAATTCTTTAAAAACAATCCTCTAACCCAAGTTTGTTAAGCACTCTTATCTCATTTCCCACATCTGCATTTGTAAAACCCTGCAAAAAGAAACAAATAACACATATCACACAAGCATACTACAAAATAGAGAGTTGCTCCAAACCTTCATTATCAAGAAATTATGAAAGAACTTACCACTTTCGTAAAAGGCGAGCTTTGCAAAATCCCCTTGAGAAAGAGGTTCGATTTCAATAGATTTTACGGCAATCTCCCATGAACAGAACTTTTGAACATAAAATAGTATGTCATATGATAATCTCTTGGTTTTAAATGAATAAGAAAAATACCAATATGTATATTAAAGGCTAGACCAGTTCAATGAAAAACTACCTATGAAAGTAATCATAGTCAAAGTCATAGCCAATTGCCTAGAAAGAAGAAACAAAAATGACAAATTCATTAAGTATCCCATTTGCTTAAAAAAGTGTTTTTCATAGCCTACAATTGATTGAAATGTTGATAAAACAAAATTTTACCATAAGACCGGCCATTGTTGTCCCATAAGTCTTGTATAATGAAGAGCACAACTCAGGAACTTTAGCAGCATCCATTCCAAGCTTTTGAAGCATATACACTACGCATTACACTAATTTCAAATAAATAAATAACTTCATACTTGAACAATAATTTATTAAATAATTATAATTATGCCACTCAATCCCTGTGGAAAACTAATGTGGTAAAGTCATTCAGTACCTTCAATAGTTTTTGCTTATTAAAAAAAGGTGATTTGAAAGGCAGTGATAAAAAGTTTAACTTCAGTCATATAGTACTAACCTCAAACCTTAATGGTCTAAAGAAATGGGTTATTCTTTCACAACCACTGCACCATAGTTGGATTCCTGCTAAAGAAAAGGTGTCTGTAGTGTCTAAAACTATTCAAATATAGTAGGACATTAATTATGTTAAAACTATTTATAAAATTCTAGCAGCGTAACTCACACTAAGTGCGGAGAAGAAGGGTATTGCATATTCGAATCTGCACTCAAACACATCAAATATTCCCACGGCCTACTACCATCTCAGCTCGTTTACAGAACTATTTATTTTCTATTAACTCACTAACTATTATTGTTCAAAAATAAACCTAATTGCTTGCAGAAAAAGTCAAATGAGGACCCTAATTGGTTGGCTTGATAGATAACAGTTTTCTATTGTAGGCTGATAGGAACCAATTTGAAAAAATTATTTCCTATATTGAGCATGGAGAGAAAGAAGGAGCAACACTCTTGACTGGAGGTAAGGCAGTGGGCAGCAAGGGCTACTACATTGAACCTACAATTTTCTCCGATGTAAAGGTAATTCAATATATTCCATCAAAGTTTCAGTTTGGTATCTTTATCATAGGTTGATAATTAACCTTGGTTTTTCTTTCCTTTCTATCATATTAAAAACATTGAAAACCTATTTTAGGAGGACATGCTAATAGCAAAGGATGAAATATTTGGCCCTGTGATGGCACTAATGAAGTTTAAGTAATGGACGAGGAGGGTTTTCTTTCTTTCGATAACGTAAATAACTTCAGCTTCTCCCGATGGACTCTTGAACCGAATTAGTTCTTTCATCAACTCCAGCCTTAATGTTGGTAGAGGCACAACCATCTTTTCTAGCACGGGCGAATAGAGAAGTAGAAATCGGATAAAATCTAATTCAGATTTGTAACCAAATATGTTATCTAATGTCACATGTCGCACTTGGAAGGGAGTGGCTGGCCTTGAAAAGGTGTCTTCCCAACAATAGGTTTCAAATTCCAAAGGTAGAGCTTCAGCCTCAAACCGTGCCTACATGTAGTTGTTTCAAATCCATGTATTAAAGGGGAATGATAGTGTGCATAAGTGAGATACAAAGCATTCTATCTAAAATGCAACTGATTCATAACTTGTTTTAGCAATATCGCAATGCAAATATACAAGTCTTAGAAACTAACTTTAAAATCTAAACATTAGACAAATACTCAAAGCAAACACAGTTTGTGATATCTAGAGTTTAATAATCACATAACTAAATAAAAACAAAAAGATGGCGTGCAAGTGCAAGTGCAACCACAAATCAGCAAACAAAACAAATCAAAGCAAAGCCAAACTAAACTGAATGAGTACCCACGTGTATTTCTAATTTTTGAAGATTAGGTGAACTTCCGAGCAAGCAAAGAGCCGCCAAAATTTCCTCCAAATTATCAAAGTTTATGCTTAAGGAAAGATAACTTAGATCAATACAAGAGGTAGGAAGCTTTTCCTCCTCACTGTGAAGGTAGCCATCAACCTATGCAGCATACAAGGGATAGTCAGCATGGTAGCAGGTCACACAATGTAACAATAGCAAGTCACAAAATGTCACAAGTACTTAAAATAATTGACAAATTGCAAAATTGTCAAGAACTTAATAAAAATAGAAGATTACAATTTCCTCGGGATTTAAATCAAGCTACAGGAATAAGATCTCAATATTGACTCAACATCCCGAATCTTCTAGAGAATAAGAAATAGTGATAAATATTAAGGAAGACGAGAGCACAAATGCAAGAACAAGAAATGGGATTATTTCTGTTAAAAGTTGGTTGTAAAATCAGGACTTGTTTCTAGATCCCTAACTAGTTCAATTAGGGATTGAAATCACGCTACAAGAAGAATAAAAACTCATCCAAAAGAGAAAAACTCATCCAGTTTACACTAACATTGATTATCGATGAAATTGCACGTAAAAAACAAGCTAAACCTAAATCAGCAAATAAACAATGAATTCAAAGTGAGTAAAATAAAACAACAGCAGAAAATTGAATAATACCATCCATAGCTAGAGATATTGTATTATAATCCTTGAATGTTCTGGTTGCTCCATTCTAAGATGTTTGGATTAGAATAATTGTGTCTCGATTATCATTAGCCTGAGAAAAAAACATACTCGATTAACATGAATGAGAATAAACCTAATTTGATTGAAAAAATTGAGAGTTGAAGAATCAGGTGAAGGAAATCTTACCATGGCATAAGAATAATGATGAAGAGGAAGAAGAAGCAGCTCTCGCTCTCGCTTGACGTTGGTTTTTCTCGTTTGTGACAACACAACACAATACAACGTTGTGTTTGAATTGAATGAAGACATAGACATACCCTATAGTGGCAATTTCGATATTCAAGCTAATCCAAAATGTATTGACATCAGAAGTGGGGTTTTAGGGTATACATCAATGTGGGTCAGGTAGAACAAGAATTTATTTGAATTTTACATTTGAGAAAGAAAGAAGATATTGTATACAAAAACTATTCACAAAAATATATAACTAGTTAGTTAGAAGATAAGAACCTGTAGAAGAAGGCAGTAGTGACGGCTAGGAAGGCGGAGGAGGTCGGCGCGAAGAGGGGAAGGCGACGTAGGAAGGCGAAGGAGGTTGTGACAGCGAACAGATTCGTGACGGCGGAATAAGGTTTCAGAAGAATACAAAGACGAATAATGTGTCTGCATATAGAAGGAAATGGGTTTTAATTAGGGAAAATTTGGGAGTAACATTTCCCATCGGTTCTTCAATTTCCCGATGTAAAAGCCAACTAATTTGACATTTCCCATTGGTTATTGACTGGACCGATGTGAAGGCCCACTGTGCGTACCATTTATTACATCGGATAAGGCCTAGGCCCGATGTAAAATCCCTTATAACAAAATTTTCATTTATTTACAATTCTGCCACCGTCTTTTATTTTATTTTATTTACAATACTGCCATTGTTTTATACATTTTTCATTTTTCCATATATTTTTTATATCATTGCAAATAAATACCCGATGTAAAATCTTTTAACAAGTATTTTTCACATCATATATTTTAATACCTGATGTAAAATCCTTTAAGCAAATGTCATATTTTTAGTAGTGAACCAAAAAAAGCGCTATTAAAAATCCTTTTTGGCATAGTGAGTCCATACAAGCATGCATAAAAGATTAAACATGAAAGAATTGAATTAAAAGTGTAAGTGTAGTAGGAAAGTAGTTAGTCTCCTAACGACCAATTGAAATAATTAATCGAGTAGGTCTCAGTATAAGAAACCCAGGATCAAGCTATGTGTGTGCAAGTGAGATTGATTGCGATGCTTAGAAAGCGATCGAGTTATGATAGAAAAATGGCTTGGAATCGAGTATTAGTTCTTTTAGAAAATGATTAATGCATGAAATGTGTGATAATGAAATAAAGTGGATAATAAAAGTACGTAGTGTGAGATATATTTTTACCGATTGGAGATAAAACACTTACTACAATATTACAAAATTCAAGGGAATTTTTAAAACAAAAATGAAATGATAAAAGTACAAAGACCGGATATAACTTGCTAGTATCCACAAGAATAATCCAAAGCTTCAAACTAGTACCTCAAAATTAACAAAATATTAATAATGATACATAAAATGATATATGAGACATGGAGCAAAGTTATGAACAAGTATTGATAAAAAAAACTAAATTTACACATGAAAACCTAGAACAAACTCAAGCATGTTTATCAATTAATTTCCATGACATTTTATGAAAGTATTCTAAACAAAATATTTTTTAAAATGTCTTTTAATATAAAAAAAGTGATTTAGTTTTTTTTTTTGTATTTTTAGTATGAATTAAAACAAACAAAATAAAAAATTTATAAAAAAAAACTAGAAAACTAAGTTGTTAAGCCGCCACCTCTATCTGTTTCATTCCAAGCTAAATTTTCAAACTTCTCCTTCTTCACCTAACTCTTCTGTTTCCTCATTTTTCATGTTTCTGCTCTCTAATCTCTCTTGCTTCACAAAGATTAAAACAAGACAAAGCATATATAATTAACATCAAACTAATGAATAAAAGAAGAGTTACAGTCATGTTGTTGAGATGAAGATGAATCTGATCTGAACAATGTTGTTTTTGTTCCTAATGCAATTTGCAGTGTTGATGGAGAGTTGCGGCGCTGCAGTTGTTGATGGTGAGTCGCGAGTGGTTCTCCTGTATAGTAGTTGTTGTGCGCGAATCGTGAAGCTTCTCGGTGTGTTGTTACGTTCCTTGTGATGTTTCGATTAGGATTGTTGTTGCCTTATTGCCTTGTGATGATGTTGCTATGAGAATTTGTTGCTAATTTGCAGGTTGCATTAGTGGATTTAAAGTTAAAGTAAGCGGAAGATTAAACGTGTTTGGATTAAAATATGGTGTAACACGATTTTAGATTAGCTGAAGGTGTCAAACTGGTGTTGAAGGAGATCGATGGAAGGTTGTGTGAGTAGTTGATGTTTTCGGTTCTGAGTTTGGAGGCATTTGTGTTGTTGATATGTAGCATTTACTTTGAATGAATTAAGGCCCACTTAAAGGAATTGTGTTTATTTGTAAATGAAATATGGTGATTTTTTGAATGGAATTTGTGATGAATTTGAATTTGGTTTCTGTTTGAAATTTCTGATGAATTTGTATTTGGTTTCTATTTGAAATTTGGATGAAATATTTGCTTTGGTTTTTGCTGGTACATGAAGCGTGAATGGAATATTGATGTGGTCACACCTAAAATTCTCATGGCTTCAAGAAAGAAATATGGCTTATGAATTAATTCGAAATGGCTTCAGCTTGCAATTGGCTTCCAACTTGGAACTTGGCTTGGACCGAAATGGAATGGATGATTAATGGGCGTTGCAATTCTTTTGTTATTTTCACCTAAAGAAAATTCATAAAACATTTCAAAATAAAAATGGATATAAATTTTAATAAAATTTCAAATTAAATCTAAATTGAATCTCAATTAAAATTATAAATCATAAAATGGTTAGTATAGTGAACATAAAAATTATCAAACATAAAATAAAACATGAAGCATAAGATAAACATAGCTACATTTTTTTTTGAATGAAATATAAATGTAAATGGACAAATAGCACGCTACTAATATTTTTTCTGATATTTGCGATAGAAAATGAAGTAATAATGAAAATGTGCTAAAATGATTGATTTTTTATATTTTTTTCTATGCATTAGATGAAAATAAGGAGAAAAAATGGGGTGTTACATTAGGTGTCACAGAGTCTATAGGAAATGAGAACTTGTCAATTCCTATCAATACATCTTTGACAATCCCCCACTAGTGTCTTACATGTTTTGTCGATCATCTACACTATTGATGCATATATCTCTATTTGTAGATACTCAAACCTTTCTACCATTGATAGTGGTATATTGTTCATGCTTGCACCTAAGTTAATAAGTGCATTTCCACTTTTTATATCACCTATGGACACAAGTAATACAATCACTCGAGGGTCAGCTTCCTTCTTGGGTAGATCCTTTGGAATATCATTGTAGACTTCATCATGCAATCCTTCTTCCTCTGATTCTCCTGCTCCTTATTTTGGTATTTATTCTTTCACTTTGAAAACATCTTTATCATCCAAAAGAATAAAATTATTGTGATATTTCTGATAGTTCTTCGTGTTTGCACTAAATGAGTTACTTCGGAGATCTTAAAAACTGCTTGGCTAACAGATATGTATTTCAGGGTTTTTAATGGTGGCTTTGTAAGTTTGTGACTGGCCATAGATACCTGCATGAATTGATTGAGTGTATCCTACAACTTTTATATGTTGTCTTGTAGTTGAGGTTCTTATGAGTAATGCTACAAAGGTTGTCTGTTGGATGGACATAACTCAAATCTCCATACTTAATTTAAATTGTTGATATGTGGGATGTTGTTATTCTAATATTTTTCATGCCTTTGGTTTACCACATAGATTACTTGTTCATTAGTAGGGGAAATATCTGATTGGATTGTTTGCAAATTTCACAAAATGCAATATTCCTTTGTTGAGGTACTTAATACATCTATTTTAGCTGCATGGAACTTTGTTAGGTTATTTGATCCACCCTCTGAGTTAACAACTTGTTTTGAGAAAGAATTACCTTATTGGTATTCAGTTCTATGATATTGTTCTTCCATTGGGAAGGGCTTTTGTTGTGTTATCCTTTATGACCACTAAACATCAATAACTTTTGAACATAAGAGAACCCCAAGAGTAGCATCTAACAATAACTTTGGTTGTTGTTGAAGTACATTTTTGAAGATGAGTATCTCTGTGAGTTCGTCAAAACCATGGTTTAGACATCATCACAACATCTACTTATATCTTTCCCACGCTTCATAGAGAGTTTCCAACGCGCCTTAGGAAAAGATCTTGATGGTTGTATTATCTTACATCAATTTGTTGTGAGGAAAGAATATGTTTAAGAAGTTTTCCTCGAACAAGTTCTAATTTGTCATAGTTGATGTAGGTTGACCTAGATACCACTATTTTGGTTTTCCAATTAAAGAGTGTGAAAAAGTTAGAGGAATACCGTTTCTTCCTCATTTTACGGATCTCCTAGCATACCAAATATTTTGAGAATTTTTTAGGTGTGTGTACGGGATTTCATAATCTAAACCTGCAAAAGTGATAGCACATAAAATTTCTAATAAGCCCATTTTTATTTCATGTTATCGGACAGTCCTTTGTCTTTTATCTAAATGAGCTAGACCTCAAAAACTATTGCGACACGGTGTGCCACAATTTTTGTTTCCATTGTTGATGGTGTTGTTATTGACTTCAACAGTGATTATTTGTTTTGAGGAAAAAGACCCTTCTAGATCTATCCTTTCATTTTTTTTGTTTATTTTTCCAATTTTTATAGAGGCTTCTACGTGCAGTTCTGGAGGACCCTTACCTTGCATAAACTAGTAAACATATATCTAATTATGAAAGTTAATGGGTTAACATCTATAAACAATATATACAGCTTATAACTGATTTAAAAAAATGTAAACAATACTTAAAATAATAAAAACTATGTTATATCTTTAAAATTAACACCATCCTCTAGCAATGGTGCCATTTTGTTCGTTGTGCAATAAAAGCAATTTTTATAATTATTGTATTCACGGACACTAGTGATTTCAAAGAACGTTCAGAAGTTTTTAAGAACTTGTCATACCCTAATTTTTGACCCCCCTGAGATGACATATCTTTAGGATTTTCATCAGGTCAAGACAAATACCCAGAGCAGTCATTTCTTCACCTGGCATTCAATCAAGGGTGTTCAAAGACAAGAAAACTCAGGCAAAGGATCAATCAATAGAAGGATTAGTCTCTAATACAATCATAAGACTCAAGAGCTTCATTATTTCACCTATGATTTATTAGACACCCAGTCATCTGAGTACAGGTTTACTCAGGTCACCAGACTAGGGTTTTTTGAGCCTATCAAGGACTAAAATCAGGGATCACCTTTGGGTAACCATAAAAAGCCCCAGGGGATCATTCAAAGACATCAATCATCTTCAAATAACTCATATGACAAGATCCACTGGACATTACACCTCAATTCAAAGTCTACAGTCATTATTTTCATATGGTCGACAATTAGGGTTTTTGACCTAATTCACCAAGATAGTTGACTTTTAATCAGGGCATGGATTCAAAACTCAAGACATGATTCAAGAACCTCTACTACCTCAATATAATCCATTTACATCATTTATTTGAGGAGAAGATCTTGATTCTACACAAAAGTCCAAATTTTCACTTTATTAGGAAAAAGTCAACTGTATGAGTTCACCTTTGACTTTTAAGATTTTTGGTCAAACCATGACTTTCAAGGATCAATATCATCAATATATGGATATTAAAGTCATTTGACCAAAGAAATTCAAAAAAAGAATCTTCAAGGAGCAAAAAGTCGGGAATTAGGGTTTTTGAGGGCATTGTGGGAACTCAAAATTTCACCTACACAACTCAAAAAACTTCCAACATGAAAGTTGTAGATCTTGAAAAATAAAATAGCATCTTACAAAGGAACTTTTTTCAAAAGATCAATCATTTAAGAGTTTTGGAAATTTTGAAGTTTTAGGTCATAAACACTTAGAAAATTTTCTAAGTGTTTTAACCTAGTTTTCTTCCAACTTTGGCCTCATTTTTCACAAATTTGCCAAAGGATTCTGAAGAAACTCCAAACTAATGATTTGAAGTAGATGTTTAGGGCTTTCCAAATTGTGTTCAACCTTCTCCAAATTCATTTTGAGCTAGGAGTTATGCTTGTTCAAAGTTGGCCTCATGAAGTGAAATTATAGGTCATGCATCATTTTTGAACTTTGAAATTTTGTGCACATGACCTCAATTATGGATGCTACACGACCCATAACACATCTGAAAACATGCCATGCATTCATTTTCACCATGCCATGATAATTGAAGAAGATTCCTAAAACAAGAACATGTGATTATGTAATGATTACATTTGTGAATTTATGGCAAATTGATGAATCACCCAAGGAATCTTCTTACCAACCAATTAGAGCTCACTTTGCATCTGAAATGTTCCCTAAGATCAGATAGAATCAATGGATAGGGGAGCTGGCTCGAAAATGCAATGATCACACTTGGATATTCTTTGAAATTTCTTCATGGCTAAGAAACCAAATTCACTTCATTAAGCAAGCTCACTCTCTCAATCAGTACTGAATCAATTGCCTATAAATAGAGGCCTCTTTCTCATTCAAAAAACACACCAAAGCAACCATATTCCTTGCTTTCTCTTTCTCTTCTCATGCTTATTGTTTTTCAAAGTTCTTTGGCAAGAAGAATCGTTTTCTTCAAACCAGAGCTTATCTTTGGAAAGTAAGCATTCTAACATCTCAAGGGAGATCATTTGAGGTGATCCAAGCACCTGGATCACTTCTGTAAGTGGAGGAACGCCAATGTTGCTCTCACTTTGGAGCTGTTGCAGTTGGAGGTCCATAGAGCAATTCAGAAGGTTTCCAACAAAGCCAAGCATCCAGGCACGTTCCATAGGAGGTAGTGAAGCTGTTCAGATGGCTGCAGCTCATCTGTAACTCAAGAATCATCACTCTCCATGTTCACTTGAAGCTCAAATCGAGGGAGGTCCATAGAACAATTCAGGAGGATTGAGGTTACAATAAACATTAAGTTAGCATCACTGAGTCCCAAGGAAGCTTTTGGGATCATTCATACAAGCCCAGTTGCTCTCTATCATCCTCACGACCTCCATTTTCAGAGGTAAGTTTCTGAACTCCCTCTCTTTAATTTAAGTACTCTTTGTGATATAGCTCAATTCTATCTTGTTCAGCATCATCAGAGGATTGAAAACCCTCTATCATCATTCATTTATTCATCTTGTTTGTCATTTAATTTCAAATTTAGGGTTCATGTGTTCTTAGAGTTCTCTGAGAAATTAGGTAGCTATAGTTAATATAAATAAATGTTAGTTACATATCTGGATTCGTGAGGAAATTTAGAACAAGATTGATGTTTACATCATGCCATTTAGTTGAGAAACCAGAGAGTTAGGAATTTGAAAATCTTTGAGCTCGAGGAAGAAGACGACTATGGCCATGGCGCGCAAAAATTCAAATCTCTAGGCAAAGTTTATTTTATTTTTAATGATAGGCGTTTTCTAAACGAATGAATAACTTGCCCTAGTGGCCTCACATGCGCTCTTAGTCTCCTCATGCCTCAAGTCTGGGGTTCGAATCCCCCTCGCCCCAGACTTTTTGTTTCTTTTATTTTTCCATGATTTACCACTTGTTTGAAAATATAATGAACTGGATGTGTGACATAAACACCAAGCGCGCGTTGGCCCAGTGGTGTTATTTTGGGTTAGTGACTTGGAGGGCGTGAGTTCAATCCCTCTAGGTGACAAAACTTTATTTTTTATCACTTTTCCCATTTGATTTCTTCACAACTTCACACAATTAATTCACCTATCAAATTAAATCATTTTCACTTCATTTTTCACACACTTGTTATTTAATATATCTATTTTGTGAATAATCAAAAAAATCATAAAAATATTATTTATTTCATATATTTTTATTAGGTTTAAAATAGTACGTTTTAAGTGTTTTCTTAAAATACTTTAAATGCATATATTCATTTTGTTTTAACCTAATTATTTTGTGAATAAGTTTATGATAAAACCCTAATTGTTTAGGTCTTACTTAGGCACAGATCTTTATCTTTACCTTAATTAAGTTGACTTTTGTCAATTTTCAAAGCTGTTATCAGTCTCCGATTAAGGTTTTCAAACAACAAAACCTTATATCATTTCAAATCATTTTCAAATTGCTTTTATAGCCAGTACTGTAAAGTACTGGGCCTCTAATAGAGTGTAAGTCCCAAACACCTTCTCTTCTTAGCTTGTTTTCAAAACTGTATTTTCAAAAT
Source organism: Vicia villosa (assembly GCF_029867415.1). NCBI lineage: Eukaryota > Viridiplantae > Streptophyta > Magnoliopsida > Fabales > Fabaceae > Vicia > Vicia villosa. The sequence goes on along the minus strand of NW_026705985.1, from coordinate 80,553 downwards.
CTTCTTTCTGTTTTCAAAACATTCTTCTGGTATTTGAAGGGCATTATTCCCGGTGAAACTCTTCAGATACCTATGTGACCTTTGTCCATCTTCACTTCTTCTGTTTTCAAAAAACCATTAACTGTTTATCATATATATATATATTCAACTGTTATCCACCAATTACTGTTGAGGCTCTGTACATACTTCTCCAAAGGCCTCCACTCCATCCAGGTTAGGCTTTACAAGCTTTCAATTACAGTCTTTATTTAAATTACTGTCAAATATAAACTGTGCATATATATTAGTTTAGAACTACGTTTGAGCACAAACCCTAGGACAGTTAAACTATATATATATTATAGGAATATGGCCTAGGATTGAGAATGTCTTCCCGGTGAAGGCTCTTTCCTAATTAGAGATCTGTAGTTCAAACCCCCAAGATGAATTATTCCCGGTGAAACATCTTGGCAAAAACCTTAGAATCCAAAAAAATAGGACACATCCACCCAAAGAGGAATTATTCCCGGTGAAACCTCTTACCCATTTGCTTAGAGCCAAAATAAGTTCAAAACTACATAGCTATCTCTTGTGCTATAACAAGGACCCTCGATTAGCCTCCTCTTGGACTTTGTACAAGGACCCACAGGCTTCCTAAAAGCATTTCCAGCTTCCTCTTGAGCTTGTATACAAGGACCCATCAGGTTTCTTATAAACATAGGAACAGGTCCTTAGTCACCTTTTAGCCTACCCTGGTGAGTTTTGTAACACCCCAAATTCTACCCGAAAATATCATGCGTGAAATCAGAGTATTTTAAAAACTATCAACAAGTATTTGGGATATCACATTTACTTCATATTAACAACTCATAAACAGATACATAGCACTTTAATCTCAGATAAGCACAAAACAACTTATAACAGCTCTTAGACAAACCAACTTCATTTTAATATGCAGCGGAATCATAACATTCAGCTTTATAAACAAATCATCTTATTTAATCGGAAACAAATTCAAACATCATAGTACTTCTCAATATCCAATTTGGAACTCAACAACTAAAACATGAACAACATAGAAACAACAATATAGACAACCCCCCGAGTGCTACGTATCAGAGCGACACACCAACTGGATACGATGAACCTACAAACTTCCATAGTTATACTTGAGTACCTGCCCATTTCCCATGGTAGGGGAAACATCAGCAGAAGGGGTGAGATATCAAACATTATAAAGGAAAGTATGATAATACATATAGCAAAGATAAAATCATACACAATTCACCACTTCTCAATATAAGCAATTTGCATCACAAAAATAATGTTAACTATCAACTATAACAATGTATTCAAGTTTACAAGTATGTCATTCAAGCACATAATAACATATACTTCATAATCACAACGTAAATTAATACAACTATCAACAATGGCAAAACATGGTTCATATATTCCACATATATACATATATCATTAATACATATATATATATATATATATATATATATATATATATATATATTTGCATTCTCATCATATACGTTTCATTTACATATATCACCAAAATCATGTATCAAACATCACCAAATTTAATTATCACATCTCATGCACACATAACAATCACCTAATCACATAATTACATATATTCAAACATCACATAACTCCAATGTAACTCAATGCAAGACATGTGACTCTATGCATGTGGTACCCAATATGGACCCAAAGTTCCACCGCTTCCGATTCATATAGAATCTAGCCACGCTTCAGATCCGGACAAGACCAAAGCCACCAAATGTAAACATATAGTTTACCGCTTTCCGATTCACTCTAGAATCCAAGCCACGCTTGTGTTTCAAAGCAATTCCACCTATGTTTCAAGGCACACTATGATATGAATGTATGTACAATCTCACAAATATATGCAATTAAGATCATCTCTACCATCTTAACTTTCCACATATCACAATAATTCAACTCTATGAATTATCCACCAATTGTACACAACATTCACAACACACACACACATCATTCACATATGATAGGCCAATTAATCAATTACGATTCACACAATCCAATTAACACTAGTAATCATACTATCTCATGTTAATTCTCATTTTTGTCAATTATACATGAACACACATTTTCAACATCAAGCAATTAATCATTAGAATTAATGCTAACCAACTAACCATAAAGAATCAATATCAAAACAACATCATTGGCATGACAATATATATTTCTCAACATACATATTCAAGCCAAAACACAATTACAAACAATTTCTCAAAATACCGTAATTTACCGATAAACCGAATAATTGGTCCAAGTCCAAGTATATTCCAATCACATAGACTTATTGGAATCAATTCAACTAATAATTTAACTATCCAATTAATAATTAAACTATATTAATTTCAATTCAACTATTATATTTCTATTCCATTATTTTCCAATTCTATAACAAAACTCATTATTTCACTATCAATGGTTATGCACAACAAACATAACAATCTAATACACATAGATTATCAATTGCACACAACTTATCACATTTATATCATCACATTCCAACAAATCATCAAATACCCAAAATTGCAACATAGAAGAACATGGATATCAAAATATAGAATTAAACCCACTATAACATACTATCATACAACCCTTTAGCATGAAAGAACCCCACCCTTACCTTGGCAAATATGAACTCTTTCACCATAGCTCTAAGCTTTTCTCCAAAATAAATCCTTCAAACATAATTTGGAGACACACCTAAAAACCAGTTCGGAAATTAGCTTATCAGACGAACTTAAAACCCTCAAAATCAAAATCGCTCCGGTCAGAACTTACCTCTATGAGTCAGGAACGTTGTGTCAAAACCACGCGACGATCCAACGGTTGGATTGAGAGATACATCCATTTTGCTAAGGTGACTCAATGCTGAAACTTGCTGCGAAAATGAGGTTTCTTCTAGCTTTTCTCTTCCACCATTGTTCTCTTCCCTTTTGCCTCTTTTCTCTTCTTCCTATCTTTTCCCCCAAATGAAAATAGTAACCTCTAAAACCCTAACCTTCTCTTACTATCTCACTTATGTAAATTGGGCTTAGCCCACCAATCCATCCATTATGTTTCTATCACTTAGGCCCATTTAGTTATATCTCTCTAATAACTCAATTAAGTCAAACAACACAAACACTCACATAATTAAATACTTAAATAATTATTATATCACATAATAACTAAATAAATAAGTTATTATTAAAAACACCAAACAATATAATTACTAATATAATTAATAAAAATATTAATAAAAATCAGGATGTTACAACTCTCCCCCACTTAGAATATTTTCGTCCTCGAAAATACCATCGACACAACCATCTCATCTCCAAAACTACACTTACTCTCCCCAGAATCACACGAACACAAAGGCGTTCCACACCTTCGACCATACAAAGCTTCAAAATACAAGCTCTCAAAAGATCCTCAAGTTACTGAATCGTCTTCTCCGTTTGACCATCAGCTTGCGGATGATAAACAAAACTCAAACACAACTTAATAATCAAAGTACTCTACAAAAATTTCCAAAATCTAGAAGTAAACTTCGGATCTCTATCAGAAACAACACTCGATGGAATACCATGCCAACTCACAATCTTTTCAAAATACAACTTTGCAAGTCTCTCCATCGGATAATCCTTGCTTATCGGAATAGAGTGAGCAAAATTCGTCAATCCATCTACAATGACCCAAATTGCCTCACAATTAATCGATTTCCTAGAAAAACCCAAAACAAATCCATAGAAATTCTATCCCACTTCCACTCAGGAATGGACAACGGTTGCATCAAACCAGACGGTTTCTGATGTTCAATCTTTGACTTCTGACAAGTCAAACACGAATACACAAATTCCGCAATATCCTTCTTCATACCTCGCCACAAAAATAACTTTCTCAAGTCTTGATACATCTTAGTAGCACCAGGATAATTACTCAACCACTTTGATGCCCTTCATCCCAAAAATTCTCTTTTTCAAATCCGAAACATCTGGAATACAAATTCAATCACGACATCTCATGACACCGTTCTCGTCAATCCGAAAATTATCACCTTATCCTCAATCAATCAATTTCATCTTGTCAACCAATTTCAAATCCGATTTCTGACCTTCTCTAATCTCATCAAGAATACCACAAGTAAGCTTCAACATACCAAACTCAAATCTCGAAATTATTCCAACAATTCCAATTCTTGAATCATCAACATAGACATATGCAATTATTTCCTACTCAATGCATTGGCTACAACGTTCGCTTTTCCCGGATGATAATTCAAAGCAAAATCCTAGTCCTTCAAGAATTCCAACCACCTTCTCTGTCTCATATTCAACTCTTTCTGATCAACCAAATACTTCAAACTCTTGTAGTCACTATACACATCGAATCTCGATCCAAATAAGTATTGCCTTCAAAGTTTTAAAACAAAAACAACGGCGGCCAACTCAAAATCTTGCGTCAGATAATTTCTCTCATGAATCTTAAGTTGCTTTGGAGCATAAGCTACAACTTGTCCTTTTTGTTTCAACATAAAGCCTTGCAAAACCTTCCTTCTTCTTAACCAACAAAAACATATGCACCTCTAGACGACACACTCGAACGAATCAACCTCTCCTCAAACAAATCTTCAAGTTGACTCTTCAACTCTTTCAACATCATAAGCAGACATCCTATATGGAGCCCTCGATACAAGACTAGTTCCAGGAACTAAATCGATCGAAAACTCAGCTTTTCTTTCTGACGGTAAATCACTTACATCTTCAGGAAACACTTATGCAAATGCGCCAACTATCGATAATCCCCCAATCGTTATTTCCTCATGAACATCCAAAGTTGCAAACAACCTAAACAACATCGCACCATCTTGCACAAACTTATTCACTTCCAATATTATCAAGCTGGTAAGACAAGTCTATCTCATTCCAATACGATTCCGTCTACTATCAACAAGAGATTAAGGGTGATCAGTTCCTCAATTTGTCAATAGATAGCCGACAACCATAATGGTAGCGTAAACCATCGTTACTTAACTGCAATAGAATCCTTTACGTCACCAAAAGTACCATACTTCATTAACTCCCAAAATCATCTGAACATGCTAACACACACCTTGTGATAACATTAGAACATAATTCCTTTACACCACTATCAACACTTTTTATTCTTGGAATCATACTCGTCCCTTCGCATTTCTAACTCCGACTTGAATGTTCCAACAACTTCGACAACTTTTCCAATCTCTTGCCAAGGATCCCTTGACAAGGTCTACTGTAATTCGTCGCTTAATAATTATTCTTACGTCAACATCCTACGCAACGGTTACTTAAACTGATAACTTCACAGTCCACCAATAATGCTGAATATGACAACTTCCTAAATTCCATCTTATAACAATTGTCCTTATTCCAAGACGTTCCGACTTGTTAAACAACCAAAATCTTAAATCCATGTTACCTTCGAATTCGGAAACCAACAAACTTCTACATTGCTTGCTCTGTCTCCTTAAGAAATATATTGCACCAATAACTTACAACTGAAACATATCCAAGAAGCACAGCTTCTTCCCTACTTCGCTCAAACTAACCCTGCAACAAAACGAACAAGTACCAACAGTGTTTCACACACATGTCGCGTACTAAGGAATAAAACACTAACATCATTCAACTGTCACACAACTCAACTGACTCGACAACTTGGCCGGACGGACCAACCAGGCTCTGATACCACTAATGTAACACCCCAAATTCTACCCGAAAATATCATGCGTGAAATCAGAGTATTTTAAAAACTATCAACAAGTATTTGGGATATCACATTTACTTCATATTAACAACTCATAAACAGATACATAGCACTTTAATCTCAGATAAGCACAAAACAACTTATAACAGCTCTTAGACAAACCAACTTCATTTTAATATGCAGCGGAATCATAACATTCAGCTTTATAAACAAATCATCTTATTTAATCGGAAACAAATTCAAACATCATAGTACTTCTCAATATCCAATTTGGAACTCAACAACTAAAACATGAACAACATAGAAACAACAATATAGACAACCCCCCGAGTGCTACGTATCAGAGCGACACACCAACTGGATACGATGAACCTACAAACTTCCATAGTTATACTTGAGTACCTGCCCATTTCCCATGGTAGGGGAAACATCAGCAGAAGGGGTGAGATATCAAACATTATAAAGGAAAGTATGATAATACATATAGCAAAGATAAAATCATACACAATTCACCACTTCTCAATATAAGCAATTTGCATCACAACAATAATGTTAACTATCAACTATAACAATGTATTCAAGTTTACAAGTATGTCATTCAAGCACATAATAACATATACTTCATAATCACAACGTAAATTAATACAACTATCAACAATGGCAAAACATGGTTCATATATTCCACATATATACATATATCATTAATACATATATATATATATATATATATATATATATATATATATATATATATATATATATATATATATATATATATATATATATATATATATATATATATATATATTTGCATTCTCATCATATACGTTTCATTTACATATATCACCAAAATCATGTATCAAACATCACCAAATTTAATTATCACATCTCATGCACACATAACAATCACCTAATCACATAATTACATATATTCAAACATCACATAACTCCAATGTAACTCAATGCAAGACATGTGACTCTATGCATGTGGTACCCAATATGGACCCAAAGTTCCACCGCTTCCGATTCATATAGAATCTAGCCACGCTTCAGATCCGGACAAGACCAAAGCCACCAAATGTAAACATATAGTTTACCGCTTTCCGATTCACTCTAGAATCCAAGCCACGCTTGTGTTTCAAAGCAATTCCACCTATGTTTCAAGGCACACTATGATATGAATGTATGTACAATCTCACAAATATATGCAATTAAGATCATCTCTACCATCTTAACTTTCCACATATCACAATAATTCAACTCTATGAATTATCCACCAATTGTATACAACATTCACAACACACACACACACATCATTCACATATGATAGGCCAATTAATCAATTACGATTCACACAATCCAATTAACACTAGTAATCATACTATCTCATGTTAATTCTCATTTTTGTCAATTATACATGAACACACATTTTCAACATCAAGCAATTAATCATTAGAATTAATGCTAACCAACTAACCATAAAGAATCAATATCAAAACAACATCATTGGCATGGCAATATATATTTCTCAACATACATATTCAAGCCAAAACACAATTACAAACAATTTCTCAAAATACCGTAATTTACCGATAAACCAAATAATTGGTCCAAGTCCAAGTAAATTCCAATCACATAGACTTATTGGAATCAATTCAACTAATAATTTAACTATCCAATTAATAATTAAACTATATTAATTTCAATTCAACTATTATATTTCTATTCCATTATTTTCCAATTCTATAACAAAACCCATTATTTCACTATCAATGGTTATGCACAACAAACATAACAATCTAATACACATAGATTATCAATTGCACACAACTTATCACATTTATATCATCACATTCCAACAAATCATCAAATACCCAAAATTGCAACATAGAAGAACATGGATATTAAAGTATAGAATTAAACCCACTATAACATACTATCATACAACCCTTTAGCATGAAAGAACCCCACCCTTACCTTGGCAAATATGTGTGAGATATTGGATCGAACTCTAGTATTGTCGAAGGGTAGCTTCTTGGTTCGACAGTTCGACAGAGTTAAGCATGAAGTCGAAGGATTGTTCACATGCTGGTGTCGAAGTGTGCATGCTGTAGTCGAAGATGGGTCTAGCATGCAGATGTCGAAGATGCTAGGGTTGTTAGCATGTTAAATTAGGTTTTAGTGTTTAAACCCTAATTTGTTAAGTTAGCTTGTTTATTAAGTTGGCTTGTGTAATGGGCCTTGCTGAAAAAGCCCATTAGTTAGTATGTTAGGTTTTATTATAAATAGCATACTAGTCTCTCATCATTGCTAAGCTGCAAATCCTAATTTAGGGTGAGAGAGGTTATTTGTTATTCTTGTAAGCTTGTAATCTTGTTTTAAGAGAAAGTAAAAGAATAGCAGTTATAACCAATTCTTGTGTTCTTATTCTCTTCCCTAATTCCCTATTATACTTTGTTCGTGGCATTGAATTCACAACAAATTGGTGCGGTGAGCGTGGAGAAGATGCCTTCAACAAAGTATGAGATTGAAAAGTTTACCGGAGTGAATGATTTCGGTCTGTGGCGCTTGAAGATGAAAGCCCTACTAGTTCAGCAGGGTTGTTTGGAAGCGTTGAAGGGAGAGGCAGCCATGAATGCATAATTGACGGCAGCGGAGAAGACGAATATGATCGAGAAAGCACACAGCGCAATTTTGTTGAGCCTTGGTGATAAGGTTCTCCGGCAGGTATCAAAGGAGACGACGGCATCAGGGTTATGGGTGAAACTTGAAAGTTTGTATATGACCAAATCGCTGGTAAATCGACTCTACCTGAAGCAAGCTTTGTATTCATTCAAGATGATTGAAGACAAAGTATTGGCTGAGCAGTTGGATATGTTCAACAAGCTGATTCTTGATCTTGAAAATATTGATGTGAAGATCGATGATGAAGTTCAAGCGCTGTTACTATTGTGTTCTTTGCCTCGATCACATGCTCACTTCAAAGAAACTCTCTTGTATGGAAGGGAGTCCCTGACGTTTGAAGAAGTTCAATCAGCCTTGTACTCCAAGGACTTGAATGAACGAAAGGAGCATAAACCTTCGACTGTTGGCGAAGGTTTGGCCGTTAAAGGAAAACTCTTACGAAAGGATGGTAAGTTCGACAAGAAGAAAGGCAAAAGCCAGTCGAAGACTTACAGTGGCGAAGCATCTGGCATTCGATGCTACCATTGTAAGAAGGAGGGTCACACGAGAAAGGTGTGCCCTGAACGCTTGAAATATCATGGAGGTAAGGATAATGGCAACGCTGCCATTGTTCAAGATGATTTCGAATCATCTGATATTCTTGTGGTTTCAAGCAGTGACTCTAAGAAGGAGTGGATTATGGATTCAGGCTGCACTTGGCACATGACTCCAAACAAAGACTTGTTCGAGGAATTATGTGATCAAGATGGTGGGTCAGTATTGCTGGGAAACAACAAGGCTTGCAAGATTGCAGGTGTTGGATCTGTGAGATTCAAGCTCCATGATGAGTCAATAAGGTTGTTGACTGAAGTCAGGTATGTTCCTGATTTGAAGAGAAATCTGCTTTCTCTTGGTGAATTCGACAAGAAAGGATATGTTTTCCAAGGAGAGAAAAGTATCCTAAGAGTCATGAAGGGTTCGAAGGAAGTCTTGAGAGGCGTGAAGAAACAAGGCTTGTATACCCTTGAGGCTGAAGTTGTAAGTGGTTCGACAAATGTTGCATCCACGAAACCTTTGTCGAAAACAGAAATCTGGCACATGAGATTGGGCCATGTCAGTGAAAGGGGTCTGGTCGAATTAGGGAAACAAAATCTGCTTGGTGGAGACAAAGTCGAAAAGCTGAAGTTTTGTGAACCCTGTGTACTTGGAAAATCTTGCAGAGTGAAGTTCAACAAAGGCAAACAAAGAACACATGGATCCCTTGATTACATCCATGCTGATCTTTGGGGGCCTGCAAGGTGTCTATCACATTCAGGAGCAAGGTATTTTCTATCCATAGTAGATGATTATTCCAGAAAATTATGGGTATTCATCCAGAAGACTAAGGATGAAACTTTTGAGAATTTCAAAAGTTGGAAGACTCTGGTTGAAAATCAGACTGGCAGAAAGGTCAAGAGGTTGAGAACCGACAATGGCCTTGAATTTTGCAATGAGGCATTCGACAGTTTTTGTGCTGCCTCTGGTATTGCAAGGCATAGAACTACTGCAGGTACTCCACAGCAAAATGGTTTGGCTGAAAGGTTTAATCGAACTATTTTGGAGAGAGTCAGATGCATGTTGACTAGTGCGGGGTTAACAAAGGTGTTCTGGGCTGAGGCTGTTTCGACAGCAACATATCTGATAAACAGATGTCCTTCGACAGCGTTAGATATGAAGACACCTGAAGAAGTTTGGTCGGGACATCCACCAGATCTCGACAAACTGAGAGTATTTGGCTGCGTAGCCTATGCTCACATTAGGCAAGACAAGGTCGAACCTAGAGCTCTGAAATGCATGTTCATGGGATACCCTGAAGGAGTCAAAGCTTATAGGCTATGGTGCCTAGAGCCAGGTCACAGGAGGTGTATCACAAGTCGAGATGTAGTTTTCAATGAAGCTGAAATGGCTTTTAAGAAAACTGATGATGTTGGTCGAAGTACAGAAACATCGGACGAAGAGCTGGAACAGGTAGAGATTCCTGTTGAGGTGGAGCATGTTGATGCTGAATTGCATATTCCAGATGAAGTCGAAGAAGAAGCAGAAGATGCTGAAGTTGAGGAAACTGACGATGACTACCTATTGTCGAGAGATAGGTCGAGAAGAGTCATCAAGCCACCTCAAAGACTTGGATATGCAGATCTTATAGCTTATGCCTTAATCTCTGCAAGTGAGGTTCTAGACGAAGAACCTAGAGACTATAAGGAAGTTATGAGGAGTCGAAATAAGACTGAATGGCTGAAGGCCATGGATGATGAGATAAAATCTCTTCATGATAATCATACCTGGGAACTGATCAAGAGACCTGCTGGGGCAAGGTTAGTCAGCTGTAAATGGATTTTCAAAGTTAAGGAAGGAATTGAAGGAGTGACGTCGAAAAGATACAAGGCAAGGTTAGTTGCAAGGGGTTTCACTCAGAAAGAAGGTGTCGATTTCAATGATGTGTTTTCTCCTGTTGTGAAGCATAGGTCCATTCGAATGTTGCTTGCCATGGTGGCACAGTTCGATCTTGAACTGGAACAAATGGATGTGAAGACTGCGTTCTTGTATGGTGATTTAGATGAAACGATCCTGATGAGGCAACCTGAAGGGTATGTCGAAAAGGGGAAGGAAGATTATGTGTGCGAGTTAAAGAGATCTTTGTATGGGCTGAAACAATCTCCTCGACAGTGGAATAGGAGATTCGAAAAGTTCATGGCACGCATAAGTTTCATTAGAAGTCAGTTCGACCACTGCGTTTACTTCAGATTTCGATCTGGTAATTCATTTGTTATTTCGTTGCTTTATGTGGATGATATTCTCATAGCAAGCAACAATGTTGAAGATGTGACGAGGGTGAAGGCTGAACTCAATAAGGAGTTCGATATGAAGGATCTGGGAGCTGCTTCCAGGATTCTTGGAATTGACATTCGAAGAGATAGAAAGAAGTCGAAGTTATGCCTATCTCAAGAGGCATATCTACGGAAGATTCTTGAAAAGTTTGGTATGTCAAATTCGAAGCCAGTTGTGACTCCAACAAACCCTCAATTCAAGCTGAGTATTGATCAGTGTCCCAGTACTGATGTCGAAAGAGCCTATATGAATAGCATCCCATATGCTAATATAGTCGGTTCTTTGATGTATGCTATGGTCTGTACTAGGCCCGACATAGCATACGCAGTAAGTCTTGTAAGCAGGTACATGGCGAATCCTGGAAAGGCTCACTGACAAGCATTGAAGTGGATTTTAAGGTACATAAATGGGTCTCTGAATAGAGTCCTAATTTATGGTGGAGCCTTGGGTGAAGATAGTAAAGCAGTAATAGAAGGATATGTCGACTCTGATTATGCAGGTTGTATGGATTCCAGAAAATCTATTTCTGGATATGTTTTCACTATGTTTGGCACTGCAATTAGTTGGAAAGCAACACTTCAGAAGGTTGTTGCTCTATCAACCACTGAAGCGGAGTATATTCCCCTAACTGAAGCTGTGAAAGAAGCATTATGGCTTGAAGGTTTTGCAAAGGAGCTGAAACTTCAAGGTCGAGGTATCACTGTTAAATGTGATAGTCAAAGTGCAATACACCTGTCGAAGAATTCAGCCTATCATGAGCGAACTAAGCACATTGATGTGAGGCTGCATTTCGTCAGAGGAGTAATCGAGCGTGGAGAAGTCCAAGTGCTGAAGGTTTCGACTGAAGACAATGCTGCTGATATGATCACCAAGACATTGCCGAGTTGCAAGTTTTTCCACTGTATGCAGTTGATAAAGCTGCATGAAGAAAGCTAGTTTGTTCCTTGACGTTGTAGAGTTAGGTCCAAGGTGGAGATTTGTGAGATATTGGATCGAACTCTAGTATTGTCGAAGGGTAGCTTCTTGGTTCGACAGTTCGACAGAGTTAAGCATGAAGTCGAAGGATTGTTCACATGCTGGTGTCGAAGTGTGCATGCTGTAGTCGAAGATGGGTCTAGCATGCAGATGTCGAAGATGCTAGGGTTGTTAGCATGTTAAATTAGGTTTTAGTGTTTAAACCCTAATTTGTTAAGTTAGCTTGTTTATTAAGTTGGCTTGTGTAATGGGCCTTGCTGAAAAAGCCCATTAGTTAGTATGTTAGGTTTTATTATAAATAGCATACTAGTCTCTCATCATTGCTAAGCTGCAAATCCTAATTTAGGGTGAGAGAGGTTATTTGTTATTCTTGTAAGCTTGTAATCTTGTTTTAAGAGAAAGTAAAAGAATAGCAGTTATAACCAATTCTTGTGTTCTTATTCTCTTCCCTAATTCCCTATTATACTTTGTTCGTGGCATTGAATTCACAACAATATGAACTCTTTCACCATAGCTCTAAGCTTTTCTCCAAAATAAATCCTTCAAACATAATTTGGAGACACACCTAAAAACCAGTTCGGAAATTAGCTTATCAGACGAACTTAAAACCCTCAAAATCAAAATCGCTCCGGTCAGAACTTACCTCTATGAGTCAGGAACGTTGTGTCAAAACCACGCGACGATCCAACGGTTGGATTGAGAGATACATCCATTTTGCTAAGGTGACTCAATGCTGAAACTTGCTGCGAAAATGAGGTTTCTTCTAGCTTTTCTCTTCCACCATTGTTCTCTTCCCTTTTGCCTCTTTTCTCTTCTTCCTATCTTTTCCCCCAAATGAAAATAGTAACCTCTAAAACCCTAACCTTCTCTTACTATCTCACTTATGTAAATTGGGCTTAGCCCACCAATCCATCCATTATGTTTCTATCACTTAGGCCCATTTAGTTATATCTCTCTAATAACTCAATTAAGTCAAACAACACAAACACTCACATAATTAAATACTTAAATAATTATTATATCACATAATAACTAAATAAATAAGTTATTATTAAAAACACCAAACAATATAATTACTAATATAATTAATAAAAATATTAATAAAAATCGGGATGTTACAAGTTTCTTCCAATTTAAACCAGACTTTAAACAAGCTAAGTTTGTCTCAATTTTACATTGAGTACATTTTTGGAATGAGAGACATGGACAGTCTCTGTCACCCTTATCTTCATCAATCTTTAGCAGAGTCTAGGATTCATGTTTATTTCTCCTCAGCATGAGTCAGCCTTCATCTTGGGCTTTAAACAAAAAGTCTCCACTAGATAATCTTTCTGCCAGTCATTTCAATAAAAATCCCTGGAAAGGGTTAGCCTCCAAAGTCAATTAATAAAAATCTGTTTAAAATGTCAAAAACCCCTGGAAAGGGTTAGCCTCCATGTTCAGTCAATAAAGAGTCAAAACCCCTAGAAAGGGTTAGCCTCCAAAATCAATCATTCATTTTAATAAAAACCCCTGGAAAGGGTTAGCCTCCAACATCATTTTTTTCATTTCAACAACATCAGTCTTTCAAAACCAAAGATTCATTCTCTTAGGAGATAATTTCCCCAAAACAAAGAGTTAAAAACCCCTGGAAAGGGTCAGCCTCCAAAAACATAATAAAATCAGTCTTTTAACAGACAAATTCACCAGCTGAGTCAAAATCCCTGGAAAGGGTTAGCTTCCAAAGAAAAACAGTCTTTTAAATAAATAAAATCTCCTCAGTAGAGTCAAAACCAACAAAAACAGTTAGCCTCAACCTTGGGCTTCATACAAGGCACCAAACAATAAAACTCCCTTGTCAAGAGTCAGCCTCAACCTTGGGCATTGTACAAGGCAGATGATAGAGTCTCCCCAGTGAGTTCTTCATCATTCAGTAGCCACAACCTTGGGCTTTGTACAAGGCAGATTAAACCATATTTTCATGTGTCAAAGATTCCTAACACCTAGGATCTTTTCCCCATAGAGTCATCCATACTCAGTTTATTTAAGAGTCAGCCACAACCTTGGGCTTTGTACAAGGCAGAAAATAATGTTTTTCCTAGCTAGAGTCAGCCTCAATTCTGGGCTTTGTACAGAACACCAAATAAAAATCCATCAAAATAAACACTCTCCAAATAGAGTCAGCCTCAATTCTGGGCTTTGTACAGAACACAAAAATACCCTGTAATTAATCCCCAGTGGAGTCATCTCCCAGAGTCAATAATAATTAATAAATCAATCAAAAAGCCTCAAGCTTGGGCCTCATACAAGCCAGCTAAAGTCAAATCTTTTATACAGTAGATAGACATAGCTTATCTCTATAGAGAGATATTTTTACTACTCTACCACATTCAATCAAACAAACATTTCAATTTCAACTTCAATTTCAATCAAGTCTCCCATTTAGGATTTTGAAAGGCATGAGCTGGCAGTAAAACCCAGACATGTGGAAACTTTCCCTAATATGGATGAACATTTTTCTTTCATTTAAGAGGCATCTGACTGGCATACTTGCAAACACACAAGTAAGGTCCCCCTCTTGAATGAAATGAATTCAGTTATTCTGTCACTCTTTTAAATGTTTGTGGTAGAATAGTACAAATACCTCTCTGTAAAGATGATTTCATGTCTCTTTACTGTAAACAGAGATTTAATTCAAGCTTCAACCTTGAGCTTCAAGCAAGGCACCAAAAATCATTAATTTCCCTAGTTATTTCCCCGAACTACATTAAGCTCTGACTTCCACTAGGGATATGTAGGCATGAGGTTCACAAGGAATCTCAGCGAGCTAATAAAATTCTAAAAATAGTCAGTTTGTTTGTCTGTCTGTCTTTTAAAATCAATTCAATTCCTTCTCCTAACACAAAGGAGAAACTTTCCCAATCATTAGCAATAAACACAATCACAATGACACAGAGAAGGTTCCTGTAGAGTACTACAGATATGTAGGGTGTTTAAACACTTCCCTATGTATAACCGACCCCCCGGACTCCAGAATTTCTAGTCTAGGTGAAATCCCCACACTTAGCAAACTCTTAGGGTTTAGTTGAGATCTTTTTTCCCCTTTCCTACTCGTAGGACAATAAGAAAGTTCGTGTGATATCGTAGGAAGAACTGAAACAAAATTCATCCCACCACGGGCGCATTCTCCTTCCAAATTTCGCGTGAAGGGTCTAGCGTGCCGTCCTCCCAAGTGAAACGGGGAGGTAAAAAAAAACGACACCACAGTAAAAATTGCGACTCTGCTGGGGATATAAGTGTTAAAAACCTTGGTTTTTCATCCAAACCAATGGTTGACCTGTTGTTGGTCCAACCCCAATGAGGAATTAGGGATGCCAAATTCCCCCTCAAACAAGAGAGGTCCTGCCTAACCTCTGTGTCATATCATGTGTTTGCTGCATATATATTTGTTTATTTTGTTTATTCTGTATCGGGAAAGGGCTTGATTCCCCCTTGTGGTGAGAAATCCTATACCCGGATTTGAGTGCAACATAAGATAGGATGGAGGATGTCTTCCCGGTGAAGACCCTCTAATCTTGGTTCACAATTCTACTCTTGGGATTTGCCTGGCTGGTTGTGATTAACTCCGCCACTGCATTCCGAGACTGATTTGTACCAGGAGGACCTAGAAACACATTAACCCCACTTAAAGCCTTTTTTAGGACGTAGAGCGGTGATTACGAAAGTAATTGTCACGCAGATACTACACTCAGAGAAAACTCTCTTATAGATACCAATCAACGTATCTTTAAGGTTGAGCAAAAACTCTGAGACCCCTAGAACCCGTTCTACAGGTACAAAAATCCTTATCCTTAGTTTACCATTGGGGCGGGGTTTGCGTTTTAACTTCATGACCACTATACCCTTCCATGCCATGTTTGTTTAAAACTCTTGTGTGTGCATTCATGCATTCATGCATCATTCATTAATAACAACTAAAAACAAAAAAGTCTTTTTCGAGTCGTTTTTCAAGGAAACTAAATAACGAACGTTTTGAACTTCATAGAAAGAGAGAAACGGAGAAAGGACTTAAGGATCTACATCATGGATTATGGAAGAAAGAGAGCTAGGAAATACACCTTCAAGATTCCCCAGGTCGAGGAACTGGGAAAGTTCGGAAAACTGGTGGTCAACACCCAGGCTTTCAAGGAGAAGTATGGAAAACTTCTGCCTTTGCTCAATACCAACATGGTGGATGGGATCCTTCCCACCTTGGTACAATTTTACGATCCAACGTATCGCTGCTTCACCTTTCCAGATTATCAGCTCATGCCTACGTTGGAGGAGTACTCTCGTCTGATTGGAATACCCGTGTACGCGCAAGATCCGTACTCCGGTTTGGAAAAGAATCCTGACGACAGTATCATTGCTGCAACTACTCCTTTGAACGTAGTCGACATCAGAACTCATATGGTGAGTAGAGGAGGAATTCAAGGATTGCCCTCCAAATTCCTGTTTGATCAAGCTCGGTACTTCGTCAGCATCCAAGATATAAGCGCTTTTGAGGAAATCTTGGCTTTGCTTATCTACGGATTGTTTTTGTTCCCTAACATTAATGATTTCGTCGACATCAACGCAATTAAGATCTTCTTAATTGGAAATCCAGTTCCAACCTTGCTTGCGGATGCTTATCACTCTGTGCATTCAAGAAACTTGCAGCGAGGAGGATTAATCACATGCTGCGTACCGTTGTTATACGAATGGTTCGTTTCGCACCTGCCAAAGTCTAGCACTTTCTGGAATATGAGGGATGGCCTTTACTGGTCACAGAAAATCATGTCTCTCACTCATACGGACATTGAGTGGTGTAGTCCTGACAACGACGAAACCAAGATCATCTTCAGTTGCAGAAGTTTTCCCAACGTACCCCTTATTGGAACTAAGGGAGGAATCAGTTACATTCCAGCTTTAGCCCGTCGTCAATACGGCTATCCCATGAAAAATATACCAAGTAACATCCAATTGGAGGGTCTGTTCTTCAAGAACATCGACGATCATGGCAACATGCTGAAGAAGGAAATTGTCCAAGCCTGGCGTCTTGTACACAGCAAAGGGAGAAGATTGTTAGGAAAACATCTTTGCATCTCCCTGGATCCTTACCTTCAATGGGTACGCATCAGAGCATTCAAGCTCAGGATGCCATATCAACATCAAGAACCTATTCCCCTAAGGGAACCAATTTACCTTTTCTCCACCGATGTTGAAAAATTACAAGCGGCATTAAACAAGGTATGCCAAGAAAGGAATGCTTGGAGGAACAAGTATCGAATTGTCAACATGGAAAATGTTGAGATTCAAAACATCCTAAGAAGAAAGGATGAGTTACTTGAAGTACTTGATCGACAAGTGACACAATCATTACTTTCTCATCATATCCCTCCTGCTTTCTGGATCATCGATCAGCTCACGTCAGAGAACGCTCAGCTCAAGAAACAGAAGAAGATGTTAGAACGTAAAGTCGGCTCTTCGTCGGTGTTTTAGAGTCCTTTCTCTCAGTTTCTCTGTATTTCCCTTTTCAAAGTGTGTAAAAACGGCGTTTTCGCTTAATTAATAAAAGCTTGATGTTTCATAACGTAATTATGGTGTTTCCTTGAAAAATATTAACTTAATTGCATATCATACATCGCTTTAGTCGTACGCACTGACACGAGAATTGTCGCGGATCTAATAGTCACTTTCCTTTCTCCAGAAAGAGAGGAGGAGAAGGAGGTGAACCAAGACTTTCAAGCTGTCTCATCCATACAACACTCGTTCAAGTCGCAAGAAAAGAATGGAAGACTTTGAGCAAGAGAATGAAGAACTCAGAGAAGAGATTAATACTCTCAAAGGTACTGTTGAAAGACTCAATAGTATGGTAGAAGCCCTGGTAGTTGCGCAGAATCGACCAACGCCAGAAGAACCGCAAAGGACTGTGGTTTCCGAGATTGTTTCTACTCCTATTCCTCAGTATACCATGCCGCCTGATCGACCTTGGGGCATGCCGTATAACTTTACTCCAGAAGGGTACATACCTCCAGCTTCTGAAGCTCCAAAAGTCACCATGGATATGCGTCCACCGGAGGGTTACAAACCTCTGGAAATTGAAGTTCCAAGAGCAACGGCAATGGGTTTCGCACAACAGAATGCTGAGATTCCAAGATCTGCTGTCATGGCTTCTCCACGACCGATTATGCATACTTTTCCCCCACAGGGCGGACAAGTATATCATCACGCCCCAAGTGAGGATGCTGGCGTGTATGAAAGATTGGACGAGTTCCAGGAACAGTTTCTGCAAATCCAGAAGGAACTCAAGACTCTCCGAGGACAAGATCTATTTGGAAAGAATGCTGCAGACCTCTGTCTGGTTCCAAATGTTAAGATTCCTCACAAATTCAAAGTACCAGATTTCTAGAAGTACAAAGGGAATTCATGCCCACAAAGTCATCTCGTAATGTACGCTCGAAGAATGTCAACTCAGACTGATAATCAACAATTTCTCATTCATTATTTTCAAGACAGCCTGACTGGTGCTGCACTCAAATGGTACATGAACTTGGACAGTTCAGAGATTCGTACTTTTCGAGACCTCGGAGAGGCCTTCGTCAAACAGTATAAGTACAATCTGGATATGGCTCCCGATAGAGATCAACTCCGGGCCATGACTCAAAAGGATAGAGAAAGCTTCAAGGAATACGCTCAGAGATGGCGTGAAGTTGCTGCTCAAATTTGTCCACCACTTGAAGAGAAAGAAATGACAAAAATCTATCTCAAAACTTTGAGTCCATTTTACTACGGACGAATGGTTGCAAGTGCACCAAGTGACTTTACCGAGATGGTAAACATGGGTGTGCGTTTAGAAGAAGCAGTTCGAGAAGGACGCTTGAACAAAGAACCAGAATCTTCTATTGGTCCAAGGAAGTATGGAAGTTCTTTCCAGAAGAAAAAGGATCAAGATGTCAGCAATGTCTTGCACAAAATCAAGAAGAAATTCCTACCTCAAGTTGCAACAATAACTCCGGTTGTTAACTCAGCGCCAGCTTATCAACCTCAGGTTTCGCAACAACAAATTCAACAAAGGTCGCAACAACCTCAGCAGCAGGTTCGACCTCCAAATTACAACAATCGGGCTCCAAGGTATCCTGCCTTTGACCCCATACCAATGCCGTATGCAGAATTGTTTCCAACATTACTGGCAAAAGGACTCATTCAGACAAGAAGTCCTCCAAATCCTACAAACAGTTCCTCACCATGGTATAAGGCTGACCAATCTTGTCCCTATCATCAGGGGGCACCAGGTCACAATATTGAGAACTTTTTCTCTTTCAAGATTGACGTCCAACGATTAGTAAAGAGCGGAATGCTATCCTTCAAAGATACTAATCCAAACGTCCAAGCAAATCCTTTGCCGCAGCACATAGAAGCTTCAATAAATTTGATAGATCAACACCCTAACGTCATTCAAATCTACGACATTCGTCAGATAGGGGAAAATCTTGTCAAGATGCACGCTAAACAAGCTGGGTACGGTCATGTACCACCTCACAACTACTTCACATGTGAAATTTGTCCAAAGAATAATCAAGGATGTGTCGTAGTTCAAGCTGCATTACAAGAACAAATGGACTTAGGATGGATTCAACATATCCGAGTCGGAACTGAACATGACATCAACATGGTTCAAGGATGTCCAGGAGAATACAAAATCTACAAAGTTGAAGATCTTGAAGGATCGGTAGTCAGGTTCCACAAAACTTTAAATGGACTTGCCTACTTTGGAACGGATTTCCATCCTTACAGTAGATGCGAAATCTGTCGAAGAAATTAACGAGGATGTTTGCGTGTTCGCAACGACATTCAAAAGCTGATGAATGACAATACTATTACTGTTCTTGCCAACAGAGAAGATGATGAAGTCTTTACCGTATCTCCTCAAATTAATCAAGATGAACCAATGCAAGTTAAGTATGATAGCAGGAAGACATCAATTGCTCCACTAGTCATCTACTTACCAGGTCCTGTACCGTATGAGTCCAGCAAGGCTATACCATACAAGTACAACGCTACATTCATTGAAAATGGTAAGGAAATACCATTACCGTCTGTTGTCAACATTGCTGATGTTAGTCGAGTCACCAGAAGTGGACGAGTCTTCAATAGAACAACTGAAAATGTGGAGAAACCTTCGGAGGAAGTACCACATAGGCAAGACAATCATCCGACCAATGCTGTTCAAGCGAAAGAAAATGATGAAATCTTGAAGTTAATCCAGAGGAGTGAATACAACATTGTAGATCAATTACTACATACTCCGTCTAGGATTTCTGTTCTTTCCCTGCTATTGAGTTCTGAAGCTCATAGGGAAGCTCTACAGAAAGTGTTGGAACAAGCTTTCGTAGAACCAAGTGTTACTATAAGCCAATTCAACAACATCGTTGCCAACATCTCCGCCGGAACTAACCTAAGTTTCTGTGACGAAGATCTTCCTGAAGAAGGAGTGGACCACAATCTTCCACTTCACATCTCAGTTGGCTGCATGGGTGATGTACTCACAGGAGTCCTAATAGACAATGGATCCTCTCTCAACGTCATGCCTAAATCAACATTATCAAGATTATCTTGCGAAGATTACCCTATAAGAAAAAGTCAAGTCATCGTCAAAGCATTTGATGGATCAAGGAAGTCAGTTTTTGGAGAAGTGGATCTTCCCATAACTATTGGACCTCAGACATTCAAAATCACTTTCCAAGTTATGGACATTCCAGCGCAATACAGTTGTTTGCTAGGTCGCCCATGGATTCACGAGGCTGGGGCAATTACTTCAACACTTCATCAGAAACTGAAGTTCATAAGAAATGACAAATTGGTGACCGTATATGGAGAACGAGCTCTAATCGTCAGCAACCTGTCATCATTCTCCGACATAGAACCAAAAGAAGTTGTTGGAACTAAATTCCAAGCACTTTCCTTGGACAAAGGAAAGGAGAAAGCAGCGTCTATCTCTTCATACAAAGATGCAATCCAAGTTATAAAGGATGGCACTACCAGTGGTTGGGGGCACATTAATATTACTACCAACAACAAGAATAGAACAGGAATTGGATTCTTTCCGACATCATCAAAAGCTATTCCAGGGATTGAGGTAGTTCTCCCTATTCAAGAAACTTTCTACAGTGGAGGTTTTCTTCAACCTGTTCAACAAACAGTCAATACCATCGGTACGGAAAACACCGATGAAGAGGAATGGTTATCCTATCTTAACAAAGCAGAATACATCTCCCTACTAGAGTCTGATTCACCTTGCTGTTATCCGACTAAAGGATCTGAAAGTAAGACTCAACCAAGCAGTGATGAAGTTACTGACAGCTTCACCACCAGAAGTCATGGTTCATCAGAAGAAGTTCCTCCTATCCCCGAAGAGACTTGGGATACATTAGGAGAACCAAGCGGAAAATTCGACTACATGGTGAAATACTCCGCTCCTGAAAGTTCAAGAATCTCTCTTGAAGACATTGTTCCAACTGGATGGAACATTGATTATGAGTACCTCTCTCAGCCAAAAGAGATGTATAACCCTTGCTATTCATCATCAGCATCTGGTGAAGTCATCATTGAGGATTATATCCCCAAGTCACCTTCCGAGGCTACGGATCTAGAGTTCACATATCTAGTCAATGCCATCTTGGGAGAAGAGCAAGACCAAAATACAGAAGAGGATGATCTCGAAAGTGTCTCCGACAACGAGTCTCTCCATTCAGAAGATTGGAAGTTTCCTCAAAAGAAAAACCGACATACTCCACTTGGAAATGGGTATGCTCACACCGCTCAGTCTGCTGAAGTAGAAGAAGATCGTCTGAGTGTTGCAAAGACAGTGGTTGGTAAATCAAGACCTACCACAGGCCAGCTTAAGCCTAAGGTTCCAGACTACTTAGTGCACAATGGGGTTCGCCACTACTGGACAGCTGTTGAAGTTTCAACTGTTGTTCGCACTCCTAAGTAGGAACTTTCACCGTTATTTTGTCCTCTCACCATAGCCCAGGGTGAAGAGATGTTTCATAGGGCTTTGCATTTTACTATTTCCTAGGAAAATGTCCCTCTTTGCTTCGCCCAAAGCAATAGAGTTTTGTTTTATAGGGTCTTTGTTTCAAGAAATGACTGTCAATAAATAAAAATGTCATTCTGTTCCTTCGTTTAGTTTTTCCTTTTCTTTTTTCGGAAATTGGTAATCCTAAAAAACACCCTTAAAAAACATCAAAAAAAATTATTAACTGCATACACCGAGTCTTCCCTCGTTGTCTAAATAAAACTTATCACACATATGCAGATTAATCATAAAATACCCCGTTGAAATGTGCGACCGTATGACTTCTCCAAGCTTTGAGTTTCCTGTATTCGAGGCAGAGGAAGAAGAAGACGAAGAAATATCAAAGGAAATTTCACAATTACTTCAACAGAAGGAAGAGGCCATTCAGCCATACAATGAGCCTCTAGAGATCATTAACCTTGGTTCCGATGGAAACATAAAGGAGGTTAAGATTGGAGCTTCGCTCAGTTCAGAGATCAGAGAGAGTTTGATACAACTGCTCAAAGAATTCTCAGATGTCTTCGCTTGGTCTTATCAAGATATGCCAGGGTTGGATACCAGTATAGTGGAGCATCACTTGCCATTAAAGGCAGAATGCCCTCCGGTCAAGCAAAAATTAAGAAGAACTCATCCGGAGATGGCCATGAAAATCAAAGAGGAAGTTCAAAAGCAGATCAACGCAGGTTTCCTCGTCACTTCAAAATACCCTCAGTGGTTAGCTAACATTGTTCCCGTTCCTAAGAAAGACGGAAAAGTCCGCATGTGCGTCGACTACAGAGATTTGAACAAAGCCAGCCCTAAGGATAATTTTCCTTTACCACATATTGATATGTTGGTAGACAGTACAGCAAAATCCAAAGTTTTCTCGTTCATGGACGGATTTTCAGGATACAACCAAATCAAAATGGCACCTGAAGACATGGAAAAAACAGCTTTCATCACCCCCTGGGGCACGTTCTGCTATCGTGTTATGCCTTTTGGACTGAAGAACGCAGGGGCAACTTATCTAAGGGCCATGACTACGCTTTTCCACGACATGATGCATAAAGGAGTGGTAGTCTATGTGGAAGACATGATTGCCAAATCAGAAAATGAAGAAGATCACATACAGAATCTGACAAAGTTATTTCAACGCTTACAGAAGTTTCAGCTTCGCCTGAACCCCAACAAGTGCACCTTTGGTGTCTACTCAGGAAAACTCCTTGGTTTCATTGTCAGCAAACGAGGAATTGAAGTAGATCCAGACAAAGTCAAGGCAATTCAAGAAATGCCTTCGCCCAGAACCGAGAAACAAGTTAGAGGATTTCTTGGACGTCTGAATTACATTTCGAGATTCATATATCTCATGACTGCAACTTGCGCTCCTATTTTCAAACTTCTACGGAAAAATCAAAGTTGCGTCTGGACAGACGATTGTCAGAAAGCGTTCGACAGCATTAAGGAATATCTGCTCGAACCACCCATCTTGTCTCCTCCAGTGGAAGGAAGACCTTTGATAATGTACTTAACCGTCTTAGAAGATTCCATGGGTTGTGTCCTTGGACAGCAAGACGAGACGAAGAGAAAAGAGCATGCCATTTACTACCAGAGCAAGAAATTCACTGACTGTGAATCCCGCTACTCCATGCTCGAGAAGACGTGTTGTGCTTTGGCCTGGGCTGCCAAGCGTCTCCGCCAGTACATGATTCGACATACTACTTGTTTGATCTCTCTTATGGATCCAATCAAGTATATCTTTGAGAAGCCTGCTTTAACTGGGAGAATTGCCCGTTGGCAGATGTTGTTATCAGAATATGACATTGAGTATCACGCACAGAAAGCCGTGAAAGGAAGCATTCTAGCTGAGCACCTGGCTCACCACCCACTCAATGGTCATGAATCAACCAGTTTCGACTTTCCGGACGAGGACGTCATGTACCTCAAGATGAAAGATTACGACGAGCCACTACCCGACGAAGGACCTGAGATAGGATCCCAGTGGGGCTTAATCTTTGACGGAGCTGTCAATGCTTATGGACGAGGAATTGGGGCAATCATTGTTACACCTCAGGGTATCCATATTCCATTTACTGCCAGATTAACTTTCAAATGCACAAACAATGAGGCCGAATATGAAGCTTGCATCATGGGTCTCGAAGAAGCCGTGGATCTAAGAATCAAACACTTGGATGTATACGGAGATTCTGCTTAGGTCATCAATCAAATCAAAGGAGAATGGGAAACACGCCAACCAGGGCTAATTCCTTACAAAGACTACGCGAGAAGATTATTACCATTCTTCGACAGGGTAGATTTTCATCACGTTCCTCGTGAAGAAAATAATTTGGCTGATGCATTAGCCACACTCTTTTCCATGATTAGGATAAATCATTGGAATGACATTCCTCAGATCGATGTTATGCGCCTGGATAGGCCCGCTCATGTTTTCACAGTAGAAGCAATCATCGACGACAAAACATGGTATCACGACATCAAGAACTTTCTTCAAAAGCAAGAGTACCCTCTTGGGGCGTCAAAGAAAGATAGAAAGACTTTGAGAAAGTTAGCTTGTAGATTCTTCCTGAATGAAGATGTTCTGTACAAGAGAAACTTCGACATGGTTCTGCTCAGATGCGTTGACAAAAAAGAAGCAGAAATACTCATGAGAGAAATACATGAAGGTTCCTTTGGTACTCACACCAATGGACACACCATGACAAGGAAAATACTGAGAGCAGGATATTATTGGCTGACGATGGAGTCAGATTGCTACCAGTACGCAAAGAGGTGTCACAAATGCCAGATCTACGCCGATAGAATTCATGTGCCACCATCTCTTATCACCATACTCTCTTCCCCTTGGCCTTTCTCCATGTGGGGAATCGACATGATTGGAATGATCGAGCCAAAAGCGTCCAACGGACATCGCTTCATCTTGGTAGCTATAGACTATTTCACCAAATGGGTTGAAGCAGCTTCATATGCAAACGTTACAAGACAAGTTGTCGTCAGGTTTATCAAGAATCACATCATCTGTCGCTACGGCATTCCTAGCAAGATAATCACTGACAATGGGTCAAATTTGAATAACAAAATGATGAAGGAGCTTTGTGAAGAATTCAAGATTGAACATCACAACTCATCTCCTTACAGACCAAAGATGAATGGAGCTGTAGAAGCAGCTAACAAAAACATCAAGAAAATCATTCAAAAGATGGTCATCAGTTACAAAGATTGGCATGAAATGCTCCCGTATGCTCTTCATGGTTACCGTACATCAGTACGTACTTCGACCGGAGCAACTCCTTTCTCCCTTGTATATGGCATGGAAGCAGTCCTACCAATAGAGGTTGAGATTCCATCAATGAGAGTTTTGATGGAGACAAAATTAACAGAAGCCGAGTGATGTCAAAGCAGATTCGATGAATTGAACTTAATCGAAGAAAAGCGCATGACAGCTTTATGCCACGGACAGCTATATCAACAAAGAATGAAGAAAGCTTTCGACAAAAAGGTTCGACCTCGCACAATCAAAGAAGGCGACCTTGTACTCAAAAAGATTCAATCTTTTCTCACAGATTCGAGAGGGAAATGGACTCCCAATTATGATGGCCCCTATGTGGTCAAGAGAGCTTTCTCAGGAGGAGCCTTAATACTCACGACTATGGATGGAGAAGAATTCACCCGTCCTGTGAACGTCGACGCAGTCAAGAAATACTTCGCCTAAATAATTAAAAGAACAGCTCGCTAAGTTGAAAACTCGCAAAGAGCGGCTTAGGCAAAAAAGAGTGTCTCGGTGAGTCGAAAACCCGAAAGGGCGATTCAGGCAAAAGTTAGAGACATAAAAAAAAAAAAATCAATCCCGGTAAACTTAAAACCCGAAAGGGGTAGTTTACGCAAAAGTTAGGGATATACGGCAAGTAACTGTGTTCAGGACAAACTTGATCATTCAAAAATCCATAGCGGAGTATTCATCAGCAGTAGGTCATCTTCTACGAAGCACGAATACAGCGCAACTCGGAGTGGAAGGGAAAGATAACGGTCGTCACGTTTCATCGTAGCCCTTTTCCCGAAAATTACCAATTTCCAACTTTGTAAATACTCCATGGAATCAAGCATTTGGCAGATTACCATTCCATAAATAATAATTTGAGCCTTGTGCTTTTCTTTGCAATCTAGTCTTATTCAGTTTCTTGAAATGCATTTTAAGTTTAAACAGTCATTTTCTTGAAACAAATGTTTTCACAAAATAAAATGAATTTACTTGCAAAAATAAAGGTGAAATGTCTTTCTAAGGTTTACAAACAATAGGAAGAATGCAAACAGTTGCTCCGAGAACGGTTGAGACTCCGGGAACCATGATTTCCCCATGAGGTCGCTTTGCGAACATCTCCCGATGACGGATCTTTACTTCAATTCATATTACTCACTTCGGACAGCGGACAACTGATAACCAGGTATTCCCGACAGAGTTCGAACTACAAGAAGAGGACATCTTCTGATCAACAAGAATTCAAGTCGTATCATAGGATTTTACATCCGCGACAATTCTATTCACATTCACTTTACATTTTATAATTGTCATAATATTCATGCATACATTACATCATAACTGCATAGTCGAGTCAGGCTTTGATCATGTGAATGCCCGAGTCATTGAGGCATGAACTCAAGTTTCCCCTGCAAGTTCCGGAGAAACTTTTTCCTTCAAGACGACTGTTCATACACAAGGATCTCCCCAAGCAAGTCAACAAATGGTAGTCTCCCTCAAAGAGATAGTTTGTTCACTTTTGGAGTTCCTCAGCCGAGATTCTCCCGCAAAGCGACATTCGACAGTTTTCTTCAGATAAGATAGTCTGTTTCGCATTTTGGAATTCCCTACAGGGTCGATGAGCGGTTCTCTTCTCTAAGAAATATGGATTCCTCGACGTAATTGACAAGTGGTAGTTTTTCCTCCTGGAAAACAGTTTGGTATTTCCCCAGCAAGGTCAAGAGATGCCACTTTTTTGTCAAAGAAAATAATTCAGAATCTCCCAGCAGATCGACAAATGATTCCCCAGCGGAGTCAGTGAATGGTAGTCTTCGTCCAGAAGATAGTTCAGATTCCCCAGCGAAGTCAGTGAATGGCAGTCTCTTTCAGCAAAAGACAGTTCACTTACTTTTTCGAGCAGAAGTAACGAATGGCAGCCTTCTTCATGAAGACAGTTCGTTTCGCTCAAAGATTCCTCAACAAAGTCAGCAAATGGCAGTCTCTTTCAACAGAAGACAGTTTGCTCACTTTCTTTCACGACAGGGTCAGCAAATGGCAGTCTCCTAGTAGAAGACAGTTTGTTCCCCTAGCAATTGTCAAATGGCAGCCTTTCCCCAAGGAAAGACAGTTTGTCTGTTAAATACTCAAGAAATCGACAAATGGCAGTTTCTTCAAACAGTTTGTCTGTTTCTAGGATGTTTCATCCTCTTCAGAGTTGACAAATGGCAGTTTTCCTCCTAAGAAAACAGTTTGTCTGGGATGTTTAGTTCCCCTCAGAGTCGACGAATGGCAGTTTTCCTCTTAGGAAAACAGTTTGTTGGTTCCCCGGCATCAGACGACGAATGGCAGTTTTCACCCCGAAAACAGTTCGTCCGCCTTCAAACAAAGTCATCAGCCCCTCAAAAGAGCGCGGGTCCATATGACGATCCTTCAAAAAACGTCAAGTTGAAAGGAGGGATGGTGAAGTTTCTTTACTACCATCAAATGGCGTCTCATCTCCAAGTGCTGATGAGAAGTTAGATGAGGAAACAAACCTTTGAAGTTTCTTTACTACCGTCAAATGGTATCTTACCTCCAAGTGCTGGTAAGAAGTTTGATGAGGAAACAAACCTTTGAAGTTTCTTTACTACCGTCAAATGGTATCGTACCTCCAAGTGCTGGTAAGAAGTTTGATGAGGAAACAAACCTTTGAAGTTTCTTTATTACCGTCAAATGGTATCTTACCACCAAGTGCTGGTAAGAAGTTTGATGAGGAAACAAACCTTTGAAGTCTCTTTATTACCGTCAAATGGTATCTTACCTCCAAGTGCTGGTAAGAAGTTTAATGAGGAAACAAACCTTTGAAGTTTCTTTATTACCATCAAATGGTATCTTATCTCCAAGTGCTGGTAAGAAGTTTGATGAGGAAACAAACCTTTGAAGTTTCTTTATTTACCATCAAATGGTATCTTACCTCCAAGTGCTGGTAAGAAGTTTGATGAGAAAACAAACCTTTGAAGTTTCTTTATTTACCGTCAAATGGTATCTCATCTCCAAGTGCTAATGAGAAGTTTGATGAGGAAACAAATCTTTGGAAATTTTCTCTTTATCTGAGATATTGTCCAAACGCAACTAAGACCAGTTTCGAGATATGGACATCCGAAACAAGGGGGAGGTTGTTTACCTTTTTCTAAGTATCAACACTTAGTTAAAGAAGATGGATTGCGCATCCTACACTGCCATCCATTCGCCAGAGTCCACATCAAGTATTTCTACAGGAGTTTGTCTCCTCATCCCCCGCCAAGTGCGACAACGGGATCAAGTCATGCAAAGATTTTATCAATTACAACATCTCAGGAGCGCCCAAAATTCGGGCATTCTTTGATATTTAAGTCTCTTTTACGCAGGAGAGATCGAGATATCAATCTCTCTCCCTCCAGATAAAAGAAACTTAAATAGGGGCATCTGTCATACCCTAATTTTTGACCCCCCTGAGATGACATATCTTTAGGATTTTCATCAGGTCAAGACAAATACCCAGAGCAGTCATTTCTTCACCTGGCATTCAATCAAGGGTGTTCAAAGACAAGAAAACTCAGGCAAAGGATCAATCAATAGAAGGATTAGTCTCTAATACAATCATAAGACTCAAGAGCTTCATTATTTCACCTATGATTGATTAGACACCCAGTCATCTGAGTACAGGTTTACTCAGGTCACCAGACTAGGGTTTTTTGAGCCTATCAAGGACTAAAATCAGGGATCACCTTTGGGAAACCCTAAAAAGCCCCAGGGGATCATTCAAAGACATCAATCATCTTCAAATAACTCATATGACAAGATCCACTGGACATTACACCTCAATTCAAAGTCTACAGTCATTATTTTCATATGGTCGACAATTAGGGTTTTTGACCTAATTCACCAAGATAGTTGACTTTTAATCAGGGCATGGATTCAAAACTCAAGACATGATTCAAGAACCTCTACTACCTCAATATAATCCATTTACATCATTCATTTGAGGAGAAGATCTTGATTCTACACAAAAGTCCAAATTTTCACTTTATCAGGAAAAAGTCAACTGTATGAGTTCACCTTTGACTTTTAAGATTTTTGGTCAAACCATGACTTTCAAGGATCAATATCATCAATATATGGATATTAAAGTCATTTGACAAAATAAATTCAAAAAAAGAATCTTCAAGGAGCAAAAAGTCGGGAATTAGGGTTTTTGAGGGCATTGTGGGAACTCAAAATTTCACCTACACAACTCAAAAAACTTCCAACATGAAAGTTGTAGATCTTGCAAAATAAAATAGCATCTTACAAAGGAACTTTTTTCAAAAGATCAATCATTTAAGAGTTTTGGAAAT
Source organism: Vicia villosa (assembly GCF_029867415.1). Lineage (NCBI taxonomy): Eukaryota > Viridiplantae > Streptophyta > Magnoliopsida > Fabales > Fabaceae > Vicia > Vicia villosa. The sequence goes on along the minus strand of NW_026705985.1, from coordinate 50,606 downwards.
TTTGAAGTTTTAGGTCATAAACACTTAGAAACTTTTCTAAGTGTTTTAACCTAGTTTTCTTCCAACTTTGGCCTCATTTTTCACAAATTTGCCAAAGGATTTCTGAAGAAACTCCAAACTAATGATTTGAAGTAGATGTTTAGGGCTTTCCAAATTGTGTTCAACCTTCTCCAAATTCATTTTGAGCTAGGAGTTATGCTTGTTCAAAGTTGGCCTCATGAAGTGAAATTATAGGTCATGCATCATTTTTGAACTTTGAAATTTTGTGCACATGACCTCAATTATGGATGCTACACGACCCATAACACATCTGAAAACTTGTCATGCATTCATTTTCACCATGCCGTGATAATTGAAGAAGATTCCTAAAACAAGAACATGTGATTATGTAATGATTACATTTGTGAATTTATGGCAAATTGATGAATCACCCAAGGAATCTTCTTACCAACCAATTAGAGCTCACTTTGCATCTGAAATGTTCCCTAAGATCAGATAGAATCAATGGATAGGGGAGCTGGCTCGAAAATGCAATGATCACACTTGGATATTCTTTGAAATTTCTTCATGGCTAAGAAACCAAATTCACTTCATTAAGCAAGCTCACTCTCTCAATCAGTACTGAATCAATTGCCTATAAATAGAAGCCTCTTTCTCATTCAAAAAACACACCAAAGCAACCATATTCCTTGCTTTCTCTTTCTCTTCTCATGCTTATTGTTTTTCAAAGTTCTTTGGCAAGAAGAATCGTTTTCTTCAAACCAGAGCTTATCTTTGAAAAGTAAGCATTCTAACATCTCAAGGGAGATCATTTGAGGTGATCCAAGCACCTGGATCACTTCTATAAGTGGAGGAACGCCATTGTTGCTCTCACTTTGGAGCTGTTGCAGTTGGAGGTCCATAGAGCAATTCAGAAGGTTTCCAACAAAGCCAAGCATCCAGGCACGTTCCATAGGAGGTAGTGAAGCTGTTCAGATGGCTGCAGCTCATCTGTAACTCAAGAATCATCACTCTCCATGTTCACTTGAAGCTCAAACCGAGGGAGGTCCATAGAACAATTCAGGAGGATTGAGGTTACAATAAACATTTAGTTAGCATCACTGAGTCCCAAGGAAGCTTTTGGGATCATTCATACAAGCCCAGTTGCTCTCTATCATCCTCACGACCTCCATTTTCAGAGGTAAGTTTCTGAACTCCCTCTCTTTAATTTAAGTACTCTTTGTGATATAGCTCAATTCTATCTTGTTCAGCATCATCAGAGGATTGAAAACCCTCTATCATCATTCATTTATTCATCTTGTTTGTCATTTAATTTCAAATTTAGGGTTCATGTGTTCTTAGAGTTCTCTGAGAAATTAGGTAGCTATAGTTAATATAAATAAATGTTAGTTACATATCTGGATTCGTGAGGAAATTTAGAACAAGATTGATGTTTACATCATGCCATTTAGTTGAGAAACCAGAGAGTTAGGAATTTGAAAATCTTTGAGCTCGAGGAAGAAGACGACTATGGCCATGGCGCGCAAAAATTAAAATCTCTGGGCAAAGTTTATTTTATTTTTAATGATAGGCGTTTTCTAAATGAATGAATAACTTGCCCTAGTGGCCTCACATGCGCTCTTAGTCTCCTCATGCCTCAAGTCTGGGGTTCGAATCCCCCTCTCCCCAGACTTTTTGTTTCTTTTATTTTTCCATGATTTACCACTTGTTTGAAAATATAATGAACTGGATGTGTGACATAAACACCAAGTGCGCGTTGGCCCAGATGTGTTATTTTGGGTTAGTGACTTGGAGGGCGTGAGTTCAATCCCTCTAGGTGACAAAACTTTATTTTTTATCACTTTTCCCATTTGATTTCTTCACAACTTCACACAATTAATTCACCTATCAAATTAAATCATTTTCACTTCATTTTTCACACACTTGTTATTTAATATATCTATTTTGTGAATAATCAAAAAAATCATAAAAATATTATTTATTTTATATATTTTTATTAGGTTTAAAATAGTACGTTTTAAGTGTTTTCTTAAAATACTTTAAATGCATATATTCATTTTGTTTTAACCTAATTATTTTGTGAATAAGTTTATAATAAAACCCTAATTGTTTAGGTCTTAATTAGGCATAGATCTTTATCTTTACCTTAATTAAGTTGACTTTTGTCAATTTTCAAAGCTGTTATCAGTCTCCGATTAAACGGATGATTAAGGTTTTCAAACAACAAAACTTTATATCATTTCAAATCATTTTCAAATTGCTTTTATAGCCAGTACTGTAAAGTACTGGGCCTCTAATAGAGTGTAAGTCCCAAACACCTTCTCTTCTTAGCTTGTTTTCAAAACTGTATTTTCAAAATCTTCTTTCTGTTTTCAAAACATTCTTCTGGTATTTGAAGGGCATTATTCCCGGTGAAACTCTTCAGATACCTATGTGACCTTTGTCCATCTTCACTTCTTCTGTTTTCAAAAAACCATTAACTGTTTATCATATATATATTCAATTGTTATCCACCAATTACTGTTGAGGCTCTGTACATACTTCTCCAAAGGCCTCCACTCCATCCAGGTTTGGCTTTACAAGCTTTCAATTTACAGTCTTTATTTAAATTACTGTCAAATATAAACTGTGCATATATATTAGTTTAGAACTACGTTTGAGCACAAACCCTAGGACAGTTAAACTATATATGTATTATAGGAATATGGCCTAGGATTGAGAATGTCTTCCCGGTGAAGGCTCTTTCCTAATTAGAGATATGTAGTTCAAACCCCCAAGATGAATTATTCCCGGTGAAACATCTTGGCAAAAACCTTAGAATCCAAAAAAATAGGACACATCCACCCAAAGAGGAATTATTCCCGGTGAAACCTCTTACCCATTTGCTTAGAGCCAAAATAAGTTCAAAACTACATAGCTTTCTCTTGTGCTATAACAAGGACCCTCGATTAGCCTCCTCTTGGGCTTTGTACAAGGACCCACAGGCTTCCTAAAAGCATTTCCAGCTTCCTCTTGAGCTTGTATACAAGGACCCATCAGGTTTCTTATAAACATAGGAACAGGTCTTTAGTCACCTTTTAGCCTACCCTGGTGAGTTTCTTCCAATTTAAACCAGACTTTAAACAAGCTAAGTTTGTCTCAATTTTACATTGAGTACATTTTTGGAATGAGAGACATGGACAGTCTCTGTCACCCTTATCTTCATCAATCTTTAGCAGAGTCTAGGATCCATGTTTATTTCTCCTCAGCATGAGTCAGCCTTCATCTTGGGCTTTAAACAAGAAGTCTCCACTAGATAATCTTTCTGCCAGTCATTTCAATAAAAATCCCTGGAAAGGGTTAGCCTCCAAAGTCAATTAATAAAAATCTGTTTAAAATGTCAAAAACCCCTGGAAAGGGTTAGCCTCCAAGTTCAGTCAATAAAGAGTCAAAACCCCTGGAAAGGGTTAGCCTCCAAAATCAATCATTCATTTTAATAAAACCCCCTGGAAAGGGTTAGCCTCCAAAATCAATCATTCATTTTAATAAAAACCCCTGGAAAGGGTTAGCCTCCAACATCATTTTTTTCATTTCAACAACATCAGTCTTTCAAAACAAAAGATTCATTCTCTTAGGAGATAATTTTGTAACACCCGTATAATTTTAATATTAATTTAATTGGGATATTGAATTAATAATTAGAATTATAAAGATTTTGTGGAAATAATAGAAAATAATGGTTTATGGCATTTGGGCCATGTGAGTAAATAGTAAAAGAGGGAGGGTGATTTTATAATCCTTTTTACTAAATTATTATTATTTTTTCATAAAACAATTGGAATTGGGAAGAAAGAAGGAACGTGCAAGAACAGAGGGTTGAGAACACGAAGAACGAGAAGGAGAACTGTAGAGGGAGAGACCAAGGATCAAGAACTCTTGTCTAAGGTAAGGGGAGACTCTCCATTTAATCTCTATTATTGTGTTATGGATAGTGATGTCGATTAGGAGTATTGTTTGGATAATTGATTCTGTATTCTGGATTTCTGTTGTGTTCATCATTTAGATTGGATCTGTGGCTATTAAATCCCTAATAACTGAATGGATTTAGGGTATGATGAATGAATTCGATTATAGAATCATACACTATAATTGTTGGGTGAATTGTGTGATGTTATTATGTGAAATTTTCTGGTTTTGAGACCCAAATCGCAGGCTGTACAGGTGAACTCGCGAGGAAGACGAATGGGTAAGTTGCAGGTTTCTGTGAACTGCTGCCCATTTGCGTATGATACGCGTACGGTACGCGTATGGAGGGGACGATACGCGTATGATACGCTCCCCAAGTGTGCATCAGGTTGCACCATCTGCTCATACGCGTATGGTACGCGTATGGTGACTGGCAGGTACGCGTATGGCAGGCTGATACGCGTATGCTTGTGTTTTGTGTGGAAATGTGGTTTTGCCCATACGCGTATGATACGCGTATGGTGTGTGTGTTTTTGTGAAATTCTGGCTCTGCTGGTACGCGTATGGTACGCGTATGGCCAGCGTGACTTGCAGAGTTTTGCTGTTTTGTGATTTTAAGAGTTCGGTAATGAGTAACTTTTAGAATGCTGATCTGTTTGGAATAATGTTTGATTTATGATGAGTAAGATGAGATAAATCGTATGATTGATTGATATATGATTTTATTTGAATGATGCAATTGTACATATATTTGAACATACTTGATGATGATGATGTATGATGATGTATGAGTAAAGATGATGCTACTCATAGTGAGATGATGATGTTGGTATGCTATATATATGTGTTTGCATGCATTCATAATCATAGTTGAGGGCTGTATCCTAAAGATGAGAGGATGCAGTGAAGGGCAAGATTCCCATTGTGTGGAATCTGTGCTGGCAGGGCCGTATCTGGATGATGATAGATCGGTCGGTGGATGATTTCCACTGGTGATGTTTGGTACCACATGCATAGTGTCAGTTTCATACATGTGCTTGATTGTTTGTAACACGGTTAAATATGTTATGTGATGATTATCTGTTATCTGTGGATGTTTAGTGATGATTATCTGAATAAGAACAATTGGGTGAATGATATAACTATGAAATGTTATTATTTATGATGCAATAACATTGGTTAACTGTGATGAGACTCACCCTTACTTGTTGTCATTTTCAGATTGAGGATAGCGGCGCGACTTGGTGAGGATTAGCTCATAAGTCGGTTTTTAGTTATAGTGTCGGTGTCATGCTCTGATAGATGTAACACTGGGAACACGTTTGTTTTGGAGTTTGATTATAACTCTATTTGTTTTGTTATTTGAAGTCTTATACATTGATGATGGATATTTGACTTGATGAAGTATTTCCGCTGTGTAAAACATGAATTGATTAATGAAGTTATGATCTCAGGTGTTTTCAGTAAATGCATGACAGGTGCCGAACGTGTGTATTATTTATTTATGTAATTGTGATGCCTCTCTACATGTTTACTCTGATTAATAATTGTTTAAATGCCGCGGGTTATTAGAGGGGTGTTACAATAGTGGTATCAGAGCATCGTCGGTCGTTATGACCAGAGTCTTAGTGTCAGTCTTTCCGTGTATGCGACTAATACGAGTTATTTGTCGATACTTTTGTTCTGACTGGATTGTTTGTGTTAAGCAGAACAATGGCTGGAAGAGGAGGAAGAAACGATGATGCTATCGCTGAGGCTCTGGGCATGATTGCTGGTGTGCTGGGAGGGAATGCCAATGGAGCTGCGATTGGTGCTGACAGACAGCTGAATAGTTTTCAGAGGAACAATCCTCCATTGTTCAAGGGCACGCATAATCCTGAAGGTGCTCAGAAATGGCTTAAGGAGATCGAGAGGATTTTCAGAGTCATTGATTGTGCTGAGGACCTCAAGGTGAGGTATGGTACTCATATGTTATTTGAGGAGGCTGATGACTGGTGGATGTCAACCAGAACTGAGCTGGATGCTGGTGGTACAGCAATTACCTGGACTGTATTCAGGAGGGAATTTCTGAGGAGGTACTTTCCTGAAGATGTCAGGGGAAGAAAGGAAGTTGAATTTCTGGCACTGGTGCAAGGCAATATGTCAGTACCGGAGTATGCGGCCAAGTTTGTGGAACTGGCAATGTACTATGTGCACTACAATGATGACGAAGCCAGTGAGTTCTCGAAATGTGTCAAATTTAAGAATGGTCTTCGTGATGAGATCAAGCAGGGTATCAGGTACCAGAGAATCTGGAGGTTCGTCGATCTAGTAGATTGTAGCAGGATTTTTGAAGAAGATAACATCAAGCTGAGGTCATCTCACTCTCGCGAGTTGGTTGACAGAAAAGGGAAGAAACATATGGATAGAGGCAAGCCATATGGTAGAGGTAGACCTGCTGATTGGAAGAAACCCAGTGGGGGAGATTCCAGTGCTCGTATCAGATGTTACAATTGTGGTGAGATGGGACATCGTAGGAATGAGTGCAAGCTTGATCAGAAGAAGTGTTACAAGTGTGACCAAGTGGGTCATATTGCTGCTGACTGCAAGAAGAGGGTCGTGACTTGTTACAACTGCGGAGAAGAGGGTCACATCAGTCCTAATTGTCCTAAGCCAAAGAAGAACCAATCGGGAGGAAAGGTTTTTGCTTTGACCGGGTCAGAGACTACTCCAGAAGACAGGTTGATTAAAGGTACGTGTTTCATTCATGGCACACCTTTGGTTGCAATTATTGATACTGGAGCAACTCACTCTTTTATTTCTTTGGATTGTGCTATGAGGTTAAATCTTGAGATATCTGACATAAATGGAAGTATGGTTATTGACACTCCTGCGTCGGGTTCAGTAACTACTTCGTCTGCATGTTTGAATTGTCCGGTTGATATTTTTGGTAGAGAATTTGGGATGGACTTAGTGTGCCTTCCGTTGAAACAACTCGATGTAATCCTGGGAATGAACTGGTTGGAATTCAACCGTGTTCATATCAACTGTTTTGCGAAGACGGTAATTTTTCCTGAAGAGGCTAGTCCTGATAGTCTAGAAATGACAGCTAGACAGGTGAATGAGGCTATCGGAGATGGTGCAACAGTATTTATGTTGTTTGCATTGATGAACGTGAAGGAGAAAGTGGCGAATAGCGAATTTCCTGTTGTGTGTGAGTTCCCAGAAGTTTTTCCAGAAGAGGTGAATGAATTGCCACCGGAAAGAGAAGTGGAGTTTTCTATTGATTTGGTTCCGGGAACTAGTCCAGTATCGATGGCACCGTATCGTATGTCGCCGTCTGAATTGGCTGAACTGAAGAAGCAGTTAGAGGAATTACTTGAGAAGAAATTTATTCGTCCTAGTGTTTCGCCGCGGGGTGCACCTGTGTTGTTGGTAAAGAAGAAAGAGGGTTCAATGAGGCTGTGTGTAGATTACAGACAATTGAACAAGGTTACTATCAAGAATCGGTATCCATTGCCGAGGATTGATGATTTGATGGATCAGTTGGTTGGGGCATGTGTATTTAGTAAAATTGATCTGAGGTCTGGGTATCATCAGATTCGCGTGAAAGACGACGATATTCAGAAGACTGCCTTTAGAACGAGGTATGGACATTATGAGTATTCTGTAATGCCGTTTGGAGTTACTAATGCACCTGGTGTTTTTATGGAATATATGAACAGGATTTTTCATCCGTATCTCGATAAGTTTGTGGTGGTATTTATAGATGATATCCTGATATATTCTAAGAATGAAGAAGAACATGCGGAACATCTCAGAACTGTGTTGGAGCTGTTGAAAGAGAAGCAACTTTTTGCCAAATTGTCGAAGTGTGAATTCTGGTTGGAAGAAGTCAGTTTTCTTGGACATGTAATTTCTAAGGATGGTATTGCTGTTGATCCTACAAAGATAGAGGTTGTGTCTCAGTGGGAAGCTCCGAAGTCAGTGTCAGAGATTCGTAGTTTTCTTGGTCTTGCAGGTTACTACCGAAAGTTCATTGAAGGGTTTTCAAAGTTAGCATTATCGTTAACTAAATTAACCAGGAAGGGACAGGCTTTTATTTGGGATGCAAAGTGTGAAGAGGGATTCCAAGAGCTGAAGAGGAGGTTGACTAGTGCTCCTATTTTGATGTTGCCGAATCCGACAGAATCATTTGTGGTTTATTGTGATGCGTCACTGATGGGTTTAGGTGGTGTATTAATGCAGAATCAATAAGTGGTCGCTTATGCGTCGAGACAACTCAAAGTGCATGAGAGGAATTATCCGACTCATGATTTGGAGTTGGCAGCTGTAGTGTTTGTTTTGAAGTTGTGGCGACACTATTTGTATGGTTCGAGATTTGAGGTGTTCACTGATCATAAGAGCCTGAAGTATCTCTTTGATCAGAAAGAGTTGAACATGAGGCAGAGAAGGTGGTTAGAATTTCTGAAGGATTATGATTTTGGTTTGAATTACCATCCGGGTAAGGCAAACGTGGTTGCTGATGCTTTGAGTAGGAAAACCTTGCATATGTCTATGCTAATGGTGAAGGAATTGGATTTGATTGAACAATTCAGAGACTTGAGTTTAGTGTGTGAAGGTACTCCTGTTAGTGTCAAATTGGGTATGCTGAAGCTGACTAGTGGTATTCTTGAAGAAATCAGAGAAGGTCAGAAAGCTGATGTTGGATTGATTGATAAGATGACTTTGGTTAATCAAGGCAAGAGTAGTGAATTTAGAGTCGACGAGAATGGTATACTGAGGTTTGGTGACCGAATTTGTGTTCCTGATATTGATGAACTCCGAAAGCGTATTTTGGAAGAAGGACACCGTAGTGGATTGAGTATTCATCCTGGTGCTACCAAGATGTATCATGATTTGAGGAAGTTGTTTTGGTGGCCGGGAATGAAGAAGGAAATTGCTGAGTTTGTGTATTCTTGTTTGACTTGCCAGAAGTCAAAGATTGAGCATCAGAAACCGTCTGGGTTGATGCAACCGATGTATATTCCTGAGTGGAAGTGGGATAGCATCTCAATGGATTTTGTGTCGGGTTTGCCGAGAACTGTCAAAAATTGTGAAGCTATCTGGGTCGTGGTAGACAGGTTGACGAAGTCTGCTCATTTTATACCGGTGAGAATGGATTATCCGATGGAGAAGCTAGCTCAGTTGTATATTGAGAAGATAGTTAGTCTACATGGTATTCCTTCAAGTATCGTGTCAGACAGAGATCCGCGGTTTACGTCTAAGTTCTGGGAAGGTTTGCAGAAAGCTTTAGGTACTAAGCTGAGACTGAGTTCTGCTTATCATCCGCAGACTGATGGACAGACTGAGAGGACAATTCAGTCGTTAGAGGATTTGTTGCGAGCTTGTGTGTTGGAAAAAGGAGGTGCTTGGGATAGTTATCTGCCTTTGATTGAGTTTACCTACAACAACAGTTATCATTCGAGTATCGGTATGGCTCCGTTTGAGGCTTTGTATGGTAGGAGGTGTAGGACGCCGTTGTGTTGGTACGAATCTGGTGAGAGTGCTGTGATTGGTCCAGAAATTGTACAACAGACTACAGAGAAGATTAAAATGATTCAGGAGAAGATGAAGGCTTCTCAGAGTCGTCAGAAGAGTTATCACGACAAAAGGAGGAAAACACTTGAGTTTCAAGAGGGAGATCATGTGTTTATGAGAGTTACTCCTATGACAGGGATTGGTCGAGCATTGAAGTCAAAGAAGTTGACTCCGCGTTTTATTGGACCGTTTCAAATTTCTGAAAGAGTGGGAGAAGTGGCTTATCGTATCGCTCTACCGCCGATGCTTGCAAATTTGAATGATGTGTTTCATGTATCTCAGTTGAGGAAGTACATTTCGAATCCGTCCCATGTGATCCAAGTAGATGATGTACAGGTGAAAGATAATTTGACGGTTGAGACCTTACCTGTGAGGATAGAGGACCGAAGGCTGAAGCAATTGCGAGGCAAGGAAATAGCTTTGGTCAGAGTAGCTTGGGGAGGATCAGCTGAAGGCAATGTTACCTGGGAGTTAGAGTGTCAGATGAAAGACTCTTATCCAGAACTTTTTACCTGAGGTATGGTTTCGAGGACGAAAACTCTTTTAGTGGGGGAGAGTTGTAACACCCGTATAATTTTAATATTAATTTAATTGGGATATTGAATTAATAATTAGAATTATAAAGATTTTGTGGAAATAATAGAAAATAATGGTTTATGGCATTTGGGCCATGTGAGTAAATAGTAAAAGAGGGAGGGTGATTTTATAATCCTTTTTACTAAATTATTATTATTTTTTCATAAAACAATTGGAATTGGGAAGAAAGAAGGAACGTGCAAGAACAGAGGGTTGAGAACACGAAGAACGAGAAGGAGAACTGTAGAGGGAGAGACCAAGGATCAAGAACTCTTGTCTAAGGTAAGGGGAGACTCTCCATTTAATCTCTATTATTGTGTTATGGATAGTGATGTCGATTAGGAGTATTGTTTGGATAATTGATTCTGTATTCTGGATTTCTGTTGTGTTCATCATTTAGATTGGATCTGTGGCTATTAAATCCCTAATAACTGAATGGATTTAGGGTATGATGAATGAATTCGATTATAGAATCATACACTGTAATTGTTGGGTGAATTGTGTGATGTTATTATGTGAAATTTTCTGGTTTTGAGACCCAAATCACAGGCTGTACATGTGAACTCGCGAGGAAGACGAATGGGTAAGTTGCAGGTTTCTGTGAACTGCTGCCCATTTGCGTATGATACGCGTACGGTACGCGTATGGAGGGGACGATACGCGTATGATACGCTCCCCAAGTGTGCATCAGGTTGCACCATCTGCTCATACGCGTATGGTACGCGTATGGTGACTGGCAGGTACGCGTATGGCAGGCTGATACGCGTATGCTTGTGTTTTGTGTGGAAATGTGGTTCTGCCCATACGCGTATGATACGCGTATGGTGTGTGTGTTTTTGTGAAATTCTGGCTCTGCTGGTACGCGTATGGTACGCGTATGGCCAGCGTGACTTGCAGAGTTTTGCTGTTTTGTGATTTTAAGAGTTCGGTAATGAGTAACTTTTAGAATGCTGATCTGTTTGGAATAATGTTTGATTTATGATGAGTAAGATGAGATAAATCGTATGATTGATTGATATATGATTTTATTTGAATGATGCAATTGTACATATATTTGAACATACTTGATGATGATGATGTATGATGATGTATGAGTAAAGATGATGCTACTCATAGTGAGATGATGATGTTGGTATGCTATATATATATGTGTTTGCATGCATTCATAATCATAGTTGAGGGCTATATCCTAAAGATGAGAGGATGCAGTGAAGGGCAAGATTCCCATTGTGTGGAATCTGTGCTGGCAGGGCCGTATCTGGATGATGATAGATCGGTCGGTGGATGATTTCCACTGGTGATGTTTGGTACCACATGCATAGTGTCAGTTTCATACATGTGCATGATTGTTTGTAACACGGTTAAATATGTTATGTGATGATTATCTGTTATCTGTGGATGTTTAGTGATGATTATCTGAATAAGAACAATTGGGTGAATGATATAACTATGAAATGTTATTATTTATGATGCAATAACATTGGTTAACTGTGATGAGACTCACCCTTACTTGTTGTCATTTTCAGATTGAGGATAGCGGCGCGACTTGGTGAGGATTAGCTCATAAGTCGGTTTTTAGTTATAGTGTCGGTGTCATGCTCTGATAGATGTAACACTGGGAACACGTTTGTTTTGGAGTTTGATTATAACTCTATTTGTTTTGTTATTTGAAGTCTTATACATTGATGATGGATGTTTGACTTGATGAAGTATTTCCGCTGTGTAAAACATGAATTGATTAATGAAGTTATGATCTCAGGTGTTTTCAGTAAATGCATGACAGGTGCCGAACGTGTGTATTATTTATTTATGTAATTGTGATGCCTCTCTACATGTTTACTCTGATTAATAATTGTTTAAATGCCGCGGGTTATTAGAGGGGTGTTACAGATTTCCCCAAAACAAAGAGTCAAAAACCCCTGGAAAGGGTCAGCCTCCAAAAACATAATAAAATCAGTCTTTTAACAGACAAATTCACCAGCTGAGTCAAAATCCCTGGAAAGGGTTAGCTTCCAAAGAAAAACAGTCTTTTAAATAAATAAAATCTCCTCAGTAGAGTCAAAACCAACAAAAACAGTTAGCCTCAACCTTGGGCTTCATACAAGGCACCAAACAATAAAACTCCCCTGTCAAGAGTCAGCCTCAACCTTGGGCATTGTACAAGGCAGATAATAGAGTCTCCCCAGTGAGTTCTTCATCATTCAGTAGCCACAACCTTGGGCTTTGTACAAGGCAGATTAAACCATATTTTCATGTGTCGAAGATTCCTAACACCTAGGATCTTTTCCCCATAGAGTCATCCATACTCAGTTTATTTAAGAGTCAGCCACAACCTTGGGCTTTGTACAAGGCAGAAAATAATGTTTTTCCTAGCTAGAGTCAGCCTCAATTCTGGGCTTTGTACAGAACACCAAATAAAAATCCATCAAAATAAACACTCTCCAAATAGAGTCAGCCTCAATTCTGGGCTTTGTACAGAACACAAAAATACCCTGTAATTAATCCCCAGTGGAGTCATCTCCCAGAGTCAATAATAATTAATAAATCAATCAAAAATCCTCAAGCTTGGGCCTCATACAAGCCAGCTAAAGTCAAATCTTTTATACAGTAGATAGACATAGCTTATCTCTATAGAGAGATATATTTACTACTCTACCACATTCAATCAAACAAACATTTCAATTTCAATTTCAATTTCAATCAAGTATCCCATTTAGGATTTTGAAAGGCATGAGCTGGCAGTAAAACTCAGACATGTGGTAACTTTCCCTAATATGGATGAGCATTTTTCTTTCATTTAAGAGGCATCTGACTGGCATACTTGCAAACACACAAGTAAGGTCCCCCTCTTGAATGAAATGAATTCAGTTATTCTGTCACTCTTTTAAATGTTTGTGGTAGAATAGTACAAATACCTCTCTGTAAAGATGATTTCATGTCTCTTTATTGTAAACAGAGATTTAATTCAAGCTTCAACCTTGAGCTTCAAGCAAGGCACCAAAAATCATTAATTTCCCTAGTTAGTTCCCCGAACTACATTAAGCTCTGACTTCCACTAGGGATATGTAGGCATGAGGTTCACAAGGAATCTCAGCGAGCTAATAAAATACCAAAAATAGTCAGTTTGTTTGTCTGTCTGTCTTTTAAAATCAATTCAGTTCCTTCTCCTAACACAAAGGAGAAACTTTCCCAATCATTAGCAATAAACACAATCACAATGACACAGAGAAGGTTCCTGTAGAGTACTACAGATATGTAGGGTGTTTAAACACTTCCCTATGTATAACCGACCCCCCGGACTCCAGAATTTCTAGTCTAGGTGAAATCCCCACACTTAGCAAACTCTTAGGGTTTAGTTGAGATCTTTTTTCCCCTTTCCTACTCGTAGGACAATAAGAAAGTTCGTGTGATATCGTAGGAAGAACTGAAACAAAATTCATCCCACCACGGGTGCATTTTCCTTCCAAATTTCGCGTGAAGGGTCTAGCGTGCCGTCCTCCCAAGTGAAACGGGGAGGTAAAAAAAAACGACACCACAGAACTTAAGTAGAGAAGGATTGTATAATTGTTGTGATGCGTGAAACTAAATGGCATAAAATAAATGAAAGAAATTAAAATGGAGGTTTTGGTTTTAATAGCAAGAAAAATCGCAAGGTGTAGATTTCTATAATTATGTAGTTATCATGCACATCCATAGGTCATTAATATGTTCCTCTACTCGACTATTAATATTACCACCTACAGATCTCCTTCATATCTCCTTTTACTCTCGCCGTGTTGGGTAATGCATTGATCTCGCTATGTTGGATAATGCACAAATCTCACAATATTACCTATTTTGTTCATGAATATATTATTTACATCAAACTCCCAACAAAGATATTTTAGATAAGCTTATACATCGTAAGTGCTTGTAGTTCTGCAAAATTGTTCTTAGAAGTATATCTACCCTATCACTTGAGCAACACTTCTACCTTTAAGCTCCCTTTCTTATTCTCCTATTGTAGACCAAGGTAAACCTACTCCAATTGTGCACTACCTCACTCCATCAAAACTCCCTTTGTAATGAATTGAAAACTTCTATTTATAGGAAAAGTTATGGACCCCACACTAGGCGCACCGCCCATACGCCTACCAAGCATGCTCTCATTCACATTAATCAATTCTAGTTGTAAAATAGTTGTCCCTATCCGCCTTTTCTCGCAAAGCATATTGCCCTTACACTTAGTATGCAAACCCTTGTTGCAACATAAAGTACTTGCATTTAGATGTGCCATCTAGCCTTCTATCTGTGCTTAACACACATATGGTTGAACCTATTGTGCTTGGACTTTAATTTTTTTCTATGACTTGATCTTGGCTTGCTGAATCATGGTTTTCTAATCAATTTTTCCTTTTTTTCAACTAATACATACTAGAAAACTTCTGTTAGAACAAGGTTGAGAATCTATGTTAAGAATATGGTTTTGATGATAACAAGCATATATTTTGTGAGTAACAATTTTATTACTAATAGTTTCATTTAGTGTGCAGATATTATGTTATAATCCTTATACAAGTTGCATCATAATCACAGTACAAACCTACATCAAAAACTGAATCAGATATGAAAGTAGAATCAAACATTGAAAAGATGGAAGAAAGTTAAAAGTCATCATATCAAACAAGCACAAAATCAGAAAGTACATCAGAAGCGTCAAGGAAAATGAACAAAAAAGATCAGTACAAGAATCTTTGCAGCACTAGAAGATCATGCCAGTAGAAATATCAGAAGTTCTGAAGTTACAAGTTCTGAAGCTACAATGCAGTGACATACAAGATACAAACATCAACAGAAGTCACGTACAAGCCAATGAAGATCTACAGCTCCGCATTCAGAATAAGTAAAATACAAAGAGCTTAGAATCAAAGGGAGACCCGTTAGAAACATGATCACATGCAAAACGGTTACAACATTTAAAAGAAAAAACTCCCAAGGTTGATTGAAGAAGCAAGCCACATGCAGCGCGTTGGAAAGACAAGCTTAACCAAAGAAACACGCCATCCATTATAATCATCATGTTGGAGATAAGGTTATGCCAAGAGAAACACTTGTCATTCATGAGCAAATCAAGACGAAGGCATTCAAAGCAATATTCAAACAATTGCAACGGCTAGATTCCAACGGTAACACACCAAGCTATATATAGATCAAACTTCAAACTTGAATTTGTGTCTATTGAACACCAAAAAATCCTTTGAGTGTGAACCTATGGTGCAACTACAGAGTGCAGAAAAAGAGAAATCTTGAGAGAAAATGTGTAGAGAGAAGCTGAGCATGAGAGCATAAGGGAAGAAATGTGAAACCATGCATTAGAAGTTACACATGAGGCAACACATACGTAGTATGTGATGAATTTATCCACTATGTTGTCATACACAAACCACATGCCTAAAACAAGTGAAGAAGAAATCCCTGCTGTTAAGCAGTATCCTGCTCATGAGTTATGACTTAGATCTAGGTTGATGTCTCCTAGAGATTTACCGCCTACACTCTTGGTGTGGCTAGCTTGTAAGAGGGGGTGCGCTAGCTGCGTAGAAATGCGCTTAGTCTTTCTCGCCTCTTATTTCCAAAAACAAAAGAAAGAACACGAGTGCAACTGATATGATAACATGGAAATTATCAATATATTCATGAGTATATATATAAATACACACACACAGATATATATATATATATATATATATATATATATATATATATATATGTATATGCGTGTGTATGTTACAATAAAATAAATGAAACACCCTTTTCAGCTATAATAGCATTTTAATCTAGAAACACTATAAGTTCTCGGTATATGCTCTAATAATAGAGTTTCAAGGATGTAGGCCCATTTCCTAATGCTGGTTTGCATCATCCACAATGCTTCCCAATTTCCTTCTATTTGGCCATCCCCGGGAGTTTTCCCCTCTTATATTAGTTATTTGCAATACCAAGTCTCCTATATGGAATTCTCTTAGTCGGTGGTCTGCTTGATGATGGAACTAGAGAAAGTGGTGAATGTCCTTTTTTATTTGAAGAGGTTGATTTATTCTCTAATAGCTAAAATGTTTTTCTCTCCTGGTAAAGGATGAGTCTTCTTCCAACTCAACTCTTCAACTTCCACCAAAATAACAATACTGTAAGTAAGATGGAAAGGATTTTTTTCCAACTGTTAACTGGGAGTGTCACACGATGTTCCCACAAAACGTGCAACATTTCATCGACCTAGTTTCACTTGTCTTCTTGGACATTTTAAACCCCTCAATAACACCCAGTTAGTTGCGTTTACTTTCCTGTTCTTATGGGATTGTTCTATATAGGCGAAATGTTACTTGATCTTCAATTCCTCCAACAGAATTTGCAATTTCTTATCTATAAATTATGTCCCATTGTCCATAACAATGGCTTGAGGGACTTCAAATCTTTCCAAGACGACTCGCTTGAAAAACTTCAAGACATTTTCCGCCATGATGTTGGCTAATGCTTCTGCATATACCCATTTGGTGAAAGGATCCATAATTACTATTAGGTATTTGATTTGAACTAGAGCTGGTGCAAAAGGACCCTCAATTTCTAACCCCAATTATATGAAAGGCCAAGGTTATGATATAGTGACATTAAGGATGAAGTTGAAAATTAAAATAATATTATGTTTTTGCTTTTCAATGCTTTTTGTGAATCCTAAAGATGTTACGAAAATATGGGAATTTGATAATGAATGTTATGAATAATGTGTGATACCTTTTGGGTTTATATACTGTTTATTACATAATTATTCCTCAATTTATATCTACAAAAAAAGAATGAGATTTTGGGTTTAGGGTGCCACATGTAGTGCAATATTCAGAAGTCACCCATCTTATCGCCCCCTACTTTGTCTCGACTAAAATATTACTTCCTCCATCCCAAAATACACGTTACAAACTATTTATTCCAAAATAAGTGTTATTTTTAGTTTGCAGTGTAATTTTCATTTTATTCTTCAAATTGTACCTTTCAATTGATATTGCCTATATCACTCTCAACTTTCACTTTCTTAATCTGTATGAAATACTCAAATGTGACATTTAATTAGGGATGGAGGGAGTAATATTGAAGTTGAGGGAATTGTCAGTTTTTCCATGAATAAAGAAGTGTTGCACTGCTAGAATGATATCAGACCATACTATATCCCAATAACCTTGGTAGAAGTGTCCCCAAACCCACTTAGACCCGAGATACCTGCTCCATTAATACCAAACTTTATTTATGGTATCTCATTCGCACTCAGAATAGCGCATATAGCCCTATTCCTCTTGTTAATAACCAATCTAGGAATTGAGTCTTTAACTGTTCCATTTTTGTAATAAATGTTCGTTGTTGCAAAAATCAAGATGAAATAGTTTCGGACATGTTGCTCAATTTGGATTTTATTTATAAGAACCATTTAATTCTCCCTTATTTGTTAAGTTTTCCTGTTGATAGACTTAATTCTAGATACTTTATGACAATAAGCAATGTTCTTTCAAAAAAAATTAATTTTGGACTTCTCTATCCAAAATTTATTACGAGCATTCACAGCCACTTTCAGGTTGATTCAGGCTTGGATATTTTGGTCTTTAAGAATTGTTTCAAATTCTGTGTTATCGATAAGTTGTTGAACTAGTCGATCTTCCTCCCCGGTGATTATTGTTGCACCCCAAAATTTGCCCACTTACTTATTCACCAATTGGCTTGTATATCCTACCCATGTCCATACCTCATTTAGGTCATTCATTTGATACATTCATTCATATCATTATTACTGTTCAAGAAAATTGATAAAAAGAGGCTGAGATGGAGGAAATTCCTGGTTAGGAAGAATCAAGTTTGAGTTCTTATTGAAGATGATCATTTCCATTGGCATACTCTTAAAATCAGGGTTTCATTCTCAATGCTCTGGTTAAAAGATGCAAATCTCAGGTTCATCAGGATGTCCAAATTAGGGCTTTTGACCAAAGTCAACCATGTTGACTTTTTGGGTCAAAATTTAATCAGAAAGTGACTTTTGGATATGAAGTATAGTTGCCTTGGAGAAATATTCTGTGAAGCTTCTTTGGTTGAAAATTGGTTGAGAATTAGATCAGAAACGGATTAATCGGGAAATTCATCTAGAATCGGGAAAATCAGAAAAAAGCTGACTTTTGGGTCAAAGTCAGGGTCAATTGTCAAATATTGACTTTTGGTGGAAAATTAGTCAAAGAAAGTCAAAGGAAATAAATAAGATCAAGAAAAATGTAAAATTGCCAAAAAGGGAAAGTTAGTTGAAAATGGAAAAATTCCATAAAAAGAAAGTTGGTACACTTAGAAATATTTTGAGTTTTTTTAGAATGGTTAAGTGTCAACTTTATGGCTGGTTTACGCATGGATCAAAGCTCTATTTCAAGACAAGGTCAACAAGAAAATTCTTCCATTCTTGGCATACTACAATTTCTTAGTTGACAGTTTTCTCATCTGAGGTCTAGATTTCGAGTTATGGGACGTGGAAGTTCAAAGATTAAAACTGAATCACGCTGCATTGCATGGCAGATTTCTTGCCCAGCGCAAGCCTTTTCTCAAACTCATGGCGTGCAGTTTTTGAAGCTAATCCTAGATGATTATACACACTCCATGAATTCAAATTAGGTATAAACATATTCTCCTCCACGCACTCTACACAATGAGCCAAGAACCATGGAAATTGGATGTGTAATGAATGAATTAGGAGGATTCAAAGTGGTGATCTCGCAAAGGTCTTTCGTGACAGGCGGCTGGGCAAGGATATAAGGCATGCACAAGACATTTTGTCGAACAGGTGGTGTATCAAATTGGAGACTCATTTTTTAGGATTACAGGCATGTTGTGAATGCAAGCAAGAAATCAATCTTCTCTTCTCCATGTGCTTTACACGAGGATCAAAGAATTATATCATTTGGTCACGATTTGAGTGAGATATGAGGTTTCAAACTCGCGCGCTTGAAATGACATCCTTTTAGCCTCTAGAACGAGTCCGTGTGCGCAGGGCAGGTCAGTAGCACCAAGGGATGTTTCAGTACGTTTTTGTTAAGCTCCAAGCATTATCTCATGATCCTTCCAACCTCGAATCTGCTCTATCCCACACCCTCTACGTTTTGAGCACAAAGTTGAATCAATTAATGAACCATAGCTTGAAATATACTTGTGCAAAGATGGTGTCTTGGACGAAATTTTAGCTTGATACATATACTTTATATCTGCAGCATGCACCAGTTCTCATTACCATCAACTCACTATTACTCCATCAAGCCATGCATAAGATTGAATCACTAAAATCATGCAAAGTTCTTGCCTCATATACCATACTTGCTCACTAAGTGTTGAAGAGAAAGACTACACTACAACACACCACACCATAGCTTACCATACGCTCACACTATATAAACAAAAGCTCATTCATAAAGTGAGGGACCATGATTCATTTTCCTTTTTTTTCGGAATCTTTCTCTTTTCCGTCACTACACGATTCTCTCCTCACTCTCTTCCAAAGTTAGTTACAGTCCACAACAAACTCTTCATCACCTTCATCACCACCATTGTCAACCACCACAAATCTTCACTCTATCTACAACCATCACCATCATGTTATCTTCAAGGACCACTATCATTACCTCCCGCTTCAAATCGAAGTAAATGATTAGTTGGTGAGGTGGCACAGTATTGTTGGTTCATTCTTTGTTTTTGTCTTATTAGACTTAAAGTCCACTTGCCCAATTGATATGCTATCCCTTCTCTTTGCTGTTACGTTGCACATTAATAATCATATGCTAAAAAATAAAATGTCACATGCTAAATAAAACCAATAACAAAATGGAAGTGAAATAATAAGTGTGGAAATAGGAGTGAGCTTTGGGTCGTAGATCGCATGGGCCTTGTTATTATTCTGGACTATACCCCTGAATTACTAATACACACACAACAACTTGGCCTGGGCCTGCGAACTGTTAACTTTCCACACCCCCTGTATTAGGGCCCAGGCGCTCCATTAACTAGAATCAGCTCATTTTGAATTGCTTTCTCACCGCCTGTTTGCTTTAAGATTTTCTTTTATTTCAAATTTGATTTTCTCATAACTTTTGCTTGCTAAGTCATTTTCTCACGAAATAAAAAATAAATAAAAATACATTTCAGATAGATATATGTGTGTATATATTTTTGTATGTTTTTATAGATTTTTGGAATTTAGTTTACTATTTTTAATAAATCTTTTTCTTCAAAGTGTTCATATGTCTTCATGTTTTGCTAGGTTTTGCAAACTAATTTGATTAGGGGCTTTAGGAATCAAATCTAATTGCCAATTTTTGTGTAGTTTCAGTAGACTAATACATGATAATGTGTACAAAAAATGAAGTTCCAATTCCTTGTTTTGGTTAGGTTTTTGCTTAGGGTTTTAGACCCGATTAATGTGTGTTTCTAATTGACGTTTGTGTTGATTTTTGCTCATAATGTGCCGTAAACTTTTGCAATTGACTTGGATCTTTTTTTGTACATATAATCAGGGATATTTAGAGGTCCTAAGACCTGGAGTTGAAACTTTTAAATCGTTTCTTCTTATTTTACTTGATTTTTCTTTCTCACATGTAAATAACTTGCTTTTGGCTAACGACTGTATCATAACTTGTCCAAATGACCTATAATTTTGTATAAGACTTCTTGACTTGATTTCATGATTGTTTAAACACATATTAGGGGCTTTTCACCACTGACTTCCATCATTTTATTACATTTTTCTAACTTCATTCACAATTTGAAATCGTTTAGTTAGTATTGACCTAGTATTGTCTTGTTTTGTTAGAACTTTGTGTTGCTTCAAGCTAATTGACTAACAAGGATTGGTGTAAGGTCTTAGACCTATAAATGAATTAATATGCTACTGACCTCAAGCTTAGTTCGTGTGTTCGTTTGCTTTTTGTTTTGACTAATTGATGTTTGCTTGTTAATAGTTAGGTAACGATTCATGCGATACTTTGGTAACTTCTTGTGAATATTTTTGTGAGATGTTATGATGCTTTAGTGTTTGATTTAGGACATTCACTTCCTTGGTTTGATACTGCCCTAGGGATTTCTTATCCCATTCTCATGCTTTGCTTCTTCTTTCACACTTTGATTGTTGTTAGTTTAAGAGGCGACGATTGCTTGTTCTTCCTCCACTTTTTGTGGATTGTTTTCTCTTGGGATTCATTGTGTGTAGTCACTCTAAGGAGTAGACTTGGTTAGGGACTTCATTAAGTCACCTACCATGGGTTTCATTTGCTTTTAGATTTGCTTATCTCTTACTATATGCTTGCCATGTTCCCTTAGGGTGGTGACTTCAATCCTCATTAAGATTAGTCACGTAGAACAACTTAGGTTGTAGTCTATGCATGATAACATAGGTAGAGATCCCTTATCCTTGACCTTAGGGCCATTTATATGTTAGCATTAGGTTAGAAATGTATGTTCCCCTTTTGCATAAAAGACAAAAATCAATAAAACACAATAAAACATTAATAAATAGTGGAAATAATAAAAAGGAATGGAAACTCTCGTCCCTCTTGTTTAAGGGGATCACTTGAGTGGAAATTCCTAAACTTAAAAAACACAAACCTAGAGTTGATTGAGTCTTCCTTGTTTAAGGTTCACTCGAGACGCTCGACATACTTTTGTTTTGCTTTTAAGAGCATGTTACTTCCACTCAAATCCCAGTGTGAGTCTCCAGAGGTCGAGCGGCGGAGTGTGATGTAACTGTTCCATGAAAAACACCAACAAGCAATAAAAAACATAGAAAATCTTGAGCAGAACTACAGCGCTCTGATTCTTCTTAAGAGGATACGTAGGCATAGAGGCAACTCTAGCGAGCACAATAATTATTAAAAAACTTTAGGTTTAATCATGCATTGTGTCATACCCCAATTTTTGACCCTAAGATCATACATCATTTGCATTTCAATCATCAATCAAGATCACAACCTTGAGGTATCATTTTTCCTTTGAGGGGAACCATCGAGCATTTCTAGCTTTTTATTTGTTTTATACTAACCCAAATACCAAAAACATTGCTTTATTTCTTTGTAGGCTCTTGTTTTGTAGGTACCAAGCCAAGACATGCAATAAACAAGGCATTTTTCATGTTTTGGACTGATGAAATCGATTTCCCTACTGGGTAAATCGATTTCCCTGCAGCAATCTTCAACAAAATCACATTCTGGACAGCAAGAAATCGATTTCCCTCCTGGGTAAATCGATTTCCCTAGTGTATTTTGCGCCAAATTCTCTTCTGGAACAGAGTGAAATCGATTTCACTCCTGGGGAAATCGATTTCCTTAAGGCAAAATTCAAAAATATAAGGAGGGAAGCTTGACATCATTTTGGCACCTTTTTTCTTTGATTATTTTTGATCATTTTACCAATTTTCCACCTCATCAAAATTAATCCCTTCATTAAACCCACTTAAACCCCATTTTACCACTTTTTACCATTTAATTGCCACTTTAATCACCAATTAAACACAAGCTAATTTCCAAATGCAAAAAGACCAAACTACCACTACTCTTGCTCTCATCCTATAAATAGAGCCCACTACTCTCTCATTTCTCAAGCTTTTGATAGCCAAAAAAGTTCTTGCAAATTCACTTCTCAAGCTTTTGAGAGCCAAAAAACCCCTTGCAATTTCTCTCCTCATCCCTACCAAATTCACCAAAGCTCTTTGTTCTTTCATAAAGTTTGTGAGTCACATCTTGAACCTCACAAACTTTGAGCTAAACCACCATCTATTTCACTCTTTTTTCTTCAATTGTTGAGAGATCAAGATTTGTGTTGGTGATTCTTGAAGTAGATCTAAGTTTTGTTCAAGATTTGGTAATTTTCTTCATCCTTTTTGTATATCATGATGTAGATCTTTGTTGCTTGTGTGTGATGCATCTTTGATGCTATATTGGTGCTATTTGATGGTGATTTGATGGAAAATTCGTGCTCCAATTGATATGTGATCATAAGGTGTTTGTATGTTTGCTTAAGTCAAGTTTTATGCCTTTAAATGTTGTTTTTGCTGAAATTTGCACTGGTCAAATCGATTTCCTTAAGGCTCAAATCGATTTCATGCTGTACGTAACTTGTTTTTTTTGAAAACTGCCTTATGGAAATCGATTTCCCTCTGCATGAAATCGATTTCCTGCTGGCAGAATGTGGTTTTTTGCCTTTTTTATGCTTGTTTTGGTTTCCTACTTCCTCCACTTCATTAATATCATTGGATCTAGGATGTTGATAGGTTTGAAATGACCTAATCCATAATATTAGATGAATGATATTAATGATAGTGTGAGTTGATTATCTTTTGTGTTTTCATTCTTAGTTTCATCTTATCTTTCTTTTGATCGATGAAAGTCTTAACATCTTGAGAATTCTATGGATTCTTGATAAAGACTAGATCAATTTGTTTCTATTCTTATCTTTTTCATCTTGTTTTCTTTGATCGATGAAAGTCTTAACATCTTGAGAATTCTATGGATTCTTGATGAAGACTAGATCAATTTGTTTTCCTTATTATCTTTTCATCATATTTGCTTTTGATCGATGAAAGTCTTAATATCTTGAGAATTCTATGGATTCTTGATAAAGGCTAGATCATTTCTTCTTCTCCTTCTTATTTCTTTGATTGATGATCTTGATACATGGAGAGTTCTCCTACATTTGTCCCGACTCGATAAAAGATCAAACATGGAAGAGAATTGTATGCGGTTGATTTAAGACTTGTGGAGGTTTTTATCGTGTAGTCGCTATGATTTTATCAAGCTTCTGATAAGCCCCATTGACTTTAAATCCGAGTACATCATTCACTCACCATAGATCTTCCTACTAACTTTGATAACATACTTGACAAGTTTCAAGATGGTTATCTTTAACATTTAACAACTAACTTTAATTTCCGCACCTTTACTATACCGCTCTTTATATTACCGCTCTTTATATTTCTCGCCTTATCGCTTTACTTTATCATTTCATCATATTTACCTTCCGTCATTTTCTCTTTGTCCACTTGGACATATGTTTATGTTTCCGTTATTTTTCTTTTGTCCACTTGGACCATACTTTATTTTTTCGCTAAAACACTAATAAATAACCAAAATCTAAAAAACACATAAGGCTCTCTTTGGACTATCGGTTACTATCCCTAGCGCTTTGGAGATTCGGACTTATGGACCTAGTACCTTTGGACTCATTCTATTACTATCCTGTGATTGTTCTGTCTGTCTGGCATTGTTCTGTTGTATGTTTATGTGTGCAGGTATTTCCTTGAAAGCCCTTGATGGTTAATTCCAAGGCATTGAGATAAGGATTTTACCCGAAAAACAGCCGTTACTCTGCCCGATTTTCGTCAGAATCTTAATGTACTTAATGAAAAATGGTGCTAAGACAATAAGTTCATCTGGATCCCCAAGTGTAATGTGTTGGTATTGATAAATCCAAAGGATGGGAAAACTACCTTGGCTCTTAATGTCGAGTGTTGGCTTCTTATTTGGTTAGACCGTTTCTTTCCTTAGCTTTTATTTTATGCATTAGGTTAGCCTCTTCATCTCCTCCCATTCTTAAATTTTCAAAATCTTCTCCCTTTTTCCAAAATATTCTTATGTTTGCAATCTTTTCAAAACCTTTTTCTTAAAAATATCTTTCGCCCTTAGTGGCTTTTCTTCAAAAGTTTAGACACCGTTAATTGTCGAAACGAGTGGTTATACCCCACGATTTTGAAATTGATTGATAAAAACGAGATCTTTTCCGCGTGAGAGAGCTAGTGGCATACTCGTTGATTTTATCCGAGTTGGAGCCCTTCTTTCATTTGCGATGCAAAGAACTTGTTTGTTCTCATGCTCAAGATCAATGGCTGAGTATTTCTCTCTAACGACAACAAAGTGTTTATTCGTTTTAAAAACGTTTTTCCCAAAAGCGGAACTACATTAGCTCTGACTTCTCCATTGCACCGAGGAGGTATGTAGGCCCAAAGCTTAATGCTTTGCCGAGCTTATTTTAAAAACAAAACAAACCGTTTTTTAGCACACACACACACAGATTTTCAAAAAGGTTCCTGTGGAGTACCACAGATATGAGGGGTGCTTAAAACCTTCCCCTTGTATAAACAACACCCGTACCTAAGATCTCTTCTTTTTGTTTTAAAAAACAAACTTTGGGTTTTCTTCGTTCTTTTCCCTTTTCCTTTAAAAAAATAAAGCGCGGTGGCGACTTTCACTGAAATATTGATTCGAGTCAATCCTATGGCTTCGATATCAGATTTTCCCCGCTACAGAAAAAATGGCGACTTCACTGGGGATCCAGTTTTAAGTGTGTTAAGCCTATTTTTGTTTATCTGTGTGTTTTATCTGTATATATTATTGTGTGCTTTGTTTGTTTATTTTCTTTTTTTTTTGGTGCTCGATGGTTCCTCTGTGATGAGATAAAGTTCTAACCCGAACTTTTGTGAGTAACTTGAGATAGGAGGTGGTAAGACCAATAGTCGCATGTCAGGAGCAATCCTTAGCATGAGCGTCATATGGTGGAACCCCAATCAGTGGAGGCCTCATGGAAGGTAGTAGAGGTTGTTACGAATCATCGTGATAACGCTATTACTTTCAATAGTGAGTGTCCGTAGAAGCTGAATGGCCTAGAACCTTTTTAACCAATCTAAGCCTTTTTAGGATGTAGTGCAGAAACAAGATCAAGTACCAATTTGAGCTTGTTGTCATGCGATACTACGCTCAGACGAGGTCTTTTTAGGCATATTATTGGCGCCCATGAGCAATTGTGCGTGCCGGTAGTATCCGATAGAAGATTGAAAACTCTGGGAACCTTTGTAGAACCCGTTCGGCAGGTACAAAATTCCCTAGTACATACCTTTGTGGGTGGTTCTTAACCTTGACTCCATGCTCGTGACGTCGAACCTTTGAACTTTGTTCGTGCGACTATGTGTGATCTTGATTGTGATTGATGCATAAACCATGCATCCATGCATTCATTTGATTTCCAAGGAACTCATAGGTCTTTCTTTGTAAACATCATAAGTTTCATCAAACTCAATGGATCTTGGGTGTCGATGAGGTAAAAACCTTAATCCACCAAAATAGATGATTGATCTTGATGATAACTTGATCAAAGTTTTGATCCAATATAGGATTTACCTCCTTCATGTTTTGATATTTACAAAGTAATAACTTGAATTCTTTGAAAATCAAATAAATAAAAACAAAAAAAACAGCAATTGCATCATTTGCATACGTACATCCAGGTTGTCCAGAAAACTTATCCTTGTCTGTCTCCATCTTCAGAGTGGTTTGCTTATCTGTCAAACTGATTCCTCGACACATTGAACTAGAAGCATGTATCTGAAAAGTATGGAAGAACTTCAACAAGACCAAGAGTTTCTAAGAGCAGAGGTCAGCGAGTTGAAAATTCAGATGAATCGAATTATGGAAATCCTGCAAGTCTTGTTGAAGAAAGAATGCAACATTCCTCCGATTTTCCTAAAGCCAAGTGTTTCAGACAAGATAGCTCATCTTTGTTGCTGATTAGTCACTAGGCTTTGTTTCTGTACTGTTTGTTTTTCCTTTATTGTACTGTTTACTTTTAGACTTTGTTTGTTTCTGAATGGTGATTTTAATGAAATGAGCATTGCATATTTTGAATTCATTAACATCCACTGTGTTTATATTTATACCTTATTTTACAAAACTTTTTCTTCCATTTGCTTTCTCTATCAAACTTGTGTTTTATGCAAAGATTGGAGGGAGGATGATGACAACGAAATACCCAAGTTGTTGAACTGTATGCTTTCGAATAAAATTTTGCTGATGATGTACAGGCATTGTTTCAATTCCCAAACACTGGAGAAATAAGGAAGTTAATCCCTTGTCAACCCCTCTGAGCCTTCGAAGTTGGAGTTTCTTTCTGTATGAAAAACCCGTATTTTTAACCTGGGGCAGGGTAGTTCTCAGTTAATTTGGCTGTGCATTCTATTTTAAGAGAATCATTCAGTACACCTTTCCACAAAGGTTTCAATCACAAGCGCTCCTCCGCATACATCAAAGAAATGTTGGAGATGTCAATCAAAAGCCAAAGATGGTCATCTTAATCATTAAGCAAGGCAGTCACTATCTTTCAAAAAAAAAAGTATCAAAAAAATATACAATCAAAGAAAAGCCTGCTAAGTCAAAACCAAAAATGATGACTTAGGCAAAAATAAGGGCATCCCGCTGACTGTAAGATCAAAAATAAACAGTTCAGGCAAAAGTTAGGGATATCAAAAGAAAAAGATGAAAAAAGAGAAATCAATAAATTCCTCAAGCAACAAAATGTTGTGACAACAAAAAGGAAGAAGTGACTGCAATCTCAAAAGTTCTCTTTGCTTGTGAACTATCATCATTATCAAAGGTGCAATTCCAGAAGTCTCTTGGAACCTGAATGCATAAGTTGAATTAACTGAGTTGTAGGACTGGAGATCATCACGAAGGGGGTGGGAACAATCAAATTTTGAGCCTTATATCCTTTGTTTCTTAAACCGTGAACCTGGCCACGTTACAACCTTTAAAAGACCTAATTGAGGCAAGGTTTGTTTGAAAGCATACTACAACAAGGTTGCGTAAGCTGACTCCCATGAGATTTTCCAATCATTTGTTTGATATCATACCTTTGCTTTATCTTCACTTTGAATGTCATAACCTTTATGTTTTGACCTGTGATTCCATTTGCTTTACCTCAATAACATCTTTCCAAAAAATGATTTTGATTTCAAAAATATTCTTTGAGCATTGCATTAAAATTACCATTCTTGAATGAACATTTTGTTTGCAAGTAAGCACTCATTTTTCAGGAAGTTCAAACAGTCGAGAAACTTGATCAGTGATCCTATCAGGGGCATGTTATTTCAAGATCCTGTTGTTCATTCAAGATTCGTTGATCAGAATATCCTTTCAATACTTGTACTGGGGCAAGCCATCCCAACATGCATTTCAAGAATTGAAGCCATGATCAGTTAACTTGCAACAATTAGTGAATCAGGGGCAATCTTCTTCAGCAATCCCCAAGCAGTTTTATCAGCCCTTCTCAAAGGATCATCGATTTGATACAGTTACCAGTGTAATAGAAGTGTGTTTAAGCATCTTCTTCCCAAGCAGAGTTGGCAGAGTTCTCGTGTTGAGGAATCAGAGTTTTAATCTTGCCTCACAAAAGAGTCTCCCTCAGTTGTCACAAACAATTGCATTGCATTGATCATATATCATGCATAGAAAAAAATTCAACATCATGCATTGAAACAAATTTCATACTCATTTACATTCTCCGAGGTCCTGTTGTTATCAACATTTTACCTTGAGATCTAAGTCCAACTTACTTGGCACATACCAAAGTAGATGTTCGTCTGCCTGTTTCTATTTCCGTCCAATGCTACTCTTGGATGTGTAAACTTTTCTCTCTGTCCAATGCTACTCTTGGATGTGTAAACTTTTCTCTCTGTCCAATGCTACTCTTGGACATGTCATTTCTCACTTTTTATCCAAAGCCACTATTGGATGTCACAATCCCCATTAAAATGTTTCTCACCTCCTTCAAAGCTACTATTGAATGACGTTCATGTCTTTGAGCTGGAATAACATTCTTTTTGTCCAATGCCACTATTGGATGTTTATTGAGTTTGTTTTCCATCCATTGCCACTCCTGAATGGTTGCTCAAATTTTCCGAATTGGTTTCCATTTTGTTCAAAGCTACTGTTGAACGCCTCTGATGTATCTCCGGGTTCAGGTTTCCATTTTGCATTCAAAGCCACTATTGAATCTCTTTGGTTTCCATTTTTGTCTAAAGCTACTATTGGATTGTTCCCGATGTTTTCCAGAGTTTGGATTTCTTTTGTTCAAAGCTACTGTTGAACGTCTCTGTCGTATCTTCGGGTTTGTAGGTCTCCTTTTGCATTCAAAGCCACTATTGAATCTTGTTGGTCTCCTTCCATCCAAAACAACTATTGGATGTCTCCGCTGTTTCCTCAGAGTTTGGGCCCTTTTTCAGATTCATTCAATGCCACTCTTGAATGTCTCTGATGGTTGGTGTCGTCTAATGCCACTTTTAGACGTTTCTACCCAATATGTTTGTGTTCCAGAGTTCATTCAATGCCACTTTTGAATATCTCTGTTGATTTTCATCGTCTAATGCCACTCTTAGACGTTCTTACTACACTTCTAACTTGGGTTTTATCCCTCCCTTTCTAAGTATTGCTGGATATTTCTTGTCACCCTGACGGATAACTAGTAGTATCTTGTTTCCCTAGCCACTCCTTTCATTCGAGTCTATCGCTCATTCCTTTTGTTCCCCCCAGTGGCATTATATTCCCCCTCTATTTTCATAAGCATACTTGATGCATCCATTAGCATCGCATTATACCTTAGGTTCAAAAATTGTGTATTTTATATTTAAGTCTCTTCAATTACGTCGAGCTGAGGATTTTAACCCTCACATCTCCGGAAAGAAGAAACTTAAATAGGGGCATCTGTCATACCCCAATTTTTGACCCTAAGATCATACATCATTTGCATTTCAATCATCAATCAAGATCACAACCTTGAGGTATCATTTTTCCTTTGAGGGGAACCATCGAGCATTTCTAGCTTTTTATTTGTTTTATACTAACCCAAATACCAAAAACATTGCTTTATTTCTTTGTAGGCTCTTGTTTTGTAGGTACCAAGCCAAGACATGCAATAAACAAGGCATTTTTCATGTTTTGGACTGATGAAATCGATTTCCCTACTGGGTAAATCGATTTCCCTGCAGCAATCTTCAACAAAATCACATTCTGGACAGCAAGAAATCGATTTCCCTCCTGGGTAAATCGATTTCCCTAGTGTATTTTGCGCCAAATTCTCTTCTGGAACAGAGTGAAATCGATTTCACTCCTGGGGAAATCGATTTCCTTAAGGCAAAATTCAAAAATATAAGGAGGGAAGCTTGACATCATTTTGGCACCTTTTTTCTTTGATTATTTTTGATCATTTTACCAATTTTCCACCTCATCAAAATTAATCCCTTCATTAAACCCACTTAAACCCCATTTTACCACTTTTTACCATTTAATTGCCACTTTAATCACCAATTAAACACAAGCTAATTTCCAAATGCAAAAAGACCAAACTACCACTACTCTTGCTCTCATCCTATAAATAGAGCCCACTACTCTCTCATTTCTCAAGCTTTTGATAGCCAAAAAAGTTCTTGCAAATTCACTTCTCAAGCTTTTGAGAGCCAAAAAACCCCTTGCAATTTCTCTCCTCATCCCTACCAAATTCACCAAAGCTCTTTGTTCTTTCATAAAGTTTGTGAGTCACATCTTGAACCTCACAAACTTTGAGCTAAACCACCATCTATTTCACTCTTTTTTCTTCAATTGTTGAGAGATCAAGATTTGTGTTGGTGATTCTTGAAGTAGATCTAAGTTTTGTTCAAGATTTGGTAATTTTCTTCATCCTTTTTGTATATCATGATGTAGATCTTTGTTGCTTGTGTGTGATGCATCTTTGATGCTATATTGGTGCTATTTGATGGTGATTTGATGGAAAATTCGTGCTCCAATTGATATGTGATCATAAGGTGTTTGTATGTTTGCTTAAGTCAAGTTTTATGCCTTTAAATGTTGTTTTTGCTGAAATTTGCACTGGTCAAATCGATTTCCTTAAGGCTCAAATCGATTTCATGCTGTACGTAACTTGTTTTTTTTGAAAACTGCCTTATGGAAATCGATTTCCCTCTGCATGAAATCGATTTCCTGCTGGCAGAATGTGGTTTTTTGCCTTTTTTATGCTTGTTTTGGTTTCCTACTTCCTCCACTTCATTAATATCATTGGATCTAGGATGTTGATAGGTTTGAAATGACCTAATCCATAATATTAGATGAATGATATTAATGATAGTGTGAGTTGATTATCTTTTGTGTTTTCATTCTTAGTTTCATCTTATCTTTCTTTTGATCGATGAAAGTCTTAACATCTTGAGAATTCTATGGATTCTTGATAAAGACTAGATCAATTTGTTTCTATTCTTATCTTTTTCATCTTGTTTTCTTTGATCGATGAAAGTCTTAACATCTTGAGAATTCTATGGATTCTTGATGAAGACTAGATCAATTTGTTTTCCTTATTATCTTTTCATCATATTTGCTTTTGATCGATGAAAGTCTTAATATCTTGAGAATTCTATGGATTCTTGATAAAGGCTAGATCATTTCTTCTTCTCCTTCTTATTTCTTTGATTGATGATCTTGATACATGGAGAGTTCTCCTACATTTGTCCCGACTCGATAAAAGATCAAACATGGAAGAGAATTGTATGCGGTTGATTTAAGACTTGTGGAGGTTTTTATCGTGTAGTCGCTATGATTTTATCAAGCTTCTGATAAGCCCCATTGACTTTAAATCCGAGTACATCATTCACTCACCATAGATCTTCCTACTAACTTTGATAACATACTTGACAAGTTTCAAGATGGTTATCTTTAACATTTAACAACTAACTTTAATTTCCGCACCTTTACTATACCGCTCTTTATATTACCGCTCTTTATATTTCTCGCCTTATCGCTTTACTTTATCATTTCATCATATTTACCTTCCGTCATTTTCTCTTTGTCCACTTGGACATATGTTTATGTTTCCGTTATTTTTCTTTTGTCCACTTGGACCATACTTTATTTTTTCGCTAAAACACTAATAAATAACCAAAATCTAAAAAACACATAAGGCTCTCTTTGGACTATCGGTTACTATCCCTAGCGCTTTGGAGATTCGGACTTATGGACCTAGTACCTTTGGACTCATTCTATTACTATCCTGTGATTGTTCTGTCTGTCTGGCATTGTTCTGTTGTATGTTTATGTGTGCAGGTATTTCCTTGAAAGCCCTTGATGGTTAATTCCAAGGCATTGAGATAAGGATTTTACCCGAAAAACAGCCGTTACTCTGCCCGATTTTCGTCAGAATCTTAATGTACTTAATGAAAAATGGTGCTAAGACAATAAGTTCATCTGGATCCCCAAGTGTAATGTGTTGGTATTGATAAATCCAAAGGATGGGAAAACTACCTTGGCTCTTAATGTCGAGTGTTGGCTTCTTATTTGGTTAGACCGTTTCTTTCCTTAGCTTTTATTTTATGCATTAGGTTAGCCTCTTCATCTCCTCCCATTCTTAAATTTTCAAAATCTTCTCCCTTTTTCCAAAATATTCTTATGTTTGCAATCTTTTCAAAACCTTTTTCTTAAAAATATCTTTCGCCCTTAGTGGCTTTTCTTCAAAAGTTTAGACACCGTTAATTGTCGAAACGAGTGGTTATACCCCACGATTTTGAAATTGATTGATAAAAACGAGATCTTTTCCGCGTGAGAGAGCTAGTGGCATACTCGTTGATTTTATCCGAGTTGGAGCCCTTCTTTCATTTGCGATGCAAAGAACTTGTTTGTTCTCATGCTCAAGATCAATGGCTGAGTATTTCTCTCTAACGACAACAAAGTGTTTATTCGTTTTAAAAACGTTTTTCCCAAAAGCGGAACTACATTAGCTCTGACTTCTCCATTGCACCGAGGAGGTATGTAGGCCCAAAGCTTAATGCTTTGCCGAGCTTATTTTAAAAACAAAACAAACCGTTTTTTAGCACACACACACACAGATTTTCAAAAAGGTTCCTGTGGAGTACCACAGATATGAGGGGTGCTTAAAACCTTCCCCTTGTATAAACAACACCCGTACCTAAGATCTCTTCTTTTTGTTTTAAAAAACAAACTTTGGGTTTTCTTCGTTCTTTTCCCTTTTCCTTTAAAAAAATAAAGCGCGGTGGCGACTTTCACTGAAATATTGATTCGAGTCAATCCTATGGCTTCGATATCAGATTTTCCCCGCTACACATTGCATTAGTGATAGATACAACCTTTCAGCCTCTTTAGACAGCATGTGAGTACCATACCTCACCTTCAGATTTTCAGCCCAATCGATCACTCGGAAGATCCTTTCAATTTCCTTCTTCCACCTCTGAGCGCCTTCGGGATTGTGCGTGCCTTTGAACAACGGAGGATTGTTCCTCTGAAAACTGTTCAGCTGCCTGTCAGCACCAATACCAGACCCATTAGCATTCCCTCCCAACACACCAGCAATCATGCCCAGAGCTTCAGCGATCCCGTCGTCGTTTCTTCCTCCTCTTCCGGCCATTGTTCTGCTAAATATCAAATAATATTCATTAGAACAAGAAGTATCGACAGTGTCAACCTAACACTAATCGCATACAAAGGATTAACCGACTTTAAGACTCTGACTCAAACGACCGACTATGCTCTGATACCACTATTGTAACACCCTTCTAAACCCCGCGGAAAATTAACAAAAATCAGAGTAAAACATGAAAAAGGGTATTACAACTCCAGCAAAATAAATAAATATTCATGTCATGCCATAAAGGAACGATAAACCAAAAATTATTCAGGTAGCATGTTAACACAGCGGAATATTCTTAACAACTGAATAATCAAACATTCGGAGTCGGAGACTCATGATTCAACCATAAACTGTACACAAACAAGAGTTTATCAACCAATTCTAAAATAACGTTCCCAGTGTTACACGACCAGAGCATGACACAGACCCAATTGACTCTAACGAACTACTTGACGAGCTAATCCTCACCAAGTACACAAGCTACTCCTCAATTTGAAAAATAATAACAGTAAGGGTGAGTTTCATTCGCATTAACAAATGTTATAGGAATATAAAAAATACAACTTCATCCATATACTATTCACCCAAATCAATTATATTCAGATAGTATAGCAACATCCATCAATACAATCATCTATATCAATGCATACAAATTATAACATTGGACAACTTCCATTCACGTTATAATTATACACAACAACCTAATGCAATGCAACTAAATGCATGTGGTACCAAACACGGGATAACCCATCTCACCGATCCACCACCATAAAGATTCGGCTACTTCTCTCACTAATTCCACACGATGGGAATTAGCTACCGCTGTCCCAACACCATAAGGGATACAGCCCACAACATGATTATGAAATGCATGCATCAACTACGACATGCTCATCATCAACATCCACCAACAATTCATAATCATTTATTCACAGCATGCAAGCATAATAATATCACAGCCATTTGATATTCACCACAACATAATACATTTAAGACAATAATATATTATTACCTCGACAATCATACTAGCTAAAAACACCGCTTAGCATGTTCGTACCGTTACTCAATCTATCATCAAATACCAATCCACAAAACCAACAAAATGATTTTTAAGTTATAACCCCCTAATATACTCCATAAAATAGGGAATTAATTCATCTACCAGGTCCTCGAAACGGCATACAAAAAGAATCAACGGTTTAAAAGTTACGAATAATTAAAATAAATATTTTTCAAAAAAGCTTCATAGGTAACCGGTTACCTAAATGATGTAAGTGGTTACGTCACTGACAGTAACTTTTATTTTTCAATTGCGCCCAGTGGTAACCGGTTACCTAAATGATGTAACCGGTTACATCATCGCGAAGAGCAGTTCTTCGCCCATTTGAGACCATGTAATCGGCTACCTCCCTCATGTAACCGGTTACATTACTGATATAGCAGAAAAATCACTTTTCT
The DNA here is from genome assembly GCF_029867415.1 of Vicia villosa. Classification (NCBI taxonomy): domain Eukaryota; kingdom Viridiplantae; phylum Streptophyta; class Magnoliopsida; order Fabales; family Fabaceae; genus Vicia; species Vicia villosa. Next base: position 15,809 of record NW_026705985.1, on the reverse strand, counting down.
GCAGCACTTCATTCATTCCAAGTGCGAACCCAATCATACCAAAACGTCCAAAATCTCATCACAGCACGAAAATGCACATTTACACATACTTCTAACATGTTTTAACATCAATATCCAACATCAAACATCATTCACGGCAGCTCAATTGCATCACATATCACAAATTGAACCTAAATTCTACAAAACCCCAAAACCCCAAACACCGACATATAATCCAATTCAGAATCCTAACATACGAATTCAATCGAATCATTCATAATACCACTAATAGAGATTAATGAGAAGAATCCCCCCTTACCTCGATGTCGAATTCTTGGATACTCTTGCTCTTCGCACTTGCTTTTCTCCCAATTTCACGTTCAGCCTTCTCTTCTTCTTTTTGGTTCTCTTTTCACAAAATTTTCCTCTTTTCTATTTTATGAAAAATATAACCTTAGTTTAGTAAAAGGCTTTGCAACTGACACACCCCTCAATTGCAACTCGCGACACTGGCCCATTAGCCTCATTAATCCATATTTCCCAATTAATTCAATTAATTCTAATATTTAACTAAAAATTAATTAAATTAAATAAAGAAATTTATGGGGTGTTACATTCAACATCATCAGAGGATTAAAAACCCTCTATCATCATTCATTTATTCATCGTATCCATCATTTAATTTCAAATTTAGGGTTTATGTGTTCTTAGAGTTCATGCTGAAATTCTTTAGGTACCTTTAAAATAAATGAATTCTGAGCCCATAATCATGTTGCTCGTTTAAAAACGAGCAAGTTTGATGTTTGGATCATTCAAAATGGTTGAGAATTAAAAGAGTTCAGAAATTCAAAATGGGAGAGCTTGAGGTTGAAGACGATGATGCTGATGGCGCCATTAATTCAAATTCTTAGGTCTGGATTTAAAACATATTTAATGGTGTGTGTGTGTTACTTACGAATTCATCGTAATGTCCCAATGGTTACGGCGCGCTTCTTAACTCTCTTGCCTTGCCTCAGGTCTGGGGTTCAGTCCCCCCTAAGACCTTTTGTTTTGTTTAATTTTTCAAAACATTGTCAATACTTGTTTTAATTTAATATATTATCACATGCCTTCCATATACTATCAGTCCACACGCGTGGGTCAGTTTGTTGTTATTTTTATTGGCAATTTCAAGGGCGTGGGTTCAAACCATGGTGGAGACGAAAGCATTTTTTTTATCACTTATTCATTACATTTTCCTCACAACTTCATGCAATTAATTCACCTATCAAATTAAATCATTTTTCCTTCATTTTTCACACACTTATCATTTAATATATCTATTTTGTGAATAATCAAAAAAATCATAAAAATATTATTTATTTCATGTGTTTTTATTAGGTTCAAAATGGTGTGTTTTTTTTAGGTTTTTTTATATATGCTTCAAGTACACATTTTCATTTATTTTACCTAACTATTTTGTGAATAATTTTAGGATAAAACCCTAATCATTTAGGTCTTAATTAGGTATTGATTTTGTCTTTACCTTAATTAAGTTGACTTTTGTCAATTTTCAAAATTGTTTTCAATCTCCAATTAAACAGACGTTTGAGGTTTTCAAACAACAAAAACTTATATCATTTCAATCTTTTTTAAACAACTGTTTCTTATAAATAGTAAATCTTTTTGTGCCTCTAATAGAGTGTAAGTCCCAACCCCTTATTCATTTTATTTTTTAATAAAAAACTGTTTTAACAACAATATTTCAATTTCAATTAACTGTTTCTTATAAACAGTAAATCTTTTTGGGCCTCTAATAGAGTGTAAGTCCCAACCCTTTTCATTTTATTTTTTTAATAAAAAACTATTTTAACAACAGTATTTCAATTTCAATTAACTGTTTCTTATAAACAGTAAATCATTCTGGGCCTCTAATAGAGTGTAAGTCCCAACCCCTTTTCATTTTATTTTTAATAAAACTATTTTAACAACAATATTTCAATTTCAATTAACTGTTTCTTATAAACAGTAAATAAATCTTTGGGTCTCTAATAGAGTGTAAGACCCAACACCTTTTTCTTTTCATAGTTTGCTTTCAAAATTGTATTTACAAAATCTTCTTTCTGTTTTCAAAACATTCTTTAGGTATTTGAAGGGCATTATTCCCAGTGAAACTCTTCAGATACCTATGTGACCTATGTCCATCTTCACTTCTTCTGTTTTCAAAAACCTTTAACTGTTTATCATAAATGTTCAATTGTCATCAATAAAACAATAAACCTGCTGGTAAGGCTTTGTATATACTTATTCAAAGGCGTCCACTCCATCCAGGTTAGGCTTTATAGCTTTCAATTTACAGTCTTTATATAAATTACTGTCAAGTATAAACTGTTTATATAATATTTAGGACTACGTCTGAGTGTAAACCTTAGGACAGTTAAACTATATATATATATATATATATATATATATATATATATATATATATATATATACATATATATATATATATATTATAGGACTATGGCCTAGGATTGAGAATGTCTTCTTGGTGAAGGCTCTTTCCTAATTAGATATCTTTAGTTCAAAACCTCAAGATGAATTATTCCGGGTGAAACATCTTGAAAAAAGCCTTAGAACCCAAATAGGATACATCCACCCAAGAGGAATTATTCCCGATGAAACCTCTTACCCATTTGCTTAAAGAAAAAATAAGTTCAAAACTGTAACAACCCGATTTTATTAGATATTTTATTTATTAGCCTATTTGTGTGTTTTATTAATTATTTGTTTATTTAATTATTATGTGGTATTACTAATTATTTGAAACCTCTAGTTATATGCATATTTGTGTTTTATGGTTTAATTAGGTTATTAGTAGTATACTATGTATTGGGCCTAATTAATAATTGGATGGGTGGGTAATAACGTAACTAAGCCCATTAAGAGAAAGATAGTAAGAAGAGAAAAACTGGGGTTTTAGAGATAACACAATTTGGGGAAAAGAAGAGAAGAGAGGAGAAAGAACACAAAAGAGAAGAAGAAGGAATTTGTAGATTTCTTGAAGAGGGTAGATTTAAGAGTTAGAGGTAAGGGTTTGAATCCAAGTTCTTCATCTTTGCAATTTCATGGAAACATGGAAAAGTTAGGGTTTATGAACAAATGCATGAATTTATGATTTGAAATGTGTTTTAATTGATGTTTGATGATGTTATAATGTTAGAAGATCCATAATATGTGTTATGTTTGGGGTTATAACATGTATTCTAATGTTGTTCGTGATGGTTGGTGTTTTCAGCTTGATTGGGTTGAGTTTAGGGGATTTGGGATGAAATTCGCATGCTGTTTTATGAGATTTGGGATTTTCTGAAATCGCCAGTTCGCGCCGCGAACTATTGGTCGAGCCACGACCTGCTTGGCAGAAACTCGGGAATATTTGAATCACTCAGTTCGCGCCGCGAACTTTGTTGGCGCCGCGAACCCTGTTTTAAAGAACTTCTTCCAGACTTTGAAAGGCCATAACTTTTGATCCGTAACTCCGTTTTTTGCGTCGTTCGAAGCGCTTAGAAGCTAATGAGATTGTCTATATGATAAAATAGAATGGATTAACACTTGTCTTATAAATTATGATGATAATTGAGAATAACATTTACCTATATGTGTATGTTATGGATGAATTGTGCATGATCAATGTTCATGGATGTATTATGTGATATGATAACCGTGAATTATGTGATTGAACTCTAAATGCTAGTTGATGTGGAATAAATTAAATTGGATGTTAATATATGGATAACATGTGATTACTTATGTGTGTATTATGAATTAAGACTTGTGGTTAATATTCATATATGTGTTAAGTGATGTGATTTCCATGATATGTTGGAATGAATATAAATATACATTTATATGTACTATTTGAATGTGTCTTGTTGATAATGATCATTTAAAGGTGTATGTATTGAGATGTGGATTGAATACATGTAAATGCTTTTATGTGCGTTACATTTTGGTATGTAATGAATAACAACTATTGGTAAGATGTGTGGTAATATATTCATGATGATTGTGACTAGATATATGATGGTTGTTATGCCTTGTTGTAATTGTTAATCGTGCTGTGAATGTTGTGTACAATTTTCGGATAATTCATAGAGTTGGATTATTGTGGTATGCTGTAACTTAAGATTGTTGAGATAATCTTAATTGCATAAATTGTTGGTAATTGTACATACATTCATAGCATGGTCGGCTTTATGGTGGAAGCGGTGAAACTTGGTTTCACATGGTAAGAGACGTTGATCCTTGAATGGAAACAAGCATAGCAGACGTGGTCCTTAATTGGAAATAGGCGTGTTGGCTTTGATCTTGTCCGGATCGGGAGCGTGGCTTGGATTCTAAACATTGAATCAGAAAGCGGTGAAACATTGGATTCACATTGGGTACCACATGCATAGAGTCACATATCTTGCATTGAGTCACATTGGTGTTATGTGATGTTTGAACGTATGCAATTATGTGATTGTTATGTGTGTATGAGATGTGATAAGTGAATTTGGTGATTCATTTGATATGAATGATTGTTGTGTTATAATTGTGATATATGTGATTGAAACATATGTGATGTAGATGTGAAATTATATGTACTTAGAATCTAGATGTTGGTGAAATCTGATTATGTACATTGTTTAGTAATCATGTATGATTATGTGGAATTGAATGAACTATGTCGTATGGCATGACCATGTGAATCTTGATTAATGGCATATGATGCATGTTTATGTGAAGAGTGATGAATTCTTGAAATGTATTCTTGTTGTGTTTTACATTTCCCTTATTATGTTTATCTATAAGAAGTTGAATTCTCACCCTTCTGTTTGAATGTTATCCTTTGTTGGTAACGTGCAGGTTTCGTGGATAGTGATGCTTCGAAAGAGGCTTAGCGTCGAGATTTAGATCTCTAGTAGGGTGTCGTGACTAAGTAGTCATGTAATACGGTGAAATGACTTTATCGAAATGTACGGTAAGCAAGAGTCGCCACCGACTTTTATTTTATCCAATTGGAATGGCTAAAAGAACAGGAAAATACCTTTTAAAAGACTTTGAGTTCGGGGGGTAAGTTATACAAAGGGAAGGTGTAAGGCACCCTTTGCATCCATGATTATTCATGGGCTCTTAATTGCTTAGCTCACTTTTGAATTTGTTTGAAATGTTTGAAAATATTTTGAATAAGAAAAGATTTCGAAGAAGAACTTTAGCTTGTAAATAAGCATAGTCTTTTTGAATTTTATTTTGAAAAGAGTGGGAAAAAGATTTTTGAGTTTAGAGCAAGCAATTAGTAGCAACTACACTAAGTTAGAAAAAAAATTTCTTTTAGTCTTTCGGGCGAAAGGGTCTATCCATACCATGAGAGGGCAGGAAGTCTTTCAATTGGATGTTTAAGGGTCATAGAGAATAATCGTTCACCACAAGACTGTCCCATGCCATAAAAAGGGCAGGTAGTCTAAGGGAAGGATATAATAGTCATTTAACCTTTAGGCAACAGGCGAGGATACCTTAGCAATTGGGACAATCGTTATATTTTTATAAGGCAACCTCGAGGGAGTTTCAATAACTTTAAAGGCAACATTGCTTTAGGTATCCTCGGAATCGAGGGACTTTGACTATTTAGTATACTTAGAGGCAACAGAATTGTAAGGCAACAGGCACAAAGGCAACAAGAGGGATTACCCTAAAGGTGTGTGGGTGCAACAATCACGTGGTTAACTTCGATGATATTTATCTTATAAATTAGTGATCTATGTTCAATTCATGGTTTATCACTCCCTAGGATTACTAACCACGCAGTTAAAGAATACAAAAATAAAAGGCAGAATTTAAAAGTCCTACGCTATTACAGTAAACACCCGTGGGCTGAAAAATAAAGGCGGAAATATAAACACCTAAACTATTACAATAAACACCTGCAGGGAAAATAGAGAAAGAATTGGGCGCCAAAATAAAACCTTACAAATTATAAGGTATCAGATTAAAAATTAAAAGGGTTAGGAAAAGGAAAAAACAATGATTAACAATCATGATGAAAAATAATTAGCCAGAAATAAAATCAGGGTTTAAAAACCTAAAAAATAACAAATTAGCCTAAAATTAAATCTAAATTATCATGTTATTTAACCTAAAAGACTAAAGCTAAATTCTAACTATTTTTAATTACCTAAATAATAGAAATTTATATTAATTTTAACCTAAATTAATTAAATAAACTAAATTAACTCCTAATTGAGGTGCTCTGAATCCATTGGTGGTGGCCATTTGTCCTAAAATGCGCTGGAATCATGAGAGTCGACCCGAGCTTCCTTCTTGCCCTAGCAATGGTGCTTCGAGGTTTAGGCGTCCAAGCTCCAAAATAATGGTTCAAACCTTTCTTAATACATGTCATGAACTCAGCAAAACAATCAAAACACATTAAAACTCAAGGATATTTCAGAACGAAAATCAAGAATGCAATGTATTTATATTGATCATGGTGCGTGAATTTTAAACATCATGGTGTGTTATGAACCCTATGAACTTACTATATAATACCTTGGGAGGAAGATTAAATGGCTTATAGTCTCTAAAACTTCTTGTAACAAGCATACAAAAAATTGCACCTTCTTTGATATTTTTAGAACTTTGAAAACCTAGTCCTTTCCTCCAATTTTTGTCCTCTATTCCTCTAAATGACTTGGCTATTTATATGTGAAGAATTAGGTTAGAAACATGGCATAAGATTGAGGCAATAAGGTGATGTGGAAATTTTAGAAGATTTTACATTAAATCTTTCTAATTTTGGGTTTGAATCTATTTTCCAACTTTCTTCACGTGTTATTTTGCCTTAGGATGTGAATTAGCCTTGATTCAATGAATGGTATCAATTGCATTATTTGATTTTATTTTATTTTGATTTTATTTGATTTAAATTGAATTTATATGAATAAATCCAACATAAATATAATAAAATCATAAAATACGTATCAAATGACTTTTGGGCCTTGCATGGCCTCAATATCACGTGGGTAACAGAAGAATATGGGCCCATTACTTGAAAGTGCAAAATTCTTCATTTAGCTTTTCATGCCATTTCACAAATTTCTCTAACTTCTGATGATCATAACTCATTCCATTTTTATCCTATGAAGGTGATCTAGGACTTTTAGGAAATCCCAAGATGTCCTCTACAAGCCACTTTGGAATATATTTTGCATTTGAGGATTTTATCTTGAAGATATGGCTCTTGACAAAAAAAAAGCTTTTTGCGAGCTTCTAGAAGGACCTGTAATATTTTGACTCATATCTCTCGAATGGTGTATTTCATGACTATGTGCCCAACATCAAAGTTATAGAGAATGAAATTTCCTTGAGAATAGGCCTTGGTTGGGGAATTTATGATGAACCATGCAAGAGATATGACCAGTCAAAGTTGGGTTGACTTTCTCCTAGAAAACCCTAATTTAGAAACTTTTGAATTTGTTAATTTCTGATCTTTCCTTGATGAACCATGTTCAATCCTTGATCAAATTGTGAATGATACTTCAAAATAAGGATGTTGACAAAAAATCAGGAGTTTTGACTGTACTTTGACCACAGTTGACTTTTAGGTCAAATTAGTCGACTGTTGATCTTTTGGAGCATTGAGTGAGCAATCTTTTGAATCAAGGCTTGAAACTTAGCATGAGGATACTTTGAATCATATGAGAGGCAAATGGAGTCCAATGGAGGTATCAGAACCTGAATTTCCTTTGAGAAAGGCAAAACCCTAGTTGGAGGGCTGTTGTTTAGGATAGTGTATTGTTATACCCCAAAATTTGCCCGCATCTTTTTCAGAGAGAAGGTAACAGACTTCAGTCTAAAAATTGGGAGTTTCATATAATCTTGGATTTTATTTCACAAATATCCTGATTTTATGAATACTCGGTTTTTAGAATATTTCTTATACGGTATTTTGGTTCGCTGTTGAATTTATTCTTACACAAACGCCAAGTACTGTTTATCACTTCACACACGCTGTTTATTTGAGATTTATTTGCAGATAAATAGTACTAATGCAATCGGTACAGAATTAAATTTTGTAGGCGCAGAGTCCGGGATTCAGACTGTACTGGTAACAAGTAAATTATTATTAGTTTTTGTTTCCCACTAATTTTTGTACTATATTATTATTTTCAAAATCTCTTCTATTATTTTCAAAGTCTCTTCCTTTCTTTTCAAATCTCTTTCTTTCAAATCAAATCCTAACTTTATTCTATACATCTTTCTTTTCAAACCCTACCATACACTTTCTTTCAAATCCTACTACCACTCAAATTTTCCTTTTTTGTACGGAATCACTTCATTCCCCAACGTCTCTATCCTTCTTTTCACTCTATAAATACCTCTCATTTTTCCATAAATTCTCACATCAAATTTCAACTCATTTCTCAAACTTCTACCTCATAATTATTTTCTCTTCTTCCCCAGCAAAAATGGCAAAGTGGATGGATACGTGTTTTCTTATGGTCATCACTGTCTTGGTGGTGATCATGTCCTTTTTCTGTCTGCATAGTCCTTAAAAATGCGGACCTGGGTTGCTTACACTACCGTTCATCTATATGTTGCTATTTATAGCATGGGTTTTTAATCGTCATTTTTAAAATTTGTCGTATCTTTCGCTTTCAAATAATGTACCGTTCATTTTATTTGTCGTACTGTTCATTATATTATGTACTGTCACTATTAAATATCGTACTATCTGTCGTACTGTCGTTTAATTATCAAGATAATATTATATGTGTTTATTGCTAGTTAAATATTTATTTTTCTGTGCATTAAATATTTTTCAAGGTTATTATCGGTAATTTCGTTCATGTACGGTATATTTTATTTATTTATTATGTTTTGTGTTTTTCTAACAACTCATGTATATAAATTTTCACCATTAACACAACAAAAAACAAAAAAAGAAAAAATTGACTTTTGACTTTAATTTTTACGTTAATGCCCGGACAGCTAGTTGACAGTCAAACCCGCTGACAGCGCGATTCTCCGTGTTTTGTACCATCAATCAAATCAATCTATTGCATTTCAAAATTCCAAGATTATTGTTCTAGAAGTCTTCTGATAATCACGTGATCAGCAGAGACTCAGCACTACACAAAAATCAGGTACACTGAACTGTCTCCTACACGAACAGTCCCTAACTAGGGTTTTTGTTTTTTCAGGAGAACAAGTTTTTTGAGACCTCAAATGGATTTCATGGACCTCCATATGTCTCAAAGTACCACCATACAAATTTTCAAACTTCAATTCACAAAGACGCACAGTCAGCAGCTCAAACAGTCAACAGACGACCAGTTTGACCGAAAAGTCAAACAGACAGTCAAAAATGATTTTTTTTATCAACATCCATATTTTGTCAAAAGATTCATCATTTGATCAACGGTTGATCATAATTCATCAAGGAAAGATCAAAAATCAACAAAACCCTAAGTTTCAAAATTAGGGTTTTCTCCTAAAAAGTCAACTGAACTTTGCCGGCCATTACTCTCTCCTCGTTCATTCAAAAAATTCCAACCAAAGCTTGTTTTGAAGGAAATTCAATTATATTTCAAATGCAATTGATCCCATGGTCATTGGATTCACCATTTGAAAAATATGAGCTCAGACATTACAAGTCATTTTCAAAGTCAACAAAAAGTGATTTTTTGTCAAAGGCAATAACATCAAGATAACTTCTCCAAATGAAAAATGTTTCCAAAGTAGCTTGTAGAGGACATCTTGAGGTTTCTAAAAAGTACAATAACTCCTTCATATGATCAAAATTGAGGGATTTATGCCTTGTTGAAGTTGGCTATTTTTTGGGAAAATGCATGAAACCAACACTGATCAAAAATGTTTTTTTCCAAAAGAGGCCAAGTTTCCATGATCCAAACATTATTCTAATGATGCTAAGGGCCTCCCACGACCAACCTAAGGCCCATAACATTTTTATTTCTTTTTTCGGTTTAATTTTATTACATTTAAAGTTAAATTAAAAAAGAAATGGTGTAAGATAATGATACAATGCTTTGATCTTAAGCTAAAGCCATCAAGAATGATTCAACTCTGTAGCATGAAGGTACATAGCAGGACGAGCAAGAGGGTGAAGAAAATTCAAAGCCATGGCCAAAGTGTCATACCCTAATTTTTTACCCCCCTGAGATGACATATCTTCAGGATTTTCATCAGGTCAAAACAAGTACCCAGAGCAGTCATTTCTTCATCTGGCATTCAATCAAGGATGTTTAAAGACAAGAAAACTTAGGCAAAGGATTAATTAATAGAAGGATTAGTCTCTAACACAATCATAGGACTCAAAAGCTTCATTTTTATATTCACCTATGATTGATTAGACACCCAGTCATCTGAGTACAGGTTTACTCAAGTCACCAGACTAGGGTTTTTGAGCCTATCAAGGACTAAAATCAGGGATCACCTTTGGGAAACCCTAAAAAGCCCCAGGGGATCATTCAAAGACATCAATCATCTTCAAGTAGCTCATATGACAAGATCCACTGGACATCACACCTCAATTCAAAGCCTACAGTCATCATTTTCATCTGGTCGACAATTAGGGTTTTTGACCTAATTCACCAGGATAGTTGACTTTTAATTAGGGCATGGATCCAAAACTCAAGACATGATTCAAAAACCTCTACTACCTCAATATAATCCATTTACATCACTCATTTGAGGAGAAGATCTTAATTCCACACAAAAGTCCAAAATCTCACTTTATTTGGAAAAAGTCAACTGTATGGGATCACCTTTGACTTTTAAGATTTTTGGTCAAACCATGACTTTCAAAGATCAATATCATCAATATATGGATATTAAAGTCATTTGACCAAAGAAATTCAAGAAGAATCATCAAGGAGCAAAAAGTCGGGAATTAGGGTTTTTGAGGGCATTGTGGGAACACAAAATTTCACCTACACAACTCAAAAAACTTCCAACATGAAAGTTGTAGATCTTGCAAAATAAAACAACATCTTACATAGGTACTTTTTTCAAAAGAACAACCATTTAAGAGTTTTGGAATTTTGAAGCTTTAGGTTATAAAAACTTAGAAATTTTTCTAAGTGTTTTTAACCTAGTTTTCATCCAACTTTGGGCTCATTTTTCACAATTTTCCCAAATGATTCTGAAGAAACCATAAACTAATGATTTGAAGTAGATGTTTAGGGCTTTCCAAATTGTGCTCAACCTTCCCCAAATTCATTTTGAGCTAAGAGTTATGCTTGTTCAAAGTTTGCCTCATGAAGTAAAATTATAGGTCATGCATCATTTTTTAACTTTGCAATTTTGTGCACATGACCTCACTCATGGATGCTATACGACCCATAACACATCTGAAAACATGCCATGCATTCATTTTCACCATGACATGAGAATTGAGGAAGATTCCCAAAACAAGAACATGTGATTATGTAATGATTACATTTGGGAATTTATGGCAAATTGATGAATCACCCAAGGAATCTTCTCACTAACCAATTAGAGCCCTCCTCTGAATCAGAAATGTCCCCTAAGATCATGCAAGATCAATGGTTGGGGAAGCTAGCCCGAAAATGCATCATTGCTTTGGGATATTTTTAAATTTTCTTCATGGCTAAGAAACCAAACTCACTTCACTAAGCAAGCTCACTCTCTCAATCAGTACTGATTCATTTGCCTATAAATAGAGGTCTCTTTCTCATTCAGAAAACACACCAAAGCAACCATATTCCTTGCTTTCTCTTTCTCTTCTCATGCTTATGGTTTTTCAAAGTTCTTTGGCAAGAAGAATCGTTTTCTTCAAACCAGAGCTTATCTTTGGAAAGTAAGCATTCTAACATCTCAAAGGGGTTCATTTGAGGTGATCCAAGCACCTGGATCACTTCTGTAAGTGGAGGAACACCATTGTTGCTCTCACTTTGGAGTTGTTGCAGTTGGAGGTCCATAGAGTAATTCAGAAGGTTTCCAACAAAGCCAAGCATCCATACATGTTCCTCAGGTCATAGTGAAGCTGTTCAGATGGCTGCAGCTCATCTGTAACTCAAGATTCATCACTCTCCATGTCCACTTGAAGCTCAAATCGAGGGAGGTCCATAGAGCAATTCAGGAGGATTGAAGTTACAAGAAGCATTCAGTTAGCATCATTGAGTACCAAGGAAGCTTTTGGGATCATTCATACAAGCCCAGGTGCTCTCTATCATCCTCACGACCTCCATTTTCAGAGGTAAGTTTCTAAACTCCATCTCTCTAATTTAAGTACTCTTTGTGATAAAGTTCGATTCTATCTTGTTCAGCATCATCAGAGGATTGAAAACCCTCTATCATCATTCATTTATTCATCTTGTTTGTCATTTAATTTTAAATTTAGGGTTCATGTGTTCTTAGAGTTCTCTGAGAAATTAGGTAGCTATAGTTAATATAAATAAATGTTAGTTACATATCTGGATTCGTGAGGAAATTTAGAATAAGATTGATGTTTACATCATGCCATTTAGTTGAGAAACCAGAGAGTTAGGAATTTGAAAATCTTTGAGCTCGAGGAAGAAGACGACTATGGCCATGGCGCGCAAATTTCAAATCTCTGAGCAAAGTTTATTTTATTTTTAATGATGGGCGTTTTCTAAACGAATGAATAACTTGCCCTAGTGGCCTCACATGCGCTCTTAGTCTCCTCATGCCTCAAGTCTGGGGTTCGAATCCCCCTCGCCCCAGACTTTTTGTTTCTTTTATTTTTCCATGATTTACCACTTGTTTGAAAATATAATGAACTGGGTGTGTATCATAAACACCAAGCGCGCGTTGGCCCAGTGGTGTTATTTTGAGCTGGTGACTTAGAGGGCGTGTGTTCAAACCTTGGAGGAGACAAACCCAATTTTTTACCACTATTTTTCTTTGTTTTATTCACAAACTTCACATAATTATTTAACCTATCAAATAAATCCATTTTCACCTCATTTTTCACACACTTGTTATTTAATATATCTATTTTGTGAATAATCAAAAAAATCATAAAAATATTATTTACTTCATATAATTTTATTAGGTTTAAAATAGTATGTTTTAAGTGTTTTCTTAAATACTTTGAAAATATATATATATTCATTTTGTTTTAACCTAATTATTTTGTGAATAACTTTATGATAAAACCCTAAATTATTTAGGTCTTAATTAGGTATAGATTTCATCTTTGCCTTAATTAAGTTGACTTTTGTCAATATTCAAAACTGTTTTCAGTCCCCGATTAAACAGATGATTAAGGTTTTCAAACAACAAAACCTTATATCATTTCAGATCATTTTCAACTGTTTCTCATAAACAGTAAATCATTTTTATATGGGCCTCTAATAGAGTGTAAGTCCCAACCCCTTTTTATTTTATACAGTCAAATAAATTGTTTCAAACAGTACTTCATTTTCAACTGTTTTACAACCAGTACTATAAAGTACTGGGCCTCTAATAGAGTGTAAGTCCCAACCCCTTTTTATTTTATACAGTCAAAGAAATTGTTTCAAACAGTACTTCATTTTCAACTGTTTTACAACCAGTACTATAAAGTATTGGGCCTCTAATAGAGTGTAAGTCCCAACACCTTTTTCTTTTCATAGTTTGTTTTCCAAAAGTGTATTTACAAAATCTTCTTTCTGTTTTCAAAACATTCTTCTGGTATTTGAAGGGCATTATTCCCGGTGAAACTCTTCAGATACCTATGTGTCCTTTGTCCATCTTCACTTCTTCTGTTTTCAAACCCCTTAGCTGTTTATCATAAATATTCAACTGTTATCAAAACAACAAAAATTGCTGGTAAGGCTTTGTACATACTTCTTCAAAGGCTTCCACTCCATCCAGGTTAGGCTTTACAAGCTTTCAATTTACAGTCTTTGTTTAAATTACTGTCAAATATAAACTGTGCATATATTTGTTTAGAACTACGTTTGAGTGTAAACCCTAGGACAGTTAAACTATATATATATATATATATTATAGGAATATGGCCTAGGATTGAGAATGTCTTCCCGGTGAAGGCTCTTTCCTAATTAGAGATCTGTAGTTCAAACCCCAAAGATGAATTAATCGTGCTATAACAAGGACCCTCGATTAGCCTCCTCTTGGGCTTTGTACAAGGACCCACAGGCTTCTTAAAAGCATTCCCAGCTTCCTCTTGAGCTTGTATACAAGGACCCATCAGGTTTCTTATAAACATAGGAACAGGTCTTTAGTTACCTTTTAACATACCCTGGTGAGTTTCTTCCACTCTTTAAAACCAGACTTTAAACAAGCTAAGTTGGTCTCAATTTTACATTGAGTACATTTTTGGAATGAGAGATATGGACAGTCTCTGTCACCCTTACCTTCATCCATCTTCCTTAGTAGAGTCTAGGATCCATGTTTGTTTCTTCTCAGCAAGAGTCAGCCTTCATCTTGGGCTTTAAACAAGAAGTCTCCACTAGATAATCTTTCTGCCAAATCATTCTTTCATTTCAATAAAAATCCCTGGAAAGGGTTAGCCTCCACACATTCTTTCATTTTAATAAAAATCCCTGGAAAGGGTTAGCCTCCAAAATCAGTCCTTCAAAACCAAAGATTCATTCTCTTAGGAGATAATTTCCCCAAAAGAGTCAAAACCCCTGGAAAGGGTTAGCCTCCAAATCATTCTTTCATTTTAACAAAAACCCCTGGAAAGGGTTAGCCTCCAAAATCACTTCTTCAAAATCAAAGATTCATTCTCTTAGGAGATAATTTCCCCAAAAGAGTCAAAACCCCTAGAAAGGGTCAGCCTCCAAAAACATGATAAAAAATCAGTCTTTTAACAGACAATTTCTCCAGCCGAGTCAAAACCCCTTAAAAGGGTTAACTTCCAAAATCACTCCTTCAAATTCAAAGACTCATTCCTTTAAAAGATAAATTCCCTAAAAAAGAGTCAGCCTCAATTCCGGGCTTTGTACAGAACACCAAAAACTCCTTAATTTAAATTCTCCCCAGTAGAGTTATCATTTCAATAAGTCAATAAATCAATCAAAAAGCCTCAAGCTTGGGCCTCATGCAAGCCAGCTAAAGTCAAATCTTTCATACAGTAGATAGACATAGCTTATCTCTATAGAGAGATATTTTTACTACTCTACCACATTCAAACAAACATTACATTTTATTTCAATTTCAATCAAGTCTCCCATTTAGGATTTTGAAAGGCATGAGCTGACAGTAAAACCCAGACATGTGGTAACTTTCCCTAATTTGGATGAGCATCTTTCTTTCATTTAAGAGGCATTTGACTGGTATACTTGCACATACACAAGTAAGGTCCCCCTCTTGAATGAAATGAATTCAGTTATTCTGTCACTCTTTTAAGGTTTGTGGTAGAATAGTAGAAATACCTCTTTGTAAAGATGATTTCATGTCTCTTTATTGTAAACAGAGATTTAATTCAAGCTTCAACCTTGAGCTTCAAGCAAGGCACCAAAAAACAATTAATTTCCCTAGTTAGTTTCCCGAACTACATTAAGCTCTGACTTCCACTAGGGATATGTAGGCATGAGGTTCACAAGGAATCTCAGCGAGCTAATAAAATACCAAAAATAGTCAGTTTGTTTGTCTGTCTGTCTGTCTTTTAAAATCAATTCAATTCTCTCTCCTAACACAAAGGAGAAACTTTCCCAATCATTAGCAATAAACACAATCACAATGACACAGAGAAGGTTCCTGTAGAGTACTACAGATATGTAGGGTGTTTAAACACTTCCCTATGTATAACCGACCCCCCGGACTCTAGAATTTCTAGTCTACGTGAAATCCCCACACTT